>NW_028261387.1:70003742-70330617 GCF_051295495.1 Thamnophis sirtalis
CTTGCAAAAATATGGAAGGGAATCAAGAGTTAGTTTCCTGCATCCTTTTGCTCTCCTCTTGTGTTTAGATTGATGTTTGTAGTCCAGATATAATATACCTACTGGAAATATAATATTTTTTGAGAGTATATGAGAAGATAAAAACTAGTTTCAAAAAGGGAACAAGAGAAGACGTGATAAGAGGAAATGCTTAACTCTTTTCTCCACTATGATATTGTATTCCAAATTGTCCCCAATGAGTGAGGAATAAATTACAATAAATATATTCCACGTTGTGAGCTAAATTCAGTGTGTTTACAATATGGAGCATTTGACACATGGAAGCATATTCCATAATTCTCTTTATGACTTCTGTTTTATAGGATGTAGTCTTAACTGTGAATGAAGAAGAAGAAACTGGTAGATTTGTGCAGTCTCTTCATAATCAAAAAGGAAGGATGGATGTCAGGAGTTGCAGTTTAGCAACATCAGGAAGTATTTACCGGTAGGTTTCCCATTCCTGAAGTAGAGAAAATAGAAATACTGCAGAGAAATAAAAGCTCTGAAAAGAATGGATGATTCAGGAGCCACATTGGGGAATTTTATATAGAATTCAATATCTCAACAAATGCAAATGGTTATAATAGTATGAACATTTTCTATGGCACAAATAAACAAAATCATATTCTTTGATGGGTATAGGATTATTAGGCAGAGGGAGGACTGGTCCTATTAATATTTTAAGTTATATCCTTAAAATATTGTTTGGCTTTTTGAATATATATGAGGAGTTTGTCTCTGCAATGCCTTGCAAATTAACAACTTCCACTGTGATCTTGATGAGTATCTTCCAACCCTCTTGGGTAATTGCTTGAAACTGACAAGGCCTTAATCAATAATATATTGAAGCTTTTTTATTCCTAACTAGATCTAGCACACTGGTAAGATTACAAAAAAATCTTTCTGATGCTACAGAAAGTACATGTAGGATAAGTACATTTTTATTTTGCAATTTCACTGTAATTTTTGTTACAAATGCCAGGACAGTTAAACCGTTAGTGTGTCCTTTCCGCTTGGTCCTTGTTTTAAATTGTTTGCGCCCTCTTTTCCCTGCTCAGGTATCTGGTAACCAGGGGTGAAATCCAGCAGGTTCTGGAGAACCGGTAGCGGAAATTTTGAGTAGATCAGAGAATCGGCAAATGCCACCTCTGGCTGGCCCCAGAGTAGAGTAGGAATGGAGATTTTGCAGTTTTCTTCCCCTGCCAAGCCCACCGAGCCATGCCCACAGAACTGGTAGTAAAAAAATTTGAATTTCACCACTGATGATAACCCTATCCAAATGCCAGGGTAAGAGCATCCAAAATAAAAATTAGGCTTTTTTGTTTATTCATCAGTTTTCTCCAGGTTGTTCTTGGTGAAATAAGTTCAGTAAAATGAACAGATATGTTATTATTTTAGTTCATATTGAAAATGAATGAGTTCCAAATGTAAAACTTTTACCATAAATTGTAATCTTACATTATATGGCAGTGAATAAGACACTGCAAATTTTTCTTCTTGCATCTCAAGATGTAACAATAGGAAACTTTCATAGGTTTATGTTTTAATGCATTGTAGTAGTTCTACTGTTTGTGGAATTCTGCTAATTAACTGGCAGAAAAGTATATTTGGAAAGTGTTTGCTTAGATTCTGCAAGGTCACGTTTAACAAAAATTTATCTTAACAATTATCTTGTTTAGAAGAAAAATGTCAGTTCAGATTAAAATGTTGAATGTAGAATTTCAGAAGTGACTAATTCACATTTGACAGGTCTGTGTAAATTAAAGATGGATGGATAAATAGATCCACATGTTTGTAGTCTAGAGAGTAAAAACTTGACTTTCCTTGTGGAGAAATGCCAGAAAACCCATACCTGGGTTTTATCACTTTTGAGTGAAGGTTGCATCTCAAATTATTTAATACTTATCCATGTCAAAAATCATTATTCACACTCATAATTAGAAATAAAGAATATACAGTAGTTTATCTAACCTCCTGTTATTCTAATTCCTATGTGGAAATATGTTTCAAAACAGGTATATTTAGTCATGTCACTTTCAACATGCTAATTTGAAATAGTGTGATCCAAATTCAAATACCTTGATGAGTGTTAGGTCAGACAGAATTGAGCTATATAATTTTAGTGCTCTTATTCCATATTCTTATTCCTCAGTCACAATATGGCTTAGCACCATGATGGTGAACCTATGGCATGTGTGCCAGAGATCGCATGCAGAGCCCTCTCTGCTGGCACGTGAGCCATCACCCCAGGTAAGATCTGTGGCGTTTCTTTCATGAGCTTCTGTTTCCTTGCAAACGACGAAACAAAAGCTCACAAAAGTAAAATATCTTACCTCTTGCCGCACTGTGTTGGGATGCCCTGCCTCCTGTCAACCAGTTGGTCTTTGGGTCTGTGCTGCACATGTACATGTGTCCATGCATGCATGTGGATGTCCATGCATGCATATGTGTGTTCGTGCATATGCGCATTCATGCACCTGTGTGCTTGCCTTTCAGTTTGGGCATGCGTGCGCCAGTGGTGGGTTGCAGGCAGTATGCCCTGGTATGAGTGTTCAGGACCCTGCCCGGAGCCGTTCCCGTACAGTGCTCCGGAGGGTCCACCCACTCGCCCAAGCTCCTTACCGTGTTTTAAAGCTTTTGGTACTTCCGCACACAGCGCTTACAGCACCTACATGAACAGCTGGAGTGTTGCAGAGGCTTGCAGAAGCGTCATTTGCAGCTACAATGCATGCATGAGCTGCGCAAGGGTGTGTGTGCACCCCACGCATCCATGTGAGAGCCGAGGTGGCGCAGTGGTTAGAGTGCAGTACTGCAAGCCACTTCAGCTGACTGCTATCTGCAGTTCAGCGGTTCAAATCTCACCGGCTCAAGGTTGACTCAGCCTTCCATCCTTCCGAGGTGGGTGAAATGAGGACCCAGACTGTGGGGGCAATATGCTGACTCTGTAAACCGCTGAAAGCCCTATGAAGCAGTATATAAGTCTAACTGCTATTGCTATTGCTGTGTGGGCGACCCCGGGCCCGTTCTAACCATACCAGTTGGAACGGGATTTGGAACCCACCACTGGAGCTCGCACAGAGTCTGGGCACTCATTGTCCAAAAAGTTTGCCATCATTGGTTTAGCATATTTTTTTCTTTTATCATTATAAAACTCATTTTATATCATCCATTTCCTATGCAGAGAAAGTTCTTGTTGTAGCAGAATCATAGAGAATGCCAAGGATTATATATATTTGAACTAGCTGGTGATCAAGAAATGTTAAATTCCATTGGTTGCCTTGAATTTGATGTCTTCTGCCTTGCCTCTGGTTTCCAAATAGCACTGGGTAGATGGGGTAGAGAAGAGCTGTCAAACTCACGGCCCACGGGCCGGATGTATCATGTGCTGGTCATACCTATGCCCAGTTTAGTGAAGGGGAAAAAAGTCATGATACGTCACTTGACGCCGCCATGACAATGCGAGTTTGACACCGCTGGGGTAGAGGAACTAAAAGGACAAAGGACTTCATTGTAAAGTCCCAGTACAAGCTCATTGTAAGATAAAATGTGCTAACAGCCAATTACGATGCTATTATGAAAGATGGCATTACAGCACTGCAAATATTGATTGAGCCCATGACTATGGCAAAGCACTGAAAGAGATAAAGAACAGGAGCAAGATCGATTCATGCATCTTTAAACCTATTTATTGCTGAGAGATTCTCCATTCCCCTTTCCTGTTCAATATGACATAATTTACCTTCATAAAGTGTTCAGCATCAGGGGTCTATTATTGGAATAATCAGTTTTGATTAGTAGAGAGAAAGGGACAAAACTATTTAGCCTCTAGGTGAAACTGTGAAAAGTGAGAAAACTATGCTTGACAGCACCTAATGCAGTTAGAATGTAGACTTAATTTGATTCCAATTCTTTATGGCTTCCCGTGATCTCAAGAATCTATTGGTTTATTAGGGGAAAAATAAAATAGGAAATGGACCATGGCAGAAGGGAGAGGAAAAGGAGGAGAGAGATAATTTAAATTTCCGGGATGTAATTTTCCTCTGCATCTAAGGCAATTTGATGTTTGCTCTGTTTTGGTATGCTTAGGAAGGAACAATACTCTTCAGATTCTAATTGATTTATTTATTTTGATAAAGCTGGAATGCTTACCCAAGATGACCAAAACAGAAATGTTTTGCTCTACATTTTCATATTTCTTGCCAAGAGTATTGGCATAGGTGTAATATTAGGGAGAATTGCACAGATTACAAGTTCTACTCATACGCAAATTTGTTGTTAGGAAAGCAACAGCTGTTTCTGAGATAACAGGCGCTCCTTTCCCACCTACAAAACAAGAAAAAGCCTTGTGGCTAAAATTGCCAACTGTGAAGGCCTATTTTAAGGGAATCCAAAGTTAGTTATAGGATATAATTTTTATTCTCCTCTTTAGGTGAAATGACCTAATGCCCATTTCCCAAACAACCTATGTGGACTGGAAGAACACAATTGTCCTTAAAGCTGCATGAATTACTCTGTGGTGGAATACTTAATTAACAAATTTTATGCAAAGGGATATATTAAAAGACAGCTGCAAAAATCTAATCCATAAAAATATTTAGAGAATGATGTAGGAATGAAATGATTATTAATGATTATTCTTTCTTTCTACAGAGCTTAATTATTGGTGAAAAACAACATGAGCCAGACATTGACTAAGTCTTTAATACTTACAATATACAGGACTAGCAATCTTAATGGATAATTTTGTGTATATCCAAGAAAAGGATACATCAAGTCCACATGTGGGCTGCTGGAGGCGATGTGTCCTAGTATTTTGTTACCATCCTAGGTTTTTTTATTGTCTCTTGTAATTGTCTATAAATCACATATTTTGTGTAAATGATGTGGATTTTATGTAAATGACATCAATTGGATTTAACAAACATTTGGCCCTTCCTTCAATTTGTTTGTTAAATTAAGGTTTTACTATACTGGACAATTAAATAGAGATTAACTACATAGTTTAAAATACAAAAGGGAATTAAATGAAGGACCCTAGACTCCAATATATTCTGAAAAAAAAATTAATCCATGTTTTTTTAGAAAGCCTATGTTTACAGGGAATAATACCTATTGCTCAATATAGTTATCACTACATGAAATATATAATCTAGTAGAAAAGAGTATATGTATGTAGCACATCAGTGTGAATGAGGGTGAGATTTCAGAAACTATGTATGTATGTATGTATGTATGTATGTATGTATGTATGTATGTATGTAAGTAATTTACCATGCTTGTTTTGGTAGGGATATAGTTTCCTTCTTGATTTAAGTATTATTTTCAATTGAAGGTTTGTCTGGTATTGATCCCTGCTTAGCAGCATATTGGGTAATGAATGGGTAATGAAATCTTTGCAAGCAAACAACCAAGCTCAGAGAGTCTTAAGAACCTCACAATATATAATTCATATATGAGGACTGATTAATAACTGAGAGTAGCTATAATAGTGTAATATAGATATCATGGAAACTCCATTGGTGGTTACTGGTTGGATTCTGGGTCCAACTCAAGGTGACATTATTACCTTTAGAGCCTTTTATAACTTGTATTCTTGTTCCCTTTGGGCCTATCTATTATTTGCAGACTTTATTCATTTATTAAACAAACTCTCATAAAGGTGGTTCTAGGTCTTTTAAAGTCCTACAACTTTAAAAATCCATAAAATACCAATACCACCATGGCAGCAACAACACAATCAAATCAACCACTTGATTGGCTCCAGGTCCACTCATGGTCCTAGGCCCACTAAGAAAACCAGGATCTCTTTTAGGTCTTTTGGTAAAAGCAACAAAGTGGAGGCAATCACATCTCCAAGGCCATGACATTCCATAGAGAAGAGGCCAACACTGATAAGGCTTTTATGTGGTTCTATCAGATATATATTCCTAATATACATCCATTTTATGAGACCTGCAACATTCCCTGTCTTCCTATTCTGGTGGGCTGGGTGCATGTAATGCAGGAGAGGTGATCCTTCAAACAGCCTGTCCCCAAGCCATATAGGGCTTTAAAGATGATAACCAGAAACTTGAATTGCATTCAGGAACAGATTGGCAACCAGTGCAGCTCCCATAAAAGAGATGATACATGTGCAAGTCTAAGATTGTACAAAATTGTGCAGGTCACTACATTCTAAACCAACTGAAGCTATTGGATGCTGTTTAAAAGGTATGCTGGCTGGTATCAGGGGTGGGTTCCTGCCAGTTCTAACCTCTTCTATAGAAGAGGTTCCACAAATCTCCAGTGCCGTTTAGAACCGGTTCCGTCTCTCTCCCCCCCGCCCGTCCGCACATCATCAAGATGAAGAGTGAGAGGAGGAATTCTGGGAGTTGAAGTCCACAAGTCTTAAAGCTGTCAAGTTTGAACACCCCTGGGTTTTTTTTCTAAAGGGTTAGAGGTGCAAGGGTCTTGTAACTTGACAGCTTTAAGACTTGCGTGCTTCAAATGCCAGAGTTGCTGAGCCAACATTTTGGTTGCTAAGCAAGAGTGTTGTTAAGCGTTGTTCACCACATTTTACAAGTTGGCCATGCCCACCCAGTCACATGACTGCCAAGCCACTCCCACTCAGTCACATGACCGCCAAGCCACTCCCACTCAGTCACATGACTGCCAAGCCACTCCCACTCACTCACATGGCTGGCCAGCCACTCCCACAAAGCAGGCCACATCTACAGAAGAGGTTCTAAAATTTTTTGAAACCCACCACTGCATGGTATGGATTCCTCCCCCTCAACGGTAGAGATCATGAATAAAGCAGCCTTCAAAATTGCAACCTTTTTGCTCTGGAATAGCCCCTCCCCCAAATTGCATTCCCTCTTGTCATTTTGGATGTCCATTGAATCTGTGATTTGCCAAAGTGCCTAGGGAGTGTCACTAAACTGGCAGCATTTCGGAGGAGGGAGACATGATGATTTAATGCTGTCCTTAAAGCTGGATGCTTTAAGATCTGTCAGGTATAAGTTACCTAGAGTAATTATGAATTGTCAGGATATAAATTATAATGAATAAAGCTGCAATAATTTATCACAATTGGGTAAATGAAATAGCTTTTACAAGAACATTGTAATGTTTATAATGTACATTACATTACACTTTAGTATAAAATGATGAAGTTTGGAATATTTAGTGATGTTAATAATCATGCCATACAGCAAAAAGAAATGTCAGTGAATAGTCCCAAATACAAGGACTTGTCTGCATGTCATTTGAATATGTACAATCTTCCCTTGTGTACCTTTAGTTAATTAATACTTGAGTCAAAGTTGTGCATGTTAACCAGGGGTGGGTCCGCACACATGCGCACTACAATTACCAGATGGCGCTGCTCAGACAACCGGTTCAGGGGCATGGGAGGCCTGGGTCACTGCCGGTTTGACCGAACCAACCAATAGAAACCCACCACACTGGGTGTGGGTTAACAATATTTACTGATAAAAGATATAATAGCATTACTGATATGCCTGGGCCAGCCATTCAAATCATGGTAATGTTTTGCTGTAGATATGCTTCCTTTATTGAAATTGGTAAGAGTTGTGGCAGGAGCCAGTTAGCTGTCATTGCTACCACCAGGGCTCAGAGCTGTAAAGCTGTATGGTAGCGCAGGAAATCCATATTTTATTAGATGGGTTCCAGCCTGATCTTTTTATCCTCTTTGTTTTTCTATAACAGGAGGTTTTAATTTCTGCTTTGCTTTAGGTAAATAATCAATTACAGAGAAAGAAGGAGGAGTCAGAGGAGGAACCACAATGGGCAGGCTGATGCAAATATGCTACTTTTCAAGAGTGGCAAGATTTAGAAAGCTTACTAGAGGCTATAAAAAGAAGCAGAACTTTCCCTATATTTGACTGATCATAGTTTTAAAAATATGGTTCTACACCTTATCGGCTTTTCTTACAGGAAATTGGTAGTCCAATAATAGGGTGGAGTTTGCTCAAGACACAAATGAAATGTCATTTGGTTTTAATCTCAACCAATCAATCTGCATTCAATGCTAGTTCTCTTACTTGGTGGCTGCCCTCAATATTGCTGACTCCAGAATGAATGTAGAGATCTCCTGTTCCAATCTCCTGTTGCTTCCCTCTTTGGAAAAAATAACTTGATTCCCCCCCCCCCCCTCAAATGCTTCAAGCATTCATAAAAAGTGGAATTGGAAGGGCTTTTTAAAAATAGGTTCCAATTTTATGTTGAAATAATTTCATAAAACTGCTTTACTCTAATCATTTAATTTGGTATAATGAGAGCCAGGTTAGTGTACAGTTAGGGCATTAGGCTAGAAATAAATCCTGCCTTAGCATGAAATCAGCTGGGTGACCTAGGCCAATCACTCCCTCTCAGCCCTAGGAAGGAGGCAGTAGGAGACCACTTCTGAAAAACCTTTATGGAAAATCGCAGGGACTTGTCCAGGCAGTCTTAGTCAATCAGATATAATTGAATTAAAAAAAAACCCTTGATCTAAACTATCTGGAATTGTGGATTATTCCTGTGTGTTTAGGGATCATGTGCCTTGCATGATTCTTTTTGCCACAGATAAACTGTTAATTCTGGACTTTCAAAAAAATGGAAGAAGTAGTTGAATCTTTAAATCAGGGGTGAAATCAACTTACCTTCACTACTGGTTCACAAATGTGAGCTCGTGTTCCTGCTCAGGACCTTCCGCGCATGTTCAGAGCATCAAAAACAGGATGTGATGATGTCCATGCAGATGGCCAAACCAGATAGAACCAGCTGAATTGTACCACTGCTTTAAATCCAATAACCTTAACCTACATTTGCTACAAAAACAACAGCAACCTATTTTTGCTATAAAAACAACAGCAAAAAATCAATAACAGTTGTTGGTCCAGTTTACCTGTGTCTTAACCGGAAAATTTTCTAGCTCATTCCTGTTATTAATTCATTCTTCTCTTCTAAGTCTTTATTTATTTAACACTGATGTGAACAGATTTTATATTCAAATCAAACAAGTGGAATATAGGTTAAAACAAGAGCCATGCTGACACAGTTGTTAGAATGTAGTATTGCAGGCTAATTCAGCTCACTGCCAGCAGTTCAATCCAGACTTGCTTAAGTTGACTCAGCCTTCCATCCTTTAAGGTCAGTAAAATGAGGGCCCAGATTGTTGGGGGCAATATGCTAACTCTGTAAACCGCTTAGAGAGGATTGTAAAGCACCCTGAAGAGGTATATACAGATGAAACTCAAAAAATTAGAATATTGTGCAAAAGTTCATTTATTTCAGTAATGCAACTTAAAATGTGAAACTAATATATGAGATAGACTCATTACATGCAAAGCAAGATACTTCAAGCCATGATTTGTCATAATTGTGATGATTATGGCTTACAGCTCATGAAAACCCCAAATCCACAATCTCAGAAAATTAGAATATTGTGAAAAGGTGTAATATTCTAGGCTCAAAGTGACCCACTCTAATCAGCTAATTAAGCCATAACACCTGCAAAGGGTTCCTGAGTCTTTAAATGGTCTCTCAGTCTGGTTCAGTAGGAATCACAATCATGGGAAAGATTGCTGACCTGACAGTTGTGCAGAAAGCCATCATTGACACCCTCCATAAGGAGGGAAAGCCTCAAAAGGTAATTGCAAAAGAAGTTGGATGTTCCCAAAGTGCTGTATCAAAACACATTAATAGAAAGTTATGTGGAAGGCAAAAGTGTGGAAGAAAAAGGTGCACAAGCAGCAGGGATGACCACAGCCTGGAGAGGATTGTCAGGAAAAGGCCATTCAAAAGTGTTGGGGACTTTCACAAGGAGTGGACTGAGGCTGGAGTCAGTGCATCAAGAGCCACCACACACAGACGGATCCTGGACATGGGCTTCAAATGTTGTATTCCTCTTGTCAAGTCGCTCCTGAACAACAAACAACGTCAGAAGCTTACCTGGGCTAAAGACCTGGTCTGTTGCTTAGTGGTCCAAAGTCCTCTTTTCTGATGAGAGCAACTTTTGCATCTCATTTGGAAACCAAGGACCCAGAGTATGGAGGAAGAATGGAGAGGTACACACTGCAAGATGCTTGAAGTCCAGTGTGAAGATTCCACAGTCTGTGTTGATTTGGGGAGCCATGCCATCTGCTGGTGTTGGTCCACTGTGCTTCATTAATTCCAGGGTCAATGTAGCCATCTTCCAGGAGATTTTGGAGCACTTCATTCTTCCTTCTGCAGATGAGCTTTATGGGGATGCTGACTTCATTTTCCAGCAGGACTTGGCACCTGCCCACACTGCCAAAAGCACCAAAACCTGGTTCAATGACCGTGGGATTACTGTGCTTGATTGGCCAGCAAACTCGCCTGACCTGAACCCCATAGAGAATCTATGGGGCATTGCCAAGAGAAAGATGAGAGAAATGAGACCGAACAATGCAGAAGAGCTGAAGGCTGCTATTGAAGCATCCTGGTCTTCCATAACACCTCAGCAGTGCCACAGGCTGATAGCTTCCATCCCACGCCACATTAAGGCAGTAATTGCTGCAAAAGGGGCCCAAACCAAGTACTGAGTACATATGCATGCTTATATTTTCAGAGGTCCAATATTGCTCTATGTACAATCCTCGTTTTATTGATTGCATGTAATATTCTAATTTTCTGAGATTGTGGATTTGGGCTGCAAGCCATAATCATCACAATTATGACAAATCACGGCTTGAACTATCTTGCTTTGCATGTAATGAGTCTATCTTATATATTAGTTTCACCTTTTAAGTTGCATTACTGAAATAAATGAACATTTGCACGATATTCTAATTTTTTTAGTTTCAACTGTAAGCTTAAGTGCTATTGCCAGCTTGACAATCACATGTATTTTTATTAGTTTGGCAAAATTCAACTTTGATAATAAGAATTGGGCATTTGGCTATAAGAATTGGCAGTCCATGAATATAAAGACCTTGTAATCTAATTTAAATAAATGCTTTAATGATGTAAATTGAAGAAACATGAAGTAAATAATTGTTCATAGACAAAAGTGCATATATTTTCTATAAGCACAAGAACTTAAGTTTAATTCTTGCAACTTTTTTCAGATAGATGAATAGAATGCTTTTGTTGCTTATTCACCAGCCATAAGGAGTTACTCTTTTCTGTTTACATCAGCTGAGATAACAGCATCTTTCTGAGATTCTGTGAGATTTATAATAAATAAGAACTGCTATTCTGTTCTAGCTTGGTCAAGAATTGAAGGGAGTGCAAACTCACATTGTCCAAATTATTGCACACATATTCTTGTATGCAGCATATTTTTAAATTTCATCACAAACATTTATACCTCTTAATAAAATGTTAGGAAAAATATCACTAGATTCCTGATTTTTTGCAACTGAAAACTAACAAAGCTCTCCTCATACAAAATATATGGTAGTTCATAAATTTCCTTTATGGCATGAAAACATTAGAATTGTATTAGGAAATGGCATCACATATCAGTCATACTTTATTAGTGGATGTTGTAAATATCTAAACGTATTTAGATATTATATACTGTATGTACACAAAAATTATTGCCAGTAAATTCAGTGAAATTTCTATTCAGGAATGGAGAAGTAAGGAAATTATCTAGGTTTCTTGTTGACTGGGAATATAAAATATGTACTAATATATGTTTTATGATTATTTAAGTAATTTCTGTCCAATTACCTCATATCAAGGAAGATATACAATAGGGATACTTTCATATAATGTTTTCCACTCAGAAGGGGATTTAAAGTTGGCCATTTCTCACATGAGTTGTAATATTTACTTATCACACCTTATACAAAGTGTCATGCTAATATTGGAGAAATAGTCACATATAGGAATACCAGACAAGATATAAAAATAGACTTTTTTTATAACAAGGAAGCATCTTTTTCTAAAAATGCTGTAAAAAAGAGTTTGCCTGATTTCTCAGGCATTACAAGAACAAGTGATTATTTTATAAATAAATAAATAAGTATATAATTTATTTATAATTTGGATACTGGTCCTGGAGAGAATCCCAGCATGTTCAAACTGATTGTCAAAACTGGCACAATGTTGTTGTTAAGGGAATAGAATAGTCCTTCTTTTGTTTTGTAAAGGGGAACACAATCACAGTCCTGATGACCTGCTCTCTGCACAAGAGGACTGTGGTAGCCCCCAGGTGTGTGTTGAACTGCAAATCCCATCACACATTAGCCAACAGGACCTGACTGGGAATGAAGGGAATTGGAGACCGGTTGGACAAAGATAATTTTGGTACAGAATGGAACAGAACAGTGTTTGCACAGCAGCTAAAAGGCCATTAGCTTCACTTGGTTAAATTTCCTTATGGTAATATGCGGTTTTTATGAGCAATAGGAGTCAATGAACTGATAGAATCAAGGGCTTTTCTCCTCAGATTTTAAAACAGGTTTTAATTAGCAATGGAAAGTTAAGCCTTACGTGGTCATAATAAACACAATCTGCTTATCACCTTTAGTGCTCAATATTGCCAGACTATAAGCACATGAAGAAGAGAATGAGAATAGTAAATTTGTAAAGGGTGAATTAAAATGGAATTTAGCATTTTCAGACACAGTCTACAATTGTTTCAGTCCAGTTAAATTTAATCATGACCATCCCATTGAAAGTAATGGGAGGGAAAGTTATTATAATTAATTTTTTCTGTTGATTTCAGCGAACTGAACTTTTTTTACTGGAAATATGGAGAAGCTATTTTCATTTAATTCCCAGCTGTATTAAAACTTCTTTAGTACAATACCATAAAGCAGAAGTTTCTCAAAACACTAGGACATATAGGGGTACAAAAATGCCAAGGGATGATAAAAATGGTAAATCAGAATCTAACTCACCCATCAGCAAGGGACAATTTGCAGTTTAGAATGTACGAAATAACTGTTACTAAATAAAAAGAACATTCAATTTATTTTTTGTTCATTTCTTTGTATAGTAGGGAAGGATCCCTTTATGCTACAATTTTTAATGTGACATAAGAGTATTATTAATATCTATGGAGATTCTCGGTGGTCCAGGTCATAATTGTCCCAAAGGTACTTTTTTCAAGAGGCAACTGGACTTTATTTTTCATCATCTCATCTCAAGGAAAAATAAGGAAAGTCCAGTTGCCTCCTGGAAAAAATATCTTTGGGACAGTAGTATTAATAAATCATTAACTATGTTAATTATTTTAATTTTAGTTACATTTAAATTTAAAATCAAATTTACCACCTGTCCCTACTCCCACTTCCCTTCTTGGAGTGCAGTTTTTAACATGCAACTCACAGGTCGTATCTGATTCTTAAACAAAAAACAATTATTTTATTCCATGTTCCACCAAGAAATCAAGATAACAATTTAAAAATAAAAATGCACTTCAACATTATTGTATTTTCTTAATCAGATATATTTAGAAATTCAGTTGATTAATCAAATTAAGTCAAACAAACATTTTGACAAGAAGCATTCTGATTAAAACACAAAGTCTTTCTACAGTGGACTATACCTCTATTTGCTGTTCTCAATTTAACCAAAAACTAGTCTAGAATGCTAATTTTATGAACAAAAAGAGAACACAAAAAAAGGATACTGTAACTCTATGGAAGACATTCACTTTGGGCTTCTGAGAATGGTATGGCAAATGAAGATGGCTTTGTAAAAGTGTAGGCAATGAATGAAGCAAAGGCTAAGAAATCAGAGAACAGACCAGTTCCTTGAAAATTCTCTGGATAAGGAGAGGCCAGGAGATTGCCCACATTCCGCTTTACAATGCCTTGGTAAGGCCACACTTGGAATATTACATTCAGTTTTGGTTGCCACAATGTAAAAAACATTGGGGAGACTCTAGAAAGAGTGCAGAAAAGAGCAACAAAATGATTAGGGGACTGGAGGCTAAAACATATGAAGAACGGTTGCAGGAACTGCATATGTCTAGTTTAATGAAAAGAAGGACTAAGGGAGACATGATAACAGTGTTCCAATATCTCAGATGCTGCCACAAAGAAGAGGGAGTCAAACTATTCTCCAGGGGACCTGAGGGTAGAACAAGAAGCAGTGGGTGGAAACTAATGCTAAGAGCCGAGGTGGCGCAGTGGTTAAATGCAGCACTGCAGGCTACTTCAGTTGACTGCAGTTCAGCAGTTCGGCTGTTCAAATCTCACCGGCTCAAGATTGACTCAGTCTTCCATCCTTCCGAGGTGGGTAAAATGAGGACCCGAATTGTTGTTGGGGGCAATATGCTGACTCTGTAAACTGCTTAGAGCGGGCTGAAAGCCCTATGAAGCGGTATATAAGTCTAACTATTGCTATAATCAAGGAGAGAAGCAACTTAAAACTGAGGAGAAATTTCCTGACAGTTAGAACAATTACTCAGTGGAACAGCTTGCCTCCAGAAGTTTTGAATGCTCCAACACTGGAAGTTTTTAAGAAGATGTTGGATAAACATTTGTCTGAAATGGTATAGCGTTTCCTGTCTAGGCAGGGGGTTGGACTAGAAGACCTCCAAGGTCCCTTCCAACACAGTTATTCTATTCTATTCTAAATTAATTATAAGCCAGCCTAATGAAGCAGAACCACAAGAAGAAGGAATGTGCTCTGGATAACTTCTCCTTGTGATGAGACCTCAGGACAGCAGTTTTTCATATGTTGATAATCAGGACATGATGGGATTAACCATCTTGTTCTCACCCCAGCAGAAACTTTCAAAGAGCACTAAATTAGCAAAACATGTTTTCTAATGACTTTTGGAAATTGTTCATTCTAAGATATTAGATTGAACAAGTTTGAAAACACCAGGTTAAGTCTGCCTTCATTAGTGAATGAAAAAAAAATACTAATCATAATGTTAAAAATTTAAAGAATCTGGAAAAAAAAACCAGAAATAAAAATAACATTTGAAACAATTTAAGACTAAGCATTACTGGACAAAAATAGGATTAGTTATCAGGTTTTATAAATCTTTCCAAACTTTAAAAGTGGGCTTGACAAACATGTCTATTAAATAAATTCTGAAAAGAAAAACTTATGGATTTCAACATTTAAAGAAGATTTTGAAGAAGTGTTTCGGCTTTTCACTCTATTCATTAAAGCAGTCTAACTTTGTTTAGGAAAAAATGCTGCTTCTTTAAGAGTTATTTTAATGAGTAGATTCATTAAAGCAGCGGGGTTATTTTTGTTTGTTTTTGAACTGAATCTTGGAAAGAAGTACAGTGTGCTTTAATGAGAAATAGATGGTCATGTTGGAAGCCAAAACATTTTTCTGAATTTCTTTCAAGGCACACTATTAATATAAATCAACCCAACCATGTGCTAAACTTAAAAACTGAGCAGAAAAGTCTTTAGAAAATGAGAATAGACATTTCAGAGGTAGTCAGTTTTTAGGTCCATCAGGTTTTTAAATGTCAACCCAACACACTCTGCAGCTACTTAATCAGTTGGGCAAAGTAAGCAGTCAAGCAATTGAGAGTAGTGTTTATGTATTTCTAGCATGCTTTTGATAAGCTGAAAGTTCAAGTAACCTAGGTCCTCTGCTTGATATGCTAAATCTCTGCAAAATAGCCAGCCATTTCCCATTTATACTATACAATTCCCTTGCCTGTTACAGATACTAAATGGGCAGAAGTCCTAATAAAGAAAAAGTGGGCAAGCTTAATTGGATCCAAAAGAAGAGAAGATATATAGCTCAGGATTGAACTATGAAGTCCTTAGGTTGCTATGGAGTCCTTGATAATTTGCTTGCAGGTGTTTCATTTCCTAACTAGGTAACATCATCAGCTTAACAGGATCTCTATGGATGTTATCTTCTCGTAGGCCAGAAAAACCTGTCAAGTTATACAAAATAATATATATTACAATAAATCAGTTTCATAGATTGTATTTTTTAAAATACTGCATTTCGCTGTTGGTGAATCTTTCCATAAGGTTGATAAAAAGTTCAGATTTTCACTAATGGGATCCTGTTAGCCTTTTGGAAGTAATTGAAGATATGGCTTTGTTATCTAGCCTGGAGATCCAGTCATGTTGGTGGAGAGCCTGTTCAATGGTTACATTTCTAGAAAATGAATAGTGATCTCCCATTATTTTTTATGGTTTAGTAGTTTTATTGTTTTTAATGTTTTAAATTAATTTTTGTAGTTGTCTTTGCATTGCTTCTTTGGTTTTTAACACTGTAAATCACTTAGAGTCACAACAGCAAAATGGGCAGCTATATAAATTTAATAGATAAATAAATCTAGAATACATTCTCTGGTAGTGTAAAAAATTGAGTTTGACTACTATTTTGCTTCAGTTGTTACATGTCCTAAAATGGATATTAGTAGATACTATGTTCCTGAGATCTGAGTTGATTTTTTTATAAAACCATCATGTCTATCAGTAGATTCCAAAAGTCAGATAATGGTTTATTGGCAAATTCAAGTACCTCGACTAAAGACATAGATTTGTGTTGTTTATACAGACCAAGAATTTTAATTTTAATACTTATTGTTCAATGTGGGATTGGCAATTGTTTAATTGGAATTTAAAACCAAGGATTAAATAAGCAGCACAATCCTGCCTTCTATTCCTGTTCAACACTCTTTGGCTGATAAGATCAGTTCCAGATAGGAAAACCTTTTTTCCTTCTTCTCAGGAGAGTTCTTCTACAATACTGATTTTCTGGTCAAAGTGCTTGCCATTAATTATTCAGGAAAGCTGGAGCTTATAAATACATAGTAAAGCTGCTGTTTTAAGTTAAATTAGGTGAGGGATCTGTAGTCCTCTAGGTGTTATACAACTCATCCCTCATCTTTGATCATTCTGGTTGGGGAGTTGTGATTGGGTGACATCTGCAAAGGCATAGGTTCTCAACAGGTTTATGTCTGATACAAGACATGGAGAAATCGGGTTCATAGTTTCACATTTACAAATAGTGTAACTAGTGCAAGGGTGGGCTTCAAAAATTTTAGCAAGGGGTTCTCTGCCTGGTTGCTGGGTGGGCGTGGCCATGTGGGTATGACCTAGTCAGCCTCCTACACCATGGCGGGGGGAGCATTTTTGTCCTGCCCAGGCTCCAGAGGCTTTCCTCGAACCTCTGGGAGGGCGAAAACAGCCTCTCCAGGCTCTGGAGGCCTCTGGAGGCCAGAATTGGGCCCATTTATGGCCTTCCTGAACTTCCGGTATGCCCGTTTTTTGCCCTCCCCAAACTTCCATGCACACCCTGCACTTAGTTTCATCCAAAATGGGCTGTGTTGGGACTCCTAGGTGGGGGCAAGGTGGGCAGGGCCAGCCAGGAGTAGGATTTGGGGGTTCTCCAAACTGCACAGAATCTTAGCTAGAGGTTCTCCCGAACCCTTGCGAACCCCCAGCAGCCCACCCCTGAACTAGTGTAACTAGTTCCATTATTCTCAACCAGTGCAACTCATAAGAAGCCCTCAGATTCAAGCACTCTGAAATAGTCCTATACCTCAGCTTAGGTAACGAGAGGAGGAAAAATATCAGAATTCTATCCCTGTCTGAAAAGTAAATGGGACAAATTAGTTTCTTGTCACTGCACTGCAATAAATACATTGTCATTTTTATACCCCAGTGAATCATATTCTCCATTTCCCCCGTAACTATTATACAGTCTGCTGGCAGTACATCATTTTTTGGTAATTTTATTTTCACCAATTGTTTTATGAAATTTTTGAGTTTTATGGACACTAAAACAAATCTAGCCTGCAAGTGTTATAGCCCTTTAAATCACTAGCAGGAAATCTCAAGGTTCCTCCAGACTAGGAGAGAAGGAAGCTTTAAGAAAGAAAGATTGCCGGTAGCTTATAAACTGAGCAAAAACTCACAGATAAGTTTGTAAAAGGGACATACATCACTGGTGGCAAAAACTGGGACATAAAACAACATCGTTCTGCTCAGCTCCCTTAAGAATAAAAATGGATTTTTATTTAGCAGAAGTGCTAAAGGAGTTAGGAGAAAGGAACACACAAGCTTCTCCATGCTTCCTTAGCCATAACAATCCTTATTTCCTGCTGAGCAAAATTGTCAGGCACTATTACAGTGGGGCTGCAGTAGATAATAGCCCCAGCAGCAAAAAAATAGAGTAGCTGAAACCTTTTCTTACTCATAAATATAATGGTTGAACTTAGTTTTTAGGAAAGTAAACTGTTGCAGCCTTTAAGAAACAGGTTTTCTGTTACTGTATCTAAATTCTCTCACATTATTTAAAGTTTTTACAGCTACTTTAGAATTCCATACACCCTATATGCACACATTCATTCCCCTCCCCCCCAAAAAACTTTTCTAGAATCACCTCTCATTTATTATTAACAGATCCTGAAATTATAACTAACACCCACAACTTCTATCACATTCAGAATTTGGGGGCTTGTAACAGATCTAGGGAACAACAGATTAGGGAAAAACAGACATAACTAATCATACTCTGAAATTTAAAGGAGTGTCAGTGTTAGATACCATCAGTGTAGATTTCCAAAATTTGGTTGCTAATATTTGTTGAAAATTCCAACACATTTTATCTAAATAGCTCCACCATCCACAAACTATACAGTACTATATAAGTACAGTAAAGAAGTTAATAAAATATTAATCCACCAATTTTTTTTTTAAACCCAGGAAACAGGACAGAAAATAAGAGTATTTTAGAATAGTTCATCTGTTTGACTCCATCACCAGAATCTAGCCATCCCAAGTCACTTCAAAATGAAATGGGTAGCAAATAAATCCAACAAACAAATAAAATATTTCCCCAAAATAATTTTAGAAATGATAACTAAACTTTTGGATCTATATCAAAACTCTCTGTATTGTGTTTGAGGTCTTGCCTTTTTGTTGTCTACGAATCTCCAGAGCCATTAACAAAATCCCTTTCTGGATTAAGTTTAATTCAGTGCTCCCAAAGAGAAGCAATATAACCTTCCTCTCTTTGTGCAGATAGAAATTTGCCAATAGAAAGAATAATCCATTAGGGAGTTTTTTTTTAAAAAAAAGAAAAGTAAAAGCAGCAGCTGCAACTGAGGGGTAAAATATGTCACATGTGCAATGCATGTAAAAAGGGACAGGGCTTCAGACACATGGCTGTGACCACCATCTTTGACTTTTGAAAAATATTTCTCTCCTCCTACCCTGTCTCTGTCTGTGGAGAAAGCTTTGCTACTACTCCATCACTGCTATTATGGTAGTGGAAATGGGAGTGATGGTGGTATTTCAAACATGCTCTAAAGACAACATTAAGGGATGTTTTGGATCTTTCTACAGCTTTCTGATTCTGTAGACATGCCACAGAATGAATTTGAGGACATGGTGGTGATGATTGATAGCATAACCATAAGGCAAGGAATGAGTCCATAGGTACTTTGCCTAACTCCAAGAAGTTTCATTTACACTTTTCAGGTTGCAATAGCTGTATTTGATCACACATGTTTTTCCAGATAGTACTTATGTAGTCAACAGGCTTTGGAACAATTGTAATTCTAACTGGGTCACTCAACATGCATCAAGTTACTTCATGCTCCATATGCACCACAAATCTAATACAGTAAATACCCATGCCTCAGTGGAATTAATCAGTGGAACAGCTTGCCTCCAGAAGTTGTGAATGCTCCAACACTGGAAGTTGTTAAGAAGATATTGGATAACCATTTGTCTGAAATGGTGTAGGGTTTCTTGCCTAAGCAGGGGGTTGGACTAGAAGACCTCCAAGGTCCCTTCCAACCCTGTTATTCTATATTCCTTCACCCAGACACATATTGCCCTCAGGACCTGGCAATCCTAACATATAGAAACTAAAAGCTGCCATTAGATTATCAGTTCCATAAATAATTATTCCCTTCCTTTCCAGATCCAAGAATGAAAAAGGGAAATGTTCAAAGTACAGTGAAAAAGACTTTGGAGACAGGAACAAGAGATTTTGCAAGGAAATAACAGATAAGAGATAACATAGCCTGCAACTGCATATTGGTCAGAGAATTAGGCTCAAAAGAGATTCTCCTTAGTTTCTTGGGATTGTAATGGAGATTTGGGGAGAGACCTGTACTTGCAGACTTGCATGATTCTGTCAATGGGGCTTTACAATAAAGTACCACAATAAAGTAGAATTTGCTGTTTTGTTTGTGATTCCTATCTGGTTTACCCAATGGTTTGGAAAGAATAAAGTGTCTGTTTGGAGTGTACACTCATTTCCTCCACAACAGCAACTCTGAAAGGTGAGTTGTGCCAAGAGAGAATGATTGGTCCAAAGTCACTCATCTGGATTTTATGTCTAAGGGAATGAGGGCAAGGGAGACTAGAAGTCACAGACACCTGGTTTCTTGCCTGGTACTTTAACTGTTAGATTGCACTGGTTTACAAGGTGTTTGCAGCTGTCCTACAAATATGGTATACAGCAAAAACCACCACCAACAAAAACCAGGATACTGATGCTAAATGCTTCTAGTCCAGATTTGGAGATGTTACCACTATATTTACAAATATTGGTGGTAAATATAACAACATATAGTATGAGGCGGCTCATGTATACATTGTTAGGCTCCCTGGACTAGGGTTTGGCTGAAAATTATCCCTTCCACACCAATTGTCTGAGCTCAATAAGTATTGACACTCAGATACTACCAATAGTGGTAGCTGCTTAGCTACTTGACATTGCACAGTTAGATAAGAATTTCTATTGTAAACCAAACTAAAATCATACTAAATAGTTGCTCACGAGAGTGTAATTCTCTCTTCTCCACAGGACAGTTTAAACCCTTCTGTCTCCTACTGTATCTCTCCTACTTTTGAGCAGATTCTTTGTTGTGTTTACCATGGGTTTGAGGTTAAGCAGCTCTGATTATTGCCCATATACTGACCCACATATTAAAAATACTACTGTGTTTCTCCAAAAATAAGACCCTGTCTTATATTTTGGGAGGCTACAAAACAAGCATTAGGGCTTATTTTGGGGGAAATACGATATCAGGCTGATCGGCCTGGCTCTTTAAAAAAAAGTGACCGAAATGATGTAAGGCCAGAAGAAAAAAGAAAAATAGAATGTAAAACTATTTATTTAAAAAAATGATTTTTTTAAAAAAGATCAGAAGACGTGATATTCAAGAAATATTATATTAAAACAATAGTTGTTGCTATTGTTTTAAAGATGCCCAACATGTATCACATCTGAGGATTGGTGCATCACAGAATGATCAGAATCAAAAGGTTCTAGTTTACTAAATCACCAATATTTCTTTCGGCACTCTGAACCAAGGCCAGTGTTGTAAAAACCTCTTTGCTAATTGGCAAGTATGTGAAAACTTGGAAGGTTTAATATTTCTCCAGCTATTCTATATATAGTACCCCTCTCTCTCTCCTTCACCTTTCTTGTAGCACTTAATTCTCTAACCTGGTGCTCCAGAGATGGTGCAGTTTTACAACAGTTTTGTCATGTTGGCTGTTATACCACTGACGGCTTTGTGACAGGTGGCAGATGTGGTGGTGATGGATGTTTTCTTCCCTGTACAAGGACAATGGGATAAAAGTGCAAACAAATGGGGTAATAGATGGAAAAAGTACAGTAGTGTTGATAAGGCACATCCACACTTGGTGATGTATGAGAAAGAAAGTGGTGGGCAATTTATTTTGGTGGAATGAGAAATTTTTAGCTGAAAGAGAAGCAGAGAAAGCAGGCAAAAAATACTTATAAAAGGATTGCACCAAAAATATGGCTGTTTGCATTATAAGAGAATCAAAGCTTGTTTGATACCAAATGTGAAGTTCATGTTAAGATCACTTCAAACTTGAATGCCCTTTAGTTCACTATAGTATGCATTACAAATATTCTCAGTATTTCACACTGTGGCAAATTTTTCAACTTTCGATTTCTAAACATTAGGAGTGCTCAAAGGTTGTGACATGCCTTGGGCATCATAAAGATATTTTGGTTACTAATATAATTTAGATATGCTTGGTAAGTAACTACATAAATATCACAACTTTTTAACATTTGGTTTGTTTCATTGTGGAGAATCTTAACTCTGTTTTGAAGCTTATTGTAACTCAAGCCATACTGACTTTATGAATAAAATTTGGAAAGATCACCTAGATTTCTCTGTCTTAAACTAGGAGATAAAATTTGTTTGTTTATTTGTTTATTTTATTTATATGTCGCCCTTTCCCCCCGAAGGGGACTCAGGGCGGCTCACAACTCAAACCAGGGAAGGGGTGATACAGACAAAATTAAAAAAATTAAAAAACGACACAGAACAATACATAATTTAAAACACGCGACAGTCATACCATTCGAGACGGGGGCAACGGTTCTTTAGCCTCAGGCCTGTTGGAACAGCCAGGTTTTAAGGGCTTTGCGGAAGGCCTGGAGGGTGGTGAGGGTTCGAATCTCCACGGGGAGTTCGTTCCAGAGGGTCGGAGCAGTCACAGAGAAGGCTCTCCTCTGGGTAGTTGCCAGTTGACACTGGCCGGCGGATGGGATTCGGAGGAGGCCTAATCTGTGGGATCTAATCGGTCTAGTGGAGGTAATTGGCAGCAGGCCGTCTCTCAAGTAGCCAGGTCCAATACCATGATACAAAATGATGCTCTTAATGCTTAAATTACTCTTATATTAGGTAAGCATTTGGGATGCAAAGTCACCCAAATAGGATTTCTAGTATTCAGGATGATGATGGGACAAACTTAATAGGACAAACTGAGAACGTGTATTGACATCATAAGAGAGCCTGAATACTAGTGAATAACAAATAGTGTTACAGGTAAGAATAAACATGGCATAATAGGAATTTGATGAGGTTTTGAGTGACTTTCCAATGGTAGCCAAGAAGGTATTTTTGTGTATCTAGAATGAAAACTGCATTCTCAAAGAGGAACCATATCTCATTGCACAAGAAACTCCTGATAAAAGTATCTGATCACTTATGAGGAGAAAGGTCTCAGTCATGGATTCTGAAGAATTAGTTACAAAAGACCAAAAAGATAGATGTTCTTGCTTCGTATAGTTCACCTTTCTATGTTCCTGAGGACATATTTGCCTGTTTGCCCCAATTGTCAGTATGAACCATCAGCAATATCTGCAAGCCAGGAAGGGGTGTTATTCTCTACTTGCCCCCAGGTCACTGCAAATGTAAGCTGTAGTTTCAATGTTGAAAGTAGGATTTTTGGCCTTGTGAAGATCATCACTGTGCTTCACTGTTTTCTAGACAACCTCCTACCTTTTGATTTGCTATTCCATTCAGTAGCAGCAACACCTTCTTGTGTTAAGGGTTACCTCACTGCAGTTCAATAATCTCTTTGCTCAGTTACTATCATGTACTATCATCCAGTAGTGGCCTTTATGACCCTGCCTGCAAGTTTGGGAATCTAGGCATCTTATTGTTGTTGTTGTTGTTTTAATTATTATTATTATTTTTATTTTCCTGACCTACTTTCTTTTCACCACTGCAGTACTAAGCAATTGAGATATTTGTTGTTGTTGTTTAACCTGACTCTCCAAATAGAACACTTTTACTGATTTGGCTATTTGTAAGCTGCAATGAAAGGAAAGTGATTGGCACTTGTGTTTCTGGTACAGAATTTTAGAAGTATATAATACGACAAAAAATGCACATTGTAGAATCACAGTAGCCAGTATTTCAGACTGAACACCTGATGAGTCAATGCCAAAGCATCCCAATCTGAATTCAGTTCTTAAAATCCTACTTAAGAGTCTTGCTAGCAGGACAGGAACAGCTTAAGAATGTATGTATTTATGTAAAAATACATAAAAATGAGTTTTATGTATTTTAATCAATTATTTTTAGATATCAGACCATCTCTTTTTCATTTTTCATGAATTTTATACAGCAGTTCCAGAGGTAGTATTCAGCAGATTCTGACCAGTTCTGGAGAACTGGAGCGGATATTTTGAGTAGTTTGGAGAACTGGTAAATACCACCTCTGACTGGCCCCCATCTATTCTCTGCCTCCCCAGTTCCAGCTGATTGGGAGAAAATGGGGATTTTGTAGTATCCTTTCCCTGGAGTGGGGAGGGAATGGAGATTTTACAGTGTCCTTCTCCTGGAGTGAGGTGGGAATGGAGATTTTACAGTATCCTTTCCCTAGAGTGGGGAGGGAATGGATATTTTACAGTATCCTTGCCCTGCCACGCCCACCAAGCCACACCCACCAAGCCATGCCATTCCCACCAAGGCTCACCCACAGAACCGGTAGTAAAAAAAATTGAATCCCACCGCCGAGCAGTTCATACATGGCTTGTGTAATTTCAGCCAATTTATACAAAACACCACACTGATGACTATATATGATGTATATGTATGTGATTGCAGAGACAAAAATGTAGTTTAAAATAATAACTTCAACCATTCATTCCTTTAAAATGCCTTATTCATAAATAGCCATCATGTTAAAAGCAGAGAGGGAGTCTTAAAAGCACCCTATATGTATTCCTTTGATATTTCTGCTTCTGACATAGAGATATTTGGTCCTAATTCTTCATTCACTGACATATAAATTTCTAGGATTTTATCATTCTTCCCTCCCACCTTATTTTTTCAATGTCAAGGTCTTATTTAGGCCCATAATCATGTTAATTTATTGCAGCACACTTCCTACTGTGAGTAAATAAGTCTGTCTCTTTTAAATTCCCTGGGCAATTAGAAGAATGAAAGACTGTGGTGGTACATATTAGCATTCCCTTCATTTTATACAAGGCCATTTTCCCTGCTGACAAATTGTGGGGCAAATTGTTCTTGGAAAAGTATGTTAGATGAAAAGGTGTTATGATTAAACTGTTGATGTAAATTTGGGTGACAATAAATCCTTTTATTTCATTAACTGGAGTAATTTGCTTAAGACTGCCAATACGGAGTCAAATAATAATAAACAAGACTGGGAAGGGAGCTGGAACATGTGGTGGAATTTGCACCTGCTTTAAGATAATTAATATGCCTTCTAAAAATATGCAAAGTTTCTTGAAACTAAATCAGCAATTCAAAAGGTTGGCAATGTAGCATGAGCCCAATGTTTGCTTTGCCAGCAGAGTAGCAAACAAGTTTAATGTATCCTGAATATCTTTTTGAGCAATGCATCAAATTAATTCAGGGAAGGGACTAATGCATTGATTAGAAACTATTAGAGATAAAAGTGGGGATGGAAAAGGATTCAAAGTAAACCTTAGCTGTGAAAGGTAGTGCCTATATCGTAATTTATCCAGTGTGGAATTTTCTGTGCCAAAACCAGCTCAAAAATGATATATATGGTGTGTCCTACAATGCAATTTCAAAATGAGATGCAATTTGGTCACAAGACAGACACATTTGCCTTAAAAAACACGAACGGTGTTAATGTTGATTATGGTATTTCCATACTTCTATTTTACAGTACACATAAACTGATATATTATGAGAGTTTTCCTGTATGTTATATAATTGCTAATGAATCTGCATACCGCAGATGAAAAGAATGCAAAAGACCACTTTTGGTACATGGAATGTCGACTGCTAAAGCTTCAGGAGGGAGGATTGGTACAAAGGAACGTTTGTGCTTTAAATTCAGTGTTTAAAATCTACTCCACAATGCTAGGATTAATAAATTTGTTATGTTAACTTAGTTCTAATTGGATGAAACAAAAGTTTAAGCATAATCCAAATACGTTTGCTAGACGTAGTGGGGAATGTGCATTATAGTCTCAAAGTATGGCAATTCTTATCTTACATAGAAACACTTGTTTTTGGAAATATTGTAAGCTGTATAAAATTGTACTGTTCTGCTGGCTCATTTGCAGAATGCATTACTGCTTGATGATTGCAAAGCTATTTATTACTTACATGCACCAATGGGCTGTCACAAATACAGCTCTGAAAGTGTACATTTCATCAACTTTGTATAGATCTGTTTAAACCAGGGGTGTAAAACTCAAGTCATGCAGGCCAGATCCAGCCTGCAGGATGCTTAGATCTGGCCTGCCCTGGAAATAGTGAAGGACCGACTCACAGTGTCTCTGCCAGTGAAAATGGAACTCAAAGAGACCATGCACACCCGACCACACACTCCTCAGCACCACCACCCAATGTCAAACACTGATGCACCCTCAATGAAAGTTGAATTTGACACCCCTGGTTTAAACCATTAAAAGACAGCAATTTGTATTTCATTCTTTAACACTTGCTCAGGTTCAGTCTCATCTGTTTGTGTGGTAGGGTAACTCACATTGAATTGAATCATGGTTGTTTACTTCTGGTTGTTCTTTCTCTCTACCCCAGAGCCCTTACTTGCAGAAGCTTGGCCTAATAGTAAAGGATTGAAGAGTTAAATTCTCTCTAGTAAATTAGAGATTCTCTATGAAATGCTTTATGTTTCAAATCAAAGATGCCTTTTTTATTGAACAAACAAAACAATTAGCATTTATAATCCCTTAAAGAAATACAATAATAAATAATTTTCCTGATTCCTGGAATTCTTGATAAATATCATGGAGTCTCAAGTCATTCTGGGCCTCCGACTGTACAGCATGGTCCACTTTCTAATCTCAGTATGAAGATAAAAGAAGTAAACTGTTTGTAAAGTAACACTAATTTGAGTCTGTAAATAATTAGAGGCAACTTTCCATTCAGTAATATAGTAGAACAAATTTAGCCACAATTAAGCAATTTTAAGACACTTGATTTCAATGGGACAAGCAGCTTAAAATGACTTTTTCTTTTGTTCAGATCAATTGTTGGAAAGTTATTACTAAAAAAACAGAAGGTAGGAGACTCATACATGGGTCTTGCAAGACTTCAAATATAAATGGATTCATTCATTGATTTTACTTTATTTGTGCTTCCTCATTCACAAAGGTTTTGAGAAGCCAGTATCTAAAAACAAGAAGAAAGAAATTTCACAGATATGTGTACAATAAACAAAATTGTAAAATATATGAAATAAAAATCCATACAAGAACCAGATAACCACTAGATGGTAGCAAAGCTCTTAGCAATCATAATAATTGCTGCCATCTAGTGACTATTTGGATTTTTACAACCTTATTTATAGAAAACACCAAGGAAATATAGAAATTGTGTATATAGAAAATACACAGAATAACTATGTATATAAAAGATACATAATCTGTACAAAGCAATGGCTCTCTAGAATACTGTAGGGCACAGTATATTAATAACTCCTTAATAAGCACCAGAAAAATAAGAGCCAAACTGTGACCTCCAGGTTGTCGTATATGTTGACCATATTTTATTTGCTTTCCTTGAAAATGAGCTGAATGCAGAAAATTGTCTCAAGTGCACAAAAGTGTAAGGAAAACTTTTCCAGTACATTTTCATCCTGATCTTTTTTTAAAAATGATTATTTGATATTGTAGCTGCCTATGGCCATTTAATATCAGTTTGGGATTATCCTTGAGCCTATAATGCCTTAAAGAAGAGTTTAAACTATTTACATCAATGCATTGCTAACACATGCATTGTTTTGCCACATTAAATGTTTCAGGTTTTGCACGTACGTGTCCTCACTATTCTCTTTGATTTATCAGCCTTGTTTCCTGAAAAAAAAAAAGGCAGAGTGCTATTTCATTCCATTCTTTTTGTTGTAAACATAAGTGATCTATGGCTATTTAGAACCAATGCTACATTAAATAGGAAGCCCCTCCAGCAATGAGACTGTATACTTCAGTGGAACTTGTGTATATTTAATTAAGAAATGCCACTCACATAGAACTGAAATGTGCTAACCTAATTTGCTGGCTTGTCTATCTCTGTCTAGCCTTGTCTTTCTTCATCCTATACATTTCCCTGCCATCCTATTATACTAGGTAGGTAGATTCTTGCTTGGCTGAACCGAGATCAAAAAGTAATTTTTCTTTTTGCAACAGCCGATTAGAAATTCATTTATTTTCACATTACAGACATTTGGCAACAGCAACAAGGCAAAAAAAACCTCTCTGGCAATTTAGCTCTATTTGTATAGTCTGCATAATGGGAGACAGTGAGTCTGTTGGAAAAAAAAAAGTATGGCCGAGGGCAAAAATTAAATGCAAAATCATGTATCAGAAATGAGATGTATTTACTATTGTTTTTGAAAATTAATGATGCATTTTTAGTTTTTATAATGCAATTTAATGATGCAATTCATCTAATAAAAACATTTTAACATAGTTATACAGACCTAGTGGGGTAGGACAAAATGTACCTTTCAGCCGCAAGACTTTAAAAAGAAAAGCAGAACAAATGTGTAGAGTTTTATTTTTTAAATATGAAATACATGAGAGAGAACATGGACTGGTTAACAGCTGGACTATCAGCAGGAACCCTATAAACAGGACACATTTTCCCCTCCCGTATTGGTGTTTATGCTGCTTACAGTAATATTATAAATGCAGCACTGAGTTTGAAGTACAACTTTGTAATTGATTATGGGACGCCATATGGTGGCATCATGTACAACTGATCAAAAAGAGGAAGAATGGTTGCTTTCTCTGTAGTGGGTGAGCAGTTTTTGCTTAACTAGTATAAATATACTGTATAGTACAGCGTAAATGCACTGATGCTGTTATCTTTCAAAAAATATAGAGCCCAAAAGTATGCAGTTCAGCATACTTGGTCTATCAGATGCTTTGCAATATCCATAAACAGAGTTCAACTCTGCTTTTCTTGTAGTGATACTATAACATATTGGCAAATACAATTCTGGAATGCATACTTTCCATAATCTTGCACAATTTCCTTTTTAGACTATTTAATTTAACTGATGTTATAGTTCCTGAAAGTGGGTAGCACAATTTATATTCTTCTAGGTCTTTGTGCCACATGTATGAATTCTGTACCCTTGGGTGAGTCTTTGTTGAAAACTTCTACAGTTTTCCACAACTGATGGTTTTGGTGAAAAGCTTGCCCATGAAGATATATGCGCCTGAGCATAAGTTCTACCTTTCTTCTCACCAGGAATTATTAGGAATCTTCTCCATGTTCATCTCAGCGTAATGCTGGAAAAATAATGTGAACATATTCAATCTTTAATGCCTTTCTATTTCTCTTGGAGCTGAAAAATGTGAATATGCAGGGCCAGATTAAAGTCTTTATAGACCTGGAGATATTCATATTGGTAGAACCTGAAAGAAATCTTTAGATAATTGTTTCCATTGTAAACAATGTAGAAGTGGATCTTGTTATCTACAGTTTAGTTATCAGAGGCTGATAATTCTACTGATTTATGGTTGTTGTTTTTTAAAAAAAAATTTGATGGACAATTCTGATTTATTGCCCATTTTGTGCATGGGCTGATGACTGCATCTGCCTCCAAACTCACAATTCCCCAGTTCCCAATTATTTATGTATATTTTGACTTTGTGTGATTATCCTCTTCCTAAACTTCTTCCAGAATAAAACCAAATCAATTCAACAGAGAACTTTCTTGCAGGGCATGGCAAAAATTTACAAAATGTGAGCAAGAAGATTAAACTAATTGAGATCATGAAGTTAGGAAGTATCTTGGTAGACAATGTGTTTGAACTTGACTCTCTGACAGATTATAGCATCAAGTTCAAAATGTAGTTAGATGCTATTTTGACACCTTATTGGGATGGCTTTTAGTTTCTGCAAAGCATGATCACTGTCTAATTTGAAGATGTAGCTACACCCATTCTAACTGCAGAATCATCAGAAACACTGATAATTTTCCAGAGTTTTGAAGAAAAGGATGGCAGTTCTACTCCTTCATTCATTTAATTCCGTATACTTTTTTTTTTTGGTAAAGTATTCTTATTTCTGCTTTTTCTTTGTATTTTTGATGATTTTTCTAGTGGTTTTCCAAATCCCAGAACCTAACCCTCCAAGTTTCATAGGCTGATTTATCTGCAGTTTCCTCACCCATAATTGTCTGCTGGAGTGTAACTCCCATGAATAAAATACATCTATATAAATATAGAGCTATATATGTTATATCTCTTTGCCAGTGGCAGATTAAGGCACCCTAGTGCCCTAAGCACTGAACAATCTTGATGCCTCCCTCCTTTGTACATACTGTACAAATCTTCATTGGGTTTTTTTTCTTTCTCAACTTTGTGGTGCCCCCTTGGGCCTGGTGCCCTAAGCACGTGCTTAGCCTACTTAATGATTAATACACCATTGCTCTTTGCTAATTACATATATCTTTTTTCATGTTGAGTTATTTGAGCACTTTTGGCTCTTTTTATTCTTTTATAAATCCTGAGCATTATGCCCACTTATATGATAGAAATAAACAGTATTATATTTGCTCCAGATGTAACAGGTGAATATAGCCTTGTGTGTGAGCTTCCAGGAGATGAGAATTTTCCTTTAGCAGCTCATAGAGTCCTTATATCTATTGCCCTGGCCCACAGAAATGGAAGTAAATGAAATGGCACCACTCATTAGGTAATTAGTAATAGGCTAGAGACTGAGGCACACACATCCAATTGTGTGAAAGTCTGACAGGTTCTTTTTTTTCCCTGCTCATGAATTCCATCTGCTGGCACTGGAGGATTATTAGTAGTAAATGGAGAGACAGCCGCCTGTTTCAAATAGCCCTAATTCAGTAAAGCTTTAGACTTGAATCAGTGGTGTGGAAGTAGAAAACTCTGCCTTTTCTTGTGCTCTGAACCATATAGATGCCTTTACTGGTCTGCAACCAAGAGAAACAAAGTAGACTTTGAATTGAAACCCAGTAAGTTTTATGTAGATATAATTTTGTACAGAACTTGCTTTTTTAGTGAAGGTAACAATATCAGACAGCTTAAGGCCATTTTGTCTAAAACTGTAGGCGTTTTACTAATAGCTATCTCTGCAACTTGCCTGGGAAGGCAGGCAGTGTGGTAAGTATACTAAATGGGAGAGTTGTGCAAAAATATTTGAAAGGGCTACTTTGCAAAGTGTGTTGGCTTAACAAAATATTTCCCCTCAGGATCTACACACATGCAGAGACAACTGAAGAAACTCTTGGCAGCAGCCATAATGACCTTTTCAGGAGACCTGCTTCATCATTTCAAGCTCTGACAAAAGCTTGGCAATGCATCCCCTTCAAAGATTGGTGAACAATCCTTGGTGGAAGGCAGTGTTTCTCAACCATGGCAACTTGAAGAAGTGTGGACTTTGACTCCCAGAATTTCCCAGCCAGTTTGACAATTTAAAATCCGCACTTCTTCAGATCGTTAAGGCTGAGAAACATTGGTACAAGAGTTTTAAGACTCATTTGGATGAGTATTACTCCTGTTTTATAGTGACATCACTAATGGCTGATTCATTTCTAGGTAGAATGAAAGGTAATGATGTTTGTGGTTGTTATTTAATTATCTTTCTTCAATCTCCAGAATTATCATCTAGGGCAGGGGTGTCAAACTCGCATCGTCACAGCAGCTTCAAGTGATGTATTGGGACTTTGTCACCCCCCCCCTTTGCTAAACTGGGCGTGGGTGTGGCCAATGCGTGACACATCTGGCTTGTGGGCTGCGAGTTTGACAGCCCTGATCTAGGATGTGTCCCTTTGTTGACTGCTATAAATTTTGTTATATATTTGCTGACAATATAAAACAAGTGGCATATGAAATAAAGCACAAAACCTTCCCATCAAAAGTAACAGAAAATTCAATAATAGCAAACTAATTGCAAACAATTAAACTGTTATGCTTAAAAGTGAAAGGCCCCATATACTACATGAGATATTTATAAGGCTTCATCGGAAAATATGATCTTCACCTGAAGTTAAAACAATAGCAACGACGCCAGATCAACATTTCAGGGATAGCTGTTCCATCATTTCTATCCCTGGTTGTAAACTACTGCTCATAATTTGTGTGTGTGCGTGCGTGCATGTGGTTATTTGGAATAGAACTTTTAAACAAAATACGTTGTATGGGAGAAGCAGTCTGTTTCCAGATTCTCTTGCCAGACTCTGAGTAATAAAAGCATGTTTTTCATACAAAAGGTCTCAGTTCAGTCCCCAGCATCTCCTCTTCAAAGAGAAAGTGTCATGCCCCTCTGCAGGGTTTCTTGCCAAAGGAAGAAAAACCTTCGTGACACACTGTAGACTTCTGTTTGTTTTAGAACCAAAAATAAGGCAGATATTTGTGAAAACCATGCAACACAACTCTTCAGATATACTTTTTCTGCCTTGTATTTCCCTTACACATTTCCCAGACACTTAGGTTAAAATGACCCTTGTGCCTCTCAATGTGCGTGTTTTATTATTTGAGGGAGAAAGGGAGGGGGGGAGAATTAGCAAAGTTTCTTCTGGATCTTCCAGAGACAAAAGTTACACTACCATTGATGTCCATATATCTTCTTTATTTTTAAATTAAAGAGGAGATTAACAGACCCATAGTAAATAACGATCTTATATTAATTAGACTAAAAAATAATAATCTCAGACAGATGTCTGTATCTAAGAATGCCTGTCTGATTGCAAGTCTCCACTTTGATTTTAAGACTCACAAGGGGAACTGTTGAATTGACCAGACAGTCCTGGCAAGAAAAAGAAGTGTGAAAGTGCTATCATCATCCTAACTGATTAAGAAATTCAGAAAATTGCACCATTTTCCATAAGGTTACTGCCTACAGTGCTTCTCATTTGTCCTTGGCAATTCACTTTTTGCTAAACACATTGAAAAGTAATACTGTCCTACAGTGGTTTCTTTCCTCTGCTTAATCTACACATTCACTGTTTTGATTGAATCTGCACACCAATCTTTACATTTTTGTTGACTTTGTGTTGTAACTGGCCCCACTTCAGTCTGATTAGTCCAAAGGTCATAATAAGTAGACTGAAGTGTGCTATTTACTTCACCCTGACTTCTTTTTCAATTATTTTAAGAACAGTTAAAAGATTCTTAAATTATATTTACTTGCATCCAACCAAACTCAGGAATAGTGGTTTATGACCAGCTAGATAGAAGCCCTTTGCCAAACTTGGCTGATTTAAAAATATTAAAATTTAAGCAGAAATTAGTTTTTGGACAAGTACTGAAAAATCCAAAAGAACTAGACTACAGTTCTACCTCCATCCAGGTCTCAGTGTACTGCAGGTCATAGCCAAAATGGTCAATGCTTGATGATTGTTTGCGTTTTGTTCTATTTTTTAATCTCTTTTTATTATATTTATATATAATTATTATATTTTACTGTATATCCTGTGAACCACTGAGGATCTTATGATTACAAATTTTGTTAAATAAATGTATGTCCAATAAGTGTGCTACGTTGTCTGCTGAAAATTAATTTGTGATCAACAGAGTAATAAAATCGTTCATTCTTCCTTTAACTACAATGTATGTTAATTATTTCATGAAAGAGAAGCAGCATTGGAATATATCAACACTGCTGGATTAATAGTAATATGCAGAAATGTCTTCTCTGGTTTCTGTCCCCCCCCCCCCTTTCCTGATAAATCAAGACTCTCTATTCCTTAATGTTTCCTTTGCTGCCTTCACTTCTCAGTCTGAAAAAATGGGTAACGTTGCCCCTGATTTGCACAATTCAATTCTACAGCCGAATTGAAGGAGATGGTTTATTTTGTTTTGAGATTCCGATTCTAAACAAAGGGAATGAAAATGAAGACAAAAAAGAAAATTTTTCATGGAGGATGGAGAAAAAGTGGATTTGTTCAAAGCTGCTCTTAAGTGGCTACTTGCATACATGTTCCTATGGTTAAAATCAAAAAGGGATTAAAAATACCAAAATAGAGAGAAGTTTGATGCAGCAGTTTATTGAGATTAACATCAGCCATAGAATTCTAGGAATAAAATAAACATGTTTTCCAAACTTAGAGCTGTTCGAAAGAGAGAGAAAATAAACACATTTGCTTGGAGCTTGGAATTAATTTGCTAGGAGCTAGTAGTGTTTGTGTATATGTTCCCTTTCTCTTTGTGCGCATAAGCCTTCGTTGCTGAATATCAGTAAGTCAGTTTTAGGTTTCCCAAAAAGTATTGCATCGTTTTTCAAGGCAAGAGGCTGAGAATTGATGTTATGGTGTGAATTACATTGCAAAATGGTTGTCGGCTGTCCCAGTCAGCACTTTCTTAGATGCCATAATGTGCAGTAAATGCTGTGATTGCAGCTATTAGGATTATTGTGGTGGTGCATTTTTGGAGGAAAAGGGAGAGCCACAAATTAACAGCCAGTGAAACGTGCTTCTCTTTCCTTTTTTTTTTTAATTACTCAACTCGCTTAAATCACTCTACTGCCTCAAGCTTTAATTTCATTGACATTTATATCACTAACATTATTAAAAGATAAAAGACAGGGCTTTTTTGTTTTCCTGTGTGTACTCTAAAAGAACGATTTTGTCATTTCTATTTCTCATTACATTTTAATATAGTGATTCCAAAGGTATAAAGAAAACCTTTAAAATCTATGTTAGGATGTGTCTGGTAAGCTATGCTCTTTAAAGTTGTGAATTGCTCTGCCTCCTTAATCCTGCCTGTCTCTGCTGTGGTCAACAATATAATCCTTGCGATGGACAACGGATGTTGTCGAATGCTCTGATGCATCCTTAATCATGGTCGCTTTACAAGCACTATTGTTTTTGCAAACTATAATATTGGCTGGACAAAAGGAAAGGCAGGATATTTCTTAATCCAGAAAAAACACACATATTCTATGCCCCAATTATCAAAGTTTTTCCACATTGTTGCCATGCATTCTCTCTTCTCTGCAAATTCCCACATACTGTATAAAATCTCCAGGAAATAATTGGGAGGTCCCCCCACCCCCCCGAAGTATAGCATATGACAGATTTGTGTACAATGTTATGACAAAATGGGGAACTGGTGACTTCTAAAAAGGGGAATTATTAGTATAGCTATCTTTCATTTTAAAAGTGAAAAATGATTTAACTAGCATACATATCCACTGGTATTTAAGAAAGCAAGAAAGAAATTTAAATTCATGCTTATGAGTTAGACAGAGACAGTTTTTCCCCTCATGCTGTCACTCTGCCGACCACCTAATTCCCACGGCTTAGTCTTATGTCTAAGGATATTAACCCATGAAATAAGGTTGTATTACTACCTTCTCATCTTTCCTATTGCCTTCTATTATTGGTAACTTATGATTATATTACTTTGTTGTTTATTTGTACACTGATAGCTCATATACCAGAGACAAATTCCTTGTGTGTCGAATCACACTTGGTTTATAAAGAATATTCCAATATTTTACATATCCACTGGAATTTAGAAAGCAAGAAAAGAATTTAAGCTCATGTTTATGAGTTTGATTTGAAACCCAGATTTGGAAGTATGGTGTCTTAAATTTTAAAGGACTGTAAATAAACCACTGTGTTTAAAAACATTAAAAGAGGTTAAGATCCTGTAGGATTTTCAAATGCACAATGATAAACATTTAGCCCATAATAAGCTGAACACAACTGTAGTTATAAAGAAACAAACATACTGTAGATAATTGATGTTGCAGTTGGTGGTGTTAAAAGAGTCAGTAAGAATTAGAAAAAAAATAAAGAAATACGAAGACCCTCAAATGGAGATTAAATGAATGTGGAAAAATAAAGTAGTACAGTATTGATACCAATAATAATAGGTGCACTTAGTGTCATAAGACATGCCATATTTGGAACAGTATTCCTTCCTCCCTCCCTCCCTCCCTCCCTCCCTCCCTCCCTCCCTCCCTCCCTCCCTCCCTCCCTCCTTTCCTTCTATCCCATCCTAGCAAACATATAATATCACATTAGGTAAAAGACATAGTTATGCATATGTTAAATACCTATATGGAGGAAGCAGAGATGCCGAAGACAATTAATATTGCCAAGGCTTCTTGTGGTAGAACTAAAGGGAAAAAAAACTAGCTCCTTCCAGTTTAGATATTGGATGTAGCAGTCTAGCTGAGTGTTGAGACTTCTCTTTGTTTGAACTCTATAACTTTACACCATTTCTTTTTCTTTCTTTGACTTGTACAACCGTAGAAACCCCTGTTACATAGAAAGGGCATCTCCGGCCACAATGCCTGTTGTGCAGGAACAGTTTTTAAAATAATAACATACTTTTCGGTGCATGCTTCCTCCCTCTGCTATAAAATGTGACAAGCCAGAAAATTGTAAATCTTGATGGGAATTAAAATTTCCAAAGAGTGCACATTTTTTTTAGCAGACCAAGCTCCCTAATTCAACCCTTAAATGTTTTTCTGCTTCTTCTTCCCACTCATTTACTTCCAAGTTAATTAAAAGACACATATCTGACTAAACTCACAGGTTTGGTGGTGGAGTTCATCATGCATAGAAACAGTTGACGCTTACTTTTGCTCAGTGCTTCACAGTCAGAGAAACTAAGCTGTTCTGCGGAATGTTGAACCAATTTTAAAATTAGCCGATGGAAGTTGTTCTGAGGGTGGCTCCATGCCTGCAAAATTGAGAACTGTAATTGTGTATTTCATAAGATGCTTTAGCAACTTTGTCCCACCTTCTTATCTTCTTCAAGTCAGCACTGGAATTATTTATTTTGTCAGCATTGCTTTGACTCTGCCTGCATCAGTTTATACCATATATACAAGAAAGGCAGTGGTGGGTTTCAAATTTTTTTAGAACCTCTTCTGTAGGTGTGGCCTGCTTTGTGGGAGTGGCTTTCCAGCCATGTGATTGGGTGGGAGTGGCTTTCTGGCCATGTGACTGGGTGGGAGTGGTTTGCCAGCCATGTGACTGGGTGGGCATGGCCAATTTGTAAAATGTGGTGAAACTCACTTAACAACGCTCTTGCTTAGCAACCAAAATGTTGGCTCGGAAGTTAAAAGTTGCAAGACCCTTGAACCCCTAACCCTTTAGAAAAAAAAACCCAGGTGTGTTCAAACTTGGCAGCTTTAAGACTTGTGGACTTCAATTCCCAGAATTCCTCCTCCAGTCATGTTGGCTCAGGAACTCTGGCATTGAAGCATGCAAGTCTTAAAGCTGTCAAGTTACAAGACCCTTGCACCCCTAACCCTTTAGAAAAAAAAAACCCTGGGGTGTTCAAACTTGGCAGCTTTAAGACTTGTGGACTTCAATTCCCAGAATTCCTCCTCCAGTCATGTTGGCTCAGGAACTCTGGCATTGAAGCATGCAAGTCTTAAAGCTGTCAAGTTACAAGACCCTTGCACCCCTAACCCTTTAGAAAAAAAAAACCCTGGGGTGTTCAAAATTGACAGCTTTAAAACTTGTGGACTTCAACTCACAGAATTCCTCCTCTTGCTCTTCATCTTGATGATGTGCGGACGGGCAGGGGGAGGGAGCTGGAACCAGTTCTAAACAGCACTGTAGATTTGTGGAACCTCTTCTATAGAAGAGGTTAGAACTGGCAGGAACCTACCCCTGAAGAAAGGGCAACAGTCTGATGACTGATTTTGATGCAAGAGAGTTGAAGGTAATACGAATGAGGGATTGCTTCTTTGTAATGTCTACAGAAGCCACTTTTGTCTCTAGCTTAGCAATCTAACAGACATTTTTCGCTTAGGGAACCAAACAACCCATGCCATTACGTTAAGAAAAATAAAGCATCTCTTGAACTCTTCACCCTTTTCCAACTATTAACTTTCTCCAACTTTAAGTGATTTGAGCCATTTAAAACTTATATTTCTGACTTATTTTTCTCCTGTAGGTGACACTCTTGTACTGTTCTGTAGCTTTCCCTGGTTTGCAAGAGTAATTCTTTCTATTCTAGAGTGAATAGACTGCATTCACAGTTTTATTAGATCTATTTTATGTTTTTAACAGATTTGGTAAAAATGTTTTCTATCCTTCAGGCTCCTTTTCAATGCATTATTATCTTTAATGTTTTTCCCCCAAAAGCAGTTGGAAACATATGCTTTGGATTGTGAATTTCAACACATGTTAGAAACACTTAATACTTTAATAAAGTACAAACCAACATTGGCTAGTACTTTTATTAAGGCAGCCAAACCAAATTTCACTAAAGGGCACAAATGTTTAGAATTTTCTAGAACCCTGAATTCGGTCAGATAATACATAGACAGAGAAACAAGAGAAGTAAACAAGAAATAAATTTGCTTAGATATCATCACCATGATATCTGTAAATGTTATTCAGTTTACATATGTTTATTGTATTTTGCCTTGTGTTTTGTTTATGGCTATGGAATATATTAATCGTTCTAATTCTTTGAATGTAGAATTGTATCTTCAGTGCAAATCACATTTCCCCAACACTGGGTTTCAAAAGAATTAAATTGCTAATAAACGGGCAAATTTTCACATAGAATGACTTCTGACTTATTTAAACCAAAGATTTCACTACACTATTTTACTAGTGAAACAGAAGGGAATCATGTGATAAAATAAAATAAAACTTTTTGAAAACATTATTTTTTTTTAGTCCAGGTACTGGCAAACTTGGGCTTTTTTAGAATTTCAAATTCAGCTTGTATAGAAATATGGAGTAGGGCATACAACCTAATTCTGCAATGAAAATAAAATATCAGAAATGAGGCTATTATCATATCTGGTTGAATACCTTTACAATCTTTTTCAGACTTCTCTATCTATCAAGAGCATTTTTAATCTCAGGCAGCAAATTATCTTAGCCTGTTCCTGCTTGTTATATAGGTAGTCCTCGACTTATAACCACAATTGAGCCCAAAATTTATGTGGCTAAGCGAGAAATGTGTTTAGTTTTGTCCCATTTTAGAATAGAATAGAACTTTTTATTGGCCAAGTGTGATTGGACACACAAGGAATTTGTCTTTGTTGCATATGCTCTCAGTGTACATAAAGAAAAAATAAAATAGAATACAGTCATCAAGAATCATAAGATACAACACTTAGTGATATTCATAGGTTACTAATAAGCAATCAAATTATACTAGGAAACAAATAAAATAATATAAATTTCAAAGATACAAGCAACATGGTTATAGTCAGAGATAGGTATTAAGAAGGAAGAGAATAATAATAGTAGTAGTATTAATAATAGTAATATGACCTTTCTTGCCACATCTGTTAAGTGAATCATTGCAATTGTTAAATTATTAACTCTGTTGTTAAGTGAATCTAGCTTCCCCATTGACTTTGCTTGTCAGAAGGTCACAAAAGGGGATCTTATGACCCCAGGGACACTGCAACCGTCATAAATATGAACCAGTTGTCAAACATACAAATGTAAATCATATGACCATGGGGATAATGCAGCGGTCACAAATGTGAAAAATGTTCATAAGTCATTGCAATTTCAAACGGTCACTAAACAAACTGTTGTAGGTTGAGGACTACCTGCATATGCCTCCTGCTTCTGACAAAAAATTCCCCACCCACAAAAACGTTGGCATGGGCATCACGACTTGAACAAAAGGCTTTACTCCTTACAGCAACATTTCCCTCCTCCCAATGGATTACTTACTCCCCCAATTCCCAATAGAACAAAGCAGTTCAAAACAGAGAAAGCACTAGATTAATCATTCTTCTCATCCCAAATGGCTGAAATGTCTTTATTCCAAACTGCTGAGGTGGGGGGGGGGGGGAGAGGAGGAGGAGGGTTGGGAAGTTGAAAGTGAGATGCACAAAGCAAAATAGAGGTTTAGGCAGCAAGCCACAAATACACGCCATCAATCATAGAGCAGTCAAAAATGTTCATGTGCTTGGTACCTGCTAGTTATTGGCAGGACTCAGGAAATCTCCAGAGTGCAATCTTTGAGAGTCTCTCTCTCTCTCTCTTTTTTAATGTTCCATTTTCATCTGAAAAACTGTTTGTCAGCACCGGAATGGCAGGTGCATTAACTCCCTCAGAACCAGATTATAGGAAAAATTGCAATCGCAGGGAAATAAGACATTAGTAAACTCCAGAGTCCCTTTCTCTCCCCCTCTCATTTTCTCTTGAAAACTATTTTCAGAAACTCATATGTACATTTACAGTCCAGGGTTACAGAATTGGTGATATTTCACCCAAGCTGCAAGCATCTCGGTTCAGATTTAGACAATTCTGATTGCCATCCAGCCCTTTTGACCTGAAAATAGACTCAGAGTTTCTCTTTTGAAAAGTACAGTTTTCAGTGTCACTGAATGATAGAATGATGTATCGGGACCTCAAGGGCCCTTGCAGCAAGACAGAAATTACTATAACAAGGCAGCAGCTTGAATTTAAAAGGAATTCCCCATAGCATCTTTTCCAAACTTCCAAACAAAAATAGTGGGTGGGATTTTCTCTCATCCTGGGCACGCTTAGGACAGGAAACCATATTGTGATGTCTGCTGAACGTGAGAATAATGATTGCTCGCAGGTTGGGGGCAAGAAGGATGCTGAATCATTCTGCAATCTGATCTCTGTTAATTCTGCCAGTAAGGCTATCACCCCACTCCTACAATCTTGCCCCCCCTCCAGTCCAGAGAAGGAAGGTTTAAAATAGCTTTCAGGATCATTTGCAGTAATGAAGACTGCAGCTACTTTTCTAATAGCTGCAGAGAAGAAAAAATTGGCAAATGTCGTATTTCTGGGCTGGAACAATTCTTCAGAATTCTTCTCTGCAATGATTGAAATAATCAATTCCCAATCTTTCTTTCTGGCTGTAGTGCAGACGTTGTGACTTAAAAAGAGGGATATGTAGTTTTCATACCATTTGTGGTGGACATATTTATATGCAAAGCAGAACTGTTTACTTGTATTTGAGTGAGCACCTTCCTCCTCCTCTGCTCCGGCTGCAAAGACAAATTTGTACAGTTTAATTTGAAATTAACCAAAACTTGTTGCAGTGTTCAAGTGAAAAAAAAATGGTTAGTAGGAATTCTCCTGGCTTAAATTTATAAGATCTTATCAGAGCTAAGGGCAGAACTGAATATTGTGAGGAAAGAATGGAGTTTCCACTTTCCTGTTTCTTATGGATAACTGAAGCAGAATTGCTGATGGTATATCATTTTATGCCTTTTGGCCCATTTCTCTCTCTTCACTTGATGTGTCTTATATTTGAAATCCAACTATTAAGGGGACTATTGACTAGGTGGCAGGGAAAAAAGAGCGAGGAGGATTAATAATTCATTTCTATAATTTTTTCTACATATTTATATGGAAAGGAAGAATTTTGGGGTTTCAGACAAATGATCCCGTATATTTTATGTTTGATCTTTTCTCCTTCCCTTGTCTCAAATAGATATAACTGACTCCCTCCCCCCCTTCCTTCCAGAATATATATTTCTGTTCTCCAGCCATTTTGATTTGGAGATGTCTCATAACAGAGCTACTGTAAATATAATTTTAACTTCAGTGGATTTCTCCAATTCTTGTTGTAGAGAAATCCTAAACTTTAAGGGCCATTGTACAGCATGTGAAACTGAATTCTGTATTTTCTCTTTTAAGTGATGTGATGTAATTTCTCCAATTGCCTTCTTGGAATTCCTCACCACTTAGCTGCACTGGCTGATGCTTAATTCTAGTATTATGAAAAATAGAAAAACATCTTCCTTATATCAGTTCCCTTCTTAAATACATCCTACTGGATACTTTTTCCATCATCTACTGCCTTGTTTAACCTTTTTCTAAGCTACAGAATATCAGAGATATTATACTTGTGTGAGTTGCTGCAATCCTTTCATAATTTTGGTTGCCCTTTGGAGGAATGGTGTCCAGGATAGTACAAAGTATTTCAAGTGGATTTGTAATTTTATTTTTCAGCTCCATACCTAATATGCATTTTTTCCCAACAGTAGCTGCATGTGAATTTGATATTTGTATTTTACTGTCTGCTGCAACTCTGCTCACTCACTGGCAACTCAGATTCTATTCATGTTAACCTAAACCGAAGAATTGCTTCGTTTAGTTTTGCCAAGATGTCTGTCTGTCTGGTGTTTTACTAATATGGAAGTGTGGATAGGAATCAGAAAAACAATATTATACTTACTCAGGAAAAAAATTCAGAAATAAATCTCTCTCTCTCATTATGTTTCAAGAGAATACAGTGAATATCAGTGCCGGTTGCCTGTTTCAGGTTTCACATTGCCCTATGCATATAAATTTATTGACTCCTTGGCTTATCTGGCAATGAAATAGTTAAAATATTTAAATATTTTTTCACTAAGTAAAAACAGCCAGAAGATGGCACTCTGGGGCTTTGAAATGGCTGCCTTTGCTTCTAGAAGAAACATTGAAAGCATGGATGACTTGGGGGGGGGGGGAAGAGAGAGAGAGATTTAATTGGTTCACTACTGAACATCAGTTAGCATAGAATAAAATCAACTGTATGACTATAATAAAAACCTGAATCATGTCCAGTACTTCTTATATTTTAATATGTTTTAACCCAGTGAAAGGAACTTGGAGGGGTGTAGGTTCTTTTTTTTCTCCCTTCCCATTGTTTTGTACTTAAAATTATAAAAGCCTTTTGAAGGGACAGATTATACTTTTATAAAATGAAAAGCAAATACTAGTGTCCCGAAGCTGTATCTGAAACATTTACAAATATATCATTAAAAAAAAAAAGAAATCAGATTTTATCATATTTAATATTGCTTTGACAAATTTTATTTTCGTAACTAGACATTTTGCAAGATAACTGGAGAAAGGCATTGTCAAAAAACTGGCACTGCCTGTCTGTGTCTGTCTATCCATCCATTTGTCTGTCTGTCCTTCCTTCCTTCCTTCCATCCATCCATCCACCTTTTCTTAAATTATGGCCAGTCAAAAGGAAAAGATTAATTTTGATGTAATGTTTCACACTATCCTGTGAAGAATATGATGTTGTGCTGTTGAGGTACCAGTTTTAAATATTTCTCAACCACCGCAAGGTTGTTACTCAGTTTTGTAATTTACTGCACTAAATGCCAGACTTAAGAATTCAGAGCAGACAATGTACTATTGTCAGAGAGTTGTCCACACCAGCAAGTGTGTGTGTGTGTGTGTGTGAGAGAGAGAGAGAGAGGAGGGAGGGAGGGAGGGAGGGAGGGAGGGAGAGAGAGAGAGAGAGAGAGAGAGAGAGAGAGAGAGAGAGAGAGAGAGAGAGAGAGAGAGAGAGAGAGATCTGAAATCCAATAATTATGAAAATAGTACATCTAAACTAAGACTGGCGAGAAGTAGAAGACAAATGACCCTTTGGAATACTCAGCTTTTTAGTATAATCAGCAAACATTTCCTAAGGTGAATATTAGATCTCAGTAGCAGATGGTCTATTAATATTAAAAGGAGAGCTTCCAAACCTTAAAAACTGGTCAGTTATGACCAGGAGAATGTTCCTATATCTCCTGTAAATGTTGAAACGCCAACTGTTTGGTTCGTCAAGGATGCCCACCCCCCTTTAAAGCCAAGACGTGAAGAGCATGTTAGATCTCTGGAAGCTTTGTCAGGCTGTTATGACAAAATTTGAGTATTTAATTATTATCTTTTTCACTAGAATTATAGAGGATTTTATTTGGGGAAATTTGGTTGCTCTTTGGAAGCTCTCTTGCCCGTATTTGTTAAAAGGACAGTAATACATACAATATATATACATACAATATATATGTATATGTATATGTATATGTATATGTACATGCATGCATGCATACATACATCATACATACAGTACATACATACAATTTGCTCACATTAATCAGAAATGAACCTAAATTGAAAGAGATTTATATAATAAAGAAAGGAGATATACCACTCGCATAACAGGAGCTTAGATATTAACAGATATATAGAAATGTGAAAGGGTTTGTGTATTCAACTATACTGATTGGTTTTCTCTTTAAGAATAAAATATGCTATGTAGCGGAATTAGGAACTGCAAAAATAATGATTTCTGAGGTACACTGAGTGTGATTAACCTATTTTACTGCTGCTCCAAAGTATATTTTCATAACACAAAAGGTAAAATGATTACCTTCTGAACCAATAGTAAATGATATAATTTAGCATTGTGAAAGTGTTCATTAAGTACTATTACCTATTCCATAGTTGTATCTATATTATTGCATCTAATTTTGAAAAATATATTTTGGTATTTGACATAGAAATGATTTAGCTTTGTTTTGAAGGAAGAACCCCTCCCAATATTCTGATCTGTATTAGTTAAAATATACATTTTGTGATCTTTCTCAGTAAACTTGTTTTTTCAAGATCCCTGCATGAAGGCCACCTTATTTGAAGTAACACTTCAGTATACTGTTTATTTTCTGCTAGACTATCATAAATAGAAAAAAATATTTTGAGTTGCAGAATGATAATCTTTTAAATGTTATTAGCTCTTTTCTTGAGACCATGTAATCAGATGCTACATTAAAGGAAAGCAAAAGAACATAAATGTTCAAATAAATAAATAATTGTGTCTAAAGCTCAGCAGAAAATGCATTGGCAAGTTGAACATGTTGGCAGTATATTACGGTGCAATGTTTATTCATTATTAAACTTTTGTTGTGAAAAAATAGGTCATTTATACATGTATTGCTTTATGGTCGGGGACCAAGCCTAATTGTTATCTGATTCTGCTATTGTGAATACAGTTAAGATATCACACATACATAATTCGTGTGTTTCCAATCTAAATTGTATAGCTTGGCTAGATTATGATTTTATTACTAATATATTAAAAATAAGGTCAAAATTGTACAAGTACGTCTCAGTGGGTATGCTTGTTTGTGACAGCATTTGGAGACCTATCTTTTATTTTATTTTTTTCCTTTTTGGAAATATAATTATAGCTATGTTCTGTATCTGAGGGATCTTGCAATTTCATTGAAAGGTGGAGGAAAAAACCAAGGAAAATGTCTTTAAGAAATGTTTATTGGTAATTCAAGAATCCTGCTATTCCCTTCCTATGCAAATAATTTTTTCCCTTAACAATTCTGCTTTAAGTTATCAGGTATGAAGAACATGCTTGTTGCTTAATGATTAACCTATATGAAATTATTAATGTCTAAGAATTATTTTTTGTTATAGAAGTTTAATGTGATGTTTGACATTTACTAGAACCCTTTGTTATTTGGTTGAAATGTGGCAAGAAACCAGATCAGATTGCAATTAGATGCATACAGTTAAAGGAATATTGCTTTTAAAGGAATTAATCTTGAATATACATTTTTCCATCAATGTTTTAAATCAGGCTGTAACAGAGATTGGGTTGCTGACTTTAAGTTGAGCATAGTAAAATGATGAAGAATTCTCATGGTGTGTTTAATTTTGTTTTTTGCTAATGTCTTCTCAAAAAATAAGTTTGAAATTCAAAGCACTATTTAAATTATGGGGTTTCTCTATTATCAAATGTTTTCTAATTTTAAAAATGTTATATATTGCTTTGTTAAAATATATCTGATGTTAATAAAAGAAAACACTGAGCATTGTTTCTTTGCAGGCTAATAAAGCCTCCGGAGGATCAATTTTTATTTAAAAATGTAAAGTTATGCAAACCAGTCAAACATCAGAATTAGAAAGCTAAGTACTCATTTTAATGGAGCCTTAGAAACTTCTTACTCCTTTCCTTTTATGTTCAGCAGTTCAAGGTTCTTGATTATGGGTTTCGTAATGTACATTACAATACTGTAACAATGAAACTCAACTCACTTTTAAGTAGCAAGAAAATTAATTACTGTAGCCTCATTCAGAAGATGCCGATGCTTTAAGTTAAGATTCTCTAATAGGCATTTAATTCCCATTTAATAAGACCATTATTGCATGATAAACAAAAGCCAATTGATTATTAAACACTATCTCAGATTAATAGAAATGCCAGATTCAATGGTCATTAAGCATCTACAAAGAGACTTTCATTAATAAACTGCTATTTATTTGCCACAGCAAGTGTCTTGTTCAATCTAAATTAAATATCTATTTGGAAAATCTAGCCAGTAGCATTCTCAAAGGCACTGAGTGTTTGTTCCATAAAAATAATTTTCAATTCAGATTTTCAAGATACAGTCTCCAAAATGTGCATGTATGTGTTTATGTGTGAATATGTGTATAGAATCAATCCTTATAATAGGAATTTTGACTTCTGCTGGAGAGATAATTTTGTAGGCAGATTCTTTGTGCATATTAACTTGCTGCACCCCTTTCTAAAGTCTGATACTGTTTAAAAATAAATTTAATTACTCATCTATTATTTATTGGACATATTCTTTTATAGTTTCATATTTGGAAAAGGAAAAACTTTATGAACCCTGATATAATTTCTGGGAGAAAATATTATTGCTTGCATCTGAATATGAAACTGAATGTTCAGTAGACCTTGTATGGTTTTAATGGAAGTTGTGGATGAGTAAATATGGCAAGATTGAGAAATATGTATCAGGGTCCAAATATTTGATTCTTTACATAGGTTTATTATCTTAAAACATATCAGACCCTCTATTATCTCTCTCTGTCTCCCTCTTTCTCAACTATTTATCTATCATCTTTCTATCTCTTTATCTAAAATGTATTAAGATGATTTTTGAAACAATTGTACAGTATGTGAAGATACCATTTTTAAAACAAAAAAAATATCAATGTTTGCTTCTTTATTCCTTGTTAAGTATATTTTAAAGAGAAAGAAGAATTTAAAGATCATTTAAAGAAAAGATGTCTTCTTCAACAGGGTGCCCTTGTTATTTGATCTAGAGAGTAATACAGGGAGAGATCATTAGATTTTGATGGTAAACAAATAGTCATTGCATTCTGACTGAAGGGGAAGAAAAAAGATATTTTTTTTGCAGCAATGTTTAGGGGATGAAGCATACAGGGGTGGGCTGCTGGGGGTTTGCAAGGGTTCGGGAGAACCTCTAGCAAAGCTTCTGGGCAGTTCGAACAACCCCTAAATCCCACTCCTGGCCGGCCCCATCCACTCCACTCTGCCCCACCCAGGAGTCCCCATGCAGCCTGTTTTGGATGCAGGTAAGTGCAGGGTGCGTGCGGACAAAGAATGGGCCTACTGGAAGTTCAGGAAGGCCAGAAATGGGCCTGTTTCCGGCTCCAGAGTGTCTCTGGAGCCTGGGGAAGCCATTTTCACCCTCCAAGAGCTCAAGGAAAAACTCCAGAAACTGGAGAAGGCAAAAAGTCCCCCCACCATGGTGCAGGAGGCTGATTAGGTAGGCCAGACCCACCATGGCCACAGCCACAGCCACCTAGCAATTGGGCAGAGAATCCCTTGCCAAAATTTTTGAAGCCCACCCATGGAAGCATACTATGTGGATTAAAATTGGTATAGCCTTGCTGTAAATGGGGGTGAGCTGAGACTTATTGCTGATGAGGTTGTATTCTTTGTGATGTTTCATTGCAGAATTGTGCAATTTTAAAAATTCATAAAGGTGACCTAAGAGAATATTTTCATTAATTGAGATACTGTAGTTTACAGGGTTATTGGGAGATATGAAAATACGGCATGTCAGGCTTCCCAAATCAGGTGATTTTTTAGATGTGTTGAGAAATTCAAATTATTCAAATTCAGATTATCAAGTCATTGTGACTTTTGACTATTATTCTGGCTGGGAATTCTGAGTTACAGTTCACTAAATTTCTAAAGATTAAGGAAATACAATGAAGGAATTTGAAGATTTGAAATTTTATATAAACACTGTCTTGCTCACAATGGCCTTTAATATCTTGCTTTACATAAGTTTTAAAACAGTTAAAACCTTTTACTCGCTCTACCAGAACAATCCAATGGTGCCCAATGTTCCTTAGCAATCTTAGCTATTCTACCTTATCTATAAAATATATAGATAGTGCCTGGTTTACAAAGAAAATGCCATATAATACTGTATTATAAACAGACACAAAATATTATTATAAAATATCATGAAGTCTATGCCAAAAAAGAATTTATTGCCCCTTTTAAAATAAATAAGTCACACATTTGCAAAAGCCAGTCTTAGAATAAAACTGGGAATAATATCACTTTTTCAATTTTTCAATATTACCCTTTTAGCTACAATCATGATTCCTCATAGACAGTCAGTTTCTGTTGGTCTTTCCAGATAGGCCAGACAAGAAAGAGAATGGATGAGCTAAATTTACTTTATTATAAGGCTACATTAGCTGAATCTTGCAAGTCTGAAAGTACAAATCTCCTGCCATTTTTTTTTTTTTTGCAGCCTGATCAGTTAGGGAGGATTATTTATTTCTTTGCAGCTGTGGGCTCTCCCACACTCTCTTTCTGATTATTCCCTAGACAGCATCTCTTCCCCCTGCCTCCTAAGGTCATTCCTGCATACCATTACAGATTGCAGAACTTTGGTATCTAATTAATATTTTTAATATTCAAAATTTTCATCAGAAATGTACATATACATTTTATATACATAAAATACATATAAACATTAAAATACACTTTCAAAAAAGTGTCAAAGATTCCCAGGACCATATCATATGGTTCAACGAACCCTCATATTTTTTTTTCAATCCCAATAGAGAAAATCAGATGTCCATCATTTTGAGTACATCTTTAGACATTCGAATATACTCTACAATTTTCTTTTGATGTTTTCAGGAATTCCAGTTCTTTGGTCCATGCATGATATATCCCAGTTGCACCTTGATCACATGAACATTTTGTTACTGTTTTCTACATTTTTCTATGAAAGATAGAACTGCCCCCAAAGCACCATAATCTTTCTGAAATTTAGCTAAAATTCCCAGAAAGATTAATAATAGAGGTCTCTTAAAACATCTTTCAATCCTCCAAGAGGATATCACATGTCTGTGCCCACATTATGGGTGCTGTGTTGGTTATGATGGTTGGTGATTGTTGGATTATAATTCAATAACGAGCTCCCCGTGGAGATTCGAACCCTCACCACCCTCCAGGCCTTCCGCAAAGCCCTTAAAACCTGGCTGTTCCGAAAGGCTTGGCGCTAAGAGCTTTTGCCCCCTCCTCGAATGGTATGACTGTTGTGTGCTTTTAAATTGTGTATTGTTATGTTCGTCTTTTTTATTCCCTGTCTGTACCCCCTTCCCTGATTTGAATTGTGAGCCGCCCTGAGTCCCCTTCAGGGAAAAGGGCGGCATATAAATGTAATCAATCAATCAATCAATCAATCAATTGAGACAGTTGCTTAATGTTCAAGGCAGAGATCATATTGAGCCGGTTCACCCGAACAAGTAGTGGAAATCACAGGTGGAACCCCTCCCCTTGCCAGCTCTATGCCGTCCTATTTAGGCATGTTTTCAAGCCAAAACACATGCGCGCATGGCCGAGCACATGCATGGATGGCGGCACGCTCACATTTGCGAACCGGTAGGGAAAGTAAGTGAATAACACCCCTGGTTCAAAGGTTCTATAAAAATTCCGTATATCTGCTAATAGCTTTGGCAACAAAGGATAATTCTTCTCCAGGGGCATTCAAAGATGGGAGTCAGATAAGTCTAGATGGAAACTTCAGTGGTGCAGTCAAAGCCCCACACATGTTAAAAATGGAGTGGGGCTTTAATCATGCAGCCACAACCATACACTTTCCTTTTTTTTAAAGCTCCCCCCCACAAGAAATTCCCCTGCAGTTCTCTGGGGAGGAGAGTTGCTGCAAAATAGCTGTTTCATTTGAAATGTTTTGAATTCTTCTTATGGTATAAATCTCTTCCTACTTTAAGCTTCAAATAGAAGCAATACTGTAGCTGTATATTTTGCTGTTAATATAAAATAAGCTATTTTATTTGTTTAATATAATATTTCTGCAGTAGAAGAGAATTCATTAGCAGATGCATATGATGCGACCTATACCATAATCCTGATTTAACTAAAATTCTCTGGAATATGTGTGTGCGTTTGTGTATGTGTAATTATTCTTTGAATTGGCTGAGTAGGACAATTAATCCAGATGTGTATTGTTGCGTTGTCTTCTCTTCTTTTTATTCCATAAAATGTTGGAGGGGAAATGCCAACTCTGTAAACTAAAAATTGTTTGAATTTTTTAATTTTTTTAAACACCACCTTTCCTTTAAAAAAAATTAGATTCAATAAAATGTTTTCTTTCAAAGACTGGCCCCTGCTTGGGAAGAATTTAAAAACTCTCGGTTTGTTTATTTATTTGTTCATTCATTAGATAAGCTCACAGTGAAGGAGAAGGGAGAACATGAGGTTATTAATCTTTCCTGTCATCCATTCGCAGATGTGAAGTTAGTCCCATAGCAAATGTGAAATCAGCAGCATACACAAGGTAGAAATTTTCAAGCGAAACAAATTTAAAGAAATAAGAAAGGAAGAATGGGGAACAGGGAAAACAGGTATAGAGTGGAGCAATATGTATAGAATGTAGGGAGACAATGAGAAAGACATAAAAGAGAAAAAAGAATATGTGAATATGTGAAAAAGTAAAGACTGCAAGGAATATACTGTATGTATGACAAAATAGGGAGAATATTTAAAGTGGATTGTTAATGCATTTGTGGCATATCTGGGCGTCCTGAAGATGTAAAGGGTAATCACTTTCCCAGCATGAATGAACTATTGAAATGTTAATAACATAGATATTTTTCTTTAACTACAAGCAATGAAGTTTGCAACCTGATTCTGATTAGTGAGGTCTGACTGTCTCTGTATGCATGTACGTACATTGGTAAATACGTGCACATACATATTTATGCTGTACACACAATAGTCCTTGCAAATTCCCACCGTGCGATGGCCAACATGAAAAGTCCTATTAGTATTGATGTAACATCAGACAGACAGGTTTGTGCTGATAGAACCTGCAGCAATATCAATACTAATGTAGCTGCTTGGGAATATGAAATATATAAATAGATTTTGTTCTTAATAGAATTGGAATAAAATCCAAAATGCTGAATATGATTTGCAAGAGAAAATGCAATACAAATTTCATCTTGAATCTGATAAGTTGAGCTTGGAGGGATGTTCCTAGGGCTGACTCAGAACAAGGGCAGAGGACCAGAATTTAACTGCAGACATAGTCAACTGAATTTAGAGAGTCAGAATCCAGAAATTATCTTTCTGTGAGGTTAGCATTCTGATGGTATGTTCAACTGAAACATATACTCATTGATCTTTGTTTTTCATATTCATACTGTTCTAATTTTCTTTACATCTTTTAATGTCCCAGTGATTTCCCAGTACACCTTTAATCAAGATAGCAAGAGATCGGATACATTTTATGCAACATCTTAAACCTGATCACTTTTAATATTAATTCAGGTTTTTTGTGGTTCAGAGTGTTGTGCTAAGTTAGAAAGAGGATAGTTTCAGGACGTTCAGTGAATCTAGTTTATGAGATGCAGAGAATTGGGTTTCTTTGGTCCATGTCATTCAGTGGTGGGTAATCTTTGACCCCCAGATTAAGCTCATTATATTTTGCAGATAATAAATTCATACCGCTTGCAAGAGTGGTCTTCCTTTGCCTGAGACCCTGGATTTCCCATCCAGGATCTCATCCTGCTGGATTAGAACAAGATCAGAGAAAAAAGGGAACGTCAAAGAGAAAGAAAGAAAGAAAGAAAGAAAAGAAAAGAAAAGAACAGGAAACATCCTCAAAAAGAAAGAATGGTACAACTTAAATCAGTCCAATTCTCACTGGCATATGATGCAGTCCCAATGGGAATAAGCCTAATATAGGCAAAAAAAGCTGCTTATTCTTGCAGCACCAGATCGACTGACCAGACAGACAGACAGATCAGACAGCATAGACAGATAGGCAGGCAGCAATTTCTTTTTGATGCTCTGAGACTGGCTAGAACAAAGCTTTTACTAAGAGCAGGCTTGGAAGAGAACTATCCACCTTGTTCCTTATCTCCAATATTTTCACTTGTAGCTCCACTGAATTCATAATACAATAAAATACAATAGCAGAGTTGGAAGGGACCTTGGAGGTCTTCTAATCCAACCCCCTGCCTAGGCAGGAAACCCTATACCATTTCAGACAAGTGGCTATCCAACATCTTCTTAAAGACTTCCAGTGTTGGGGCATTCACAACTTCTGGAGGCAACTTCTGTTCCACTGATTAATTGTTCTAACTGTCAGGAAATTTCTCCTCAGTTCTAAGTTGCTTCTCTCCTTGACTAGTTTCCACCAATTGCTTCTTGTTCTACCCTCAGGTGCTTTGGAGAATAGTTTGACTCTCTCTTCTTTGTGGCAACCCCTGAGATATTGGAACACTGCTATCATGTCTCCCCTAGTCCTTCTTTCTATTAAACTAAACATACCCAGTTCCTGCAACCATTCTTCATATGTTTTAGTCTCCAGTCCCCTAATCATGTTCGTTGCTCTTCTCTGCACTTTTTCCAGAGTCTCCATATCTTTTCTACGTTGTGGCAACCAGAACTGAATGCAGTATTCCAAGTGTGGCCTTACCAAGGCATTATAGAATGGTATTAACATTTCACGTGATCTTGATTCTATCCTTCTGTTTATGCAGCCTAGAACTGTGTTGGCTTTTTTGGCAGCTGCTGCGCACTTTTGGCTCATATTTAAATGGTTGTCCACTAGGACTTCATGATCCCTTTCACAGTTACTTTCACAGTTACTTACCTAGGTGCCCCCATGATAACCCGCGCAGCTGCATTCTGGACCAGTTGAAGCTTCTGGGTGCTCTTCAAGGGCAGCCCCATGTAGAGAGCGTTACAGTAGTCCAGGCGAGAAAAGATGAGGGCATGAGTGACTGTGCACAGAGATCCCGATCCAGGAAGGGGCGCAATTGATGTACTAGGCGAACCTGGTAAAAGGCCCCCCTGGTCACGGCCCTGAGGTGTTTTTCTAAACTAAGCTGCATATACAGGAGGACGCCCAGATTGCAAGCCCTCTTTGAGGGGGCTAAAATTTCTCCCCCTATAATCAAAGATGGAACAAGATGCACAAACCGGGATGATGGAAACCATAGCCACTCAGTCTTGGAGGGATTGAGCTTAAGCCTGTTCCTCCCCATCCAGATCCATACAGCCTCCAGGCATCGGGACATCATGTCGAGAGCATCGTTTGGGTGGTTTGGGGTAGAGATGAAAAGTTGGGTATCATCAGCATATTGATGATACTGTACCCCAAAACCACGGATGATCTCACCCAGTGGCTTCATATATATGTTGAACATGAGGGGTGACAGAACCGACCCCTGGGGCACCCCACAAGTGACGCACCATGGGGTCGATCCCTGCCCTCCAGTCAACACAAACTGCGACCAATCTGACAGGTAGGAGGAGAATCACCATAAAATGGTGCCCCCCACTCCCAACCCCCCAAGTCGTCGCAGTAGGATACCATGGTCGATGGTATCGAAAGCCGCTGAGAGGTCTAATAGGACTAGGACAGAGGAGCAGCCTCTCTCTGAGGCCCGCCAGACATCATCAACCAATGTGACCAATGCTGTTTCCATGCTGTATCTGGGCCTGAAACCTGATTGAAATGGATCCAGGTAGACAGTTTCATCCAGGTACTGGGGAAGCTGACGTGCTACCGCACTCTCAACAACCTTCGCTACAAAGCGAAGGTTGGAGACCGAATGATAGTTGGCTAAAGAAGCTGGGTCCAGGAAAGGCTTCTTAAGGAGGGGCCTCACCACCGCCTCCATCAAGGCAGTGGGAAAGAACCCCTCTCTCAACAAAGTGTTGGTACTCACCTGAAGCCAGCCTCGTGTCACCTCCCGGGAAGCCGAGACTAACCAAGAGGGACACGGGTCCAGCACACAAGTGGCAGCACTGAGTCTCCCCATAATCCTGTCCATGCCCTCGGGAGTCACAGGGTCAAACTCATCCCAGATGGTCTCCACAAGATACATCCCTGTCCACTCACCGGAATCTACCCAGTCAGAGTCCAAGCCTGTCCGGATCTGAGTGATTTTATCCTGCAGATACTGAACAAATTCTTCAGCCCTACCTTGCAAGGGGTCTTTCCCAGTTCCTTGGTTAAGTAAGGAGCGGGTCACCCTAAACAGGGCAGCTGGGGAGTTATCTGCGGACGCAATAAGAGCAGAAAAATGTTGCCACTATTACTTTGTTTGCTTCTAGGTGTTCGCTAATTTGTTGCTTGATTATTTTTTCCAGAATCTTTCCTGGTATTGAGGTCAGGCTGATAGGTCTGTAGTTTCCTGGATCTATTTTTTTCCCCTTTTTTGAAAATGGGAACCACATCAGCTCTTTTCCAGTCCTATGGTAGTGCCCCGGTGTTCCACGATCTCTGAAAGATATAATTCTTGTCTGCCCGTTCCTTCAGAACCCTGGAGAGTAATCCATCCAGTCCTGGTGATTTGAACTTGTCTAGGGTAGACAGGTGCTCACTTACCATTTTCTTCCCTATTTCAATTTGTGTTCCTAATCTGATTTTTGTGGTGTTGTTTTTGATAGGTTGGACTGATTTATTCCTTTGTTTAAAGACAGATGCAAAACATGAGTTAAATAGTTCTGCTTTTCCCCTCTTGCTTGTCACCTTCTTGCCACTTTCTCCTAGCAATGGACCAATTGTTTTCTTAACTTTTTTCTTGTTTTTAAGTTTAGTTTGAGTCAAATCATTTTGGGTGACTTAATATTCTGGGGTTTCAATTGTAACAACGATTGCAAAGATTTTACAGTCAGTAGTATAATCTAAGCTTGAAAAACTGACTTTTCAACAAGGAATTACTTATTTGTCTAACTCTGGCCGGGGATTTTATGCATTTTAAATATGCTTGCAGGAGCAAAGTGTGTTTCAGTGATGGTATTAAGAGTAACATACAGGGTGGACTCATTTTTTTTAAAATAAAAAGTGTTCATGACCATTATTAAGAAAATAAGTATCTGATTAATATTCTCAGGGGAATCTTTATATATTAAGTTAAAAGCTAAGGAAGCAAATAGGGTGCAAGAGATATTTGGGACAGCCATTCACTTTCTATGAATACTCCATGCAATATTATTCACAGCCAGAGAATGTATTTAATGTCATTGTTAATTGAGAGACCGAAACTCTTTTTGTAAAATGGTCTCCCTAGACAAATTCAACAAGTGTCAACATTTAAAATAATTGTTTTGGAAGCTGGCTGGTTTTTTATTCTCTAAAGCAGAGGTGGGGAACTATGGCTCCTTTATGACTTGTAGACTTCAACTCCCAGAATTCCTGAGCTCAGAAATTTTGGGAGTTGATGTCTACAAGTCATAAAAGGTCTATAGTTCCCCAGCCCTGCCCTAAACGATTTTAGTTGCTTTTATTGAATGGGAGTGTTTAAGATGCAATTTCTGTTTTTGGTAATATTAATTTGCTCTTTATCAGCCCCCTTCCCCTTGATAACATTTATGAACTGAAAAAATGCTGAGGACATTTTAAAATGAAAGCAATATATTAATCTTTTAAATTCAGGTAAATAAAACATAATCCTAGGCAAGGAATGAACAAAGCTCTTATGCATCATTTAATTTCCTGTATGTTTATACATTTGTTCCATTTGGTTTCCACATCTGCATGCTTAAAAAAAGTATGCATTAAAATTTATAGCATTTTTGTGCACATTTTTCCAAATGTACATAATTTAGCATAACATACATGTTTGTAAGACATCTCTTACAATGTAATACATTTTATTATGCTACTTTCACCTTGTTGTGAACATATCCTCAAAATATGATGCATTTTAAGTTGATAATGCCTCTTCCAAAAGTAATTTTGTTGGCTTCAGTCCACTTTAATCTCAAAATATAAAGACCTGTAAACACTAAGGTATAGACTGCATTCTGTTTAATATTCGAGATCAGAAATGAAGCAAATTGGCTTAATTCATATTAAAATTTGAACTGAAAATGATTTTCCCAAGTTCCTGTTTCAAACATACTCTTTATATATCTACGAAACAAGGTAATATACAAGGTCATACATTGGTAAATCCACTTTGCAGAAAGATTAGACTGAACATTCCAAGTACACAGCAGTCCATCCAAACAACTATATGAATAATCACTTGGATGTAGCTTCTTGACAGTTCTTAAGCAGAGGGACTGCAGACAGAGCTTAATACATCTGCATGCCCCAGGCTGCATCAATGACATGGTGGATTTCCTATCAAGCATCTAGGAAATGATGTTGGTTTGCAAAAGACTTGTTTGCCTCTTTCTTGCTCAGCTACTGAATCATTTGTTTAGGGTCTGAACATGTCACATATTAGGGTTTGAACCTACCCATATATCTTTGGACAGGACCAAGGCAGTCACCCATTGCAAATAAAGTGATTTTAAAGAGCCCAGCTATCCTAGGTGCTTGTATGTATTTGGGGGATGACTTGAACTTTGCAGGACTACTTTTTATACTTTCAATAGTCTTTTGGGAGTAAATCCCGGATGGATGTCCAAAATCCATAGTAATATATAAGACTGTGCATATGCAAAAATATTAAAGGCCATAGTTTGAAATGGTCTTTATTTTTTTTTAGACTAAAGTTTAAGGATAGCAAGTTGTCATTTGAGTACAGCAGATGCATCTCCATAAAAATCCACTACTGAGATCCAAGAAATGTTTGAGTAAGGCATATGCCATATTCTCTATAATATAAATTTCTGGGATCTTTTCTAGAATGTAATTTCCAATCTGCCAGAAACAAAAAAAAGGCAAGGTTGTCTATTTTGCTGGATTACATGCATGAATTTAATGTAGTTAGTTGATAACTAATGTTCTACTAATCCTTATCTATTATGGATGTGCTTTTTCCCCCTTCTTTAAACAAAAGTCATTTCCACCTAAATCACGGGTGTCAAATTTGCCACATCACGTTGATGTCACGTGAAGCATCATGACTCTTTTTTCCTTTTACGAAGCTTGGGTGGGCATGGCCTGCACATGAAGCATTTGGCTCACAGGCCGCCAGTTTGACACCTCTGATCTAGATTATTTCCTGGTATCCCATTCCTTGGTGAAAGTGCTTTTCATACAACATTCCTAGAAAATTCATAGTTCCATCTTACAGGCATGCTAAATGTTTTCTGACTATATCTGTATACAATGACAATGTTTTTTTTACTGAGCTGATGTCATATTTTTTAATATTAAGAGAGACATGATTACATCAGTGATTTTGCTAAGGGAGAGCACAAATGCATTTATCTGAAGTCTTATTACTGCATGTAACAAAACAAAAATGACAACAATTGATTAAAATTAAAACTTTAGAGAAATAAAGTAAAAATTGTTAATCTCTATGCATCCTACCCATCTCCTAAGAAATATAGAGCTCTGCTAAAGTTGACCTCAACAAATTTTATGCTACTGAAATTGCTTTTAACTATAATGTATCAGGAAATAATGCCAAGGAACTAGTAACTTTTGGTAAAACAAAATAAGCAATGTAATACTAATTTTTCTATTTGTTATTCAGAATCAACATTTTTTTTTAAAAAAAATTCCAAACTGTATTGCCCAAATTCTCATTAAGATTTGATGAGGTAATCTTTTATAGTATTTAAGACATCCCTAGCTAATATGGTATATTTATTAATTGTGTTTCTTCCATTAAATTAGAATTAACTTTTGAAATTAGGGAAAGTTTCTGACTCAACAGTTTTTCAGTCCATCTATATTAAAAATGTATAGAATTCTATTTTACTGGAGATTCACCCTGAAGTTAGCATTAGTATTAAATTAAATTTGTCTTGGTATTAAATTAATATTAGTACCACTTTATAAAACCTTACTAAGGCCACACTTGGAATACTGTATCCAGATGTAGAGACTATGTAAACAGTGTAGAGAAAAGCAACAAAGATGATTAGAGACCTGGAGGCTAAAACATATGAAGAACGGTTGCAGGAACTGGATATGTCTAGTTTGATGAAAATAAGAATAGGGGTGACATGATAGCAATGTTCCAATATTTGAAGGGCTACCACAAAGAAGAGCGGTCAACCTATTTTCCAAAGCGCCAGAAGGCAAGACAACTCCAGCAGGAACTACTCATTGATGGTTACTTGGGACCAACAAAGAAATAGAAGCTGGTGGTGAAGCTACTTGAAAATTTTGCTCTCAGAAAAGATGTAAGAAAAGAGGTTGGTGGCCTAGCAGCCTTCACTTTACAATTCTTCATTTAAGAATGTAGTGGTGCAGTGGTTAGAATGCAGTACTGTAGGCTACTTCTGCTGCCTGCCGGCTGCCTGCAATTTGGCAGTTCAAACCTCACCAGGCTCAAGGTTGACTCTGCCTTCTATCCTTCCAAGGTTGGTAAAATGAAGAACCAGATTGTTGGGGGCAATATGCAGACTCTGTAAACCACTTAGAGAGGGATGCAAAGCACTGTGAAGTGATATATAAGTCTAAGTGCTTGTGATATAATCTTATTCAATGTGTGAATCCTAATGACCATCAGTGAATTTAGAAAAGCAGTGTTCCAATATTTGAGGGGCTGCAACAAAGAAGAGGCGGTCAACCTATTCTCCAAAGTACCAGAAGGCAAGACAAGAAACAACAAATGAAAACTAATCATTGAGATAAGCAACCTAGGATGAAGGAGAAATTTCCTAACAGTGAGAACAATCAACCAGTAGAATGATTTGCCTTCAGAGGTTGTGGGTGCTTTCTCACTGGAGACTTTTAAGAAATGGCTGGACAGTCACTTGTCTGGAATGGTATAGGCTCTTCTGCTTGTGCAGGAGTTGAACTAGAAGACTTCCAAGATCCATTCCAACTCTGTTATTCTGTTATTCTGGTTTTTCAAATACCCCCTACATCCAATTATATTTATATTACAGTCCTTTTTCAGTTGGCAAGAATCCTATCATATGTTTCAAATAGAGACATATTGCCCTGATGAATGAAAATTTTATCAGATATCTTGTTCCATGATTTTCAGTTTGTCCTGAAAATTGTGCATCCTACTCTGGCTAACTCAAAGGCATTGTTCATATTTTCTTATTATTATATTCTTAATGTATTTTTATTTATTTATTAAATTTAATGAATGAAATTGCTTTAGCTCAAAAATATACAGCATTGAACAACTATTACTTTTTTATGCTGAGAAAAATCTTAATAGATTTCTACACACTGAGAATTGCCATATTCAATACATTTTATTCTGTCACGGAATCACTAACAGCATGTTTAAGGGAATATATATCAGAGGCCCCCTTATTTCATTTCTTTTTAATTTGGTTGTGCACCATTTGAAAACATTAAAGGGATTACAGTGGGGAAAGATATGTTATGTTTTATGGATAAATCCGAAAATTTCATTCCTAATTTCTTTTAATAGTACATACATTGGATAGCCTACCTAGTTATTCAATCAATTGCTATAAATCAAATAAAAGTCATTTTTTGTCAGTAACAATTGCAGCATATTTAGGAATTTGAGTTTCACATTGCATCCTGTTCCCTACCTTGCCGTTTGATATGCTGCTTTCTCATATCAACCAAGTTCAAATTTTACTTAAACACAATAAAATAGTTGCAGACAGATATCTAGATTTCATTTAGGAAGTATTTAGGATAAGGTAAAAGTAAGGGCCAGTGGCTAAGGCACTGAGCTTGTCGATCAGAAAGGTCGGCAGTTCAGTGGTTTGAATCCGTAGTGCCGTGTAATGGAGTGAGTTACTTGTCCCAGCTTCTGCCAATCTAGCAGTTCGAAACCATGTAAAAATGCAAAGAGAAAAATATGAACCACATTTGGTGTGAAGGTAACAGCATTCCGTGCGCCTTCGGCGTTTAGTCATGCCAGCCACATGACCAGCACCGCCCCCTAGAGTTGGGAATGACTAGCACCTATGTGTGAGGGGAACTTTAAAAGTATTTAAGATGAATTGCATTCCAAAACTGATTATGCTTTAAAAAGATTTACTATCCCTTTAATTTTTTCTTATTTTTCCTATTTAATGTTGGCAAAACACTGTTACAATTAAGCTCTTCTCTGAGCTTTATTTGAAAACTGCTGTCCTGATTCCACTAAAATTTGAATGAGCTTTAGGATTTTGGTTTTTCAAGAATCAGTTCAAACAGCTGCACTTTGTGCTAACAGATATATATATTTTAACACAAATCATTATCAGTTTATTTTAATACTGTAAACTTAGTTGCTTTTGATCTTAATTACAATACAACTAATCATTGATGTGTGAATTCTGCACAACTCAAAATTGTTTAATATGTTCTAGTTGCTTCCTACTGGAAATGAGATTAAGGAGTTGAATATTATTTCCCATTGTTTGAAATCTACAAGATTGTTAATATTACTTTAGATTGCTGATTACACATACAGGATGAATCTGTAATGTGAATCTATGAAGACATCAAGAACTATGTTATTGGTAGGATAAAGCTACATATTATTTGCATGAATAAGTTGTATGAAATACAATACTATATATATATTATTAAAACAATTTAAACTCCCCCCCAAATGATAAAGGGGCTTTTGTGGAATTTTGTTAATTTTTTTGTAGGTTTTTTTTTAAATGATGTAAGCTTGTAGGGCTTTCCCCTTTCTTTTTTTTCTTTTAATGTAATATCACATTGTTCATATTGCCTCATTATTATTAAGATATTAGGACATGGTTTCTAGTCTGCTATCCAAACATAGTAAAAACATAGATACTGGAACAATATTGCAAATTGTCGCAGCACCCGCTTCCCAAATATATTTCTGGTATTCTAATCCATTTACTTTATTTTTTAAAATATAAGGTTTTTTAAAGAATAGTGATCATACAAAAATTCAATACAGTATGTACTGGAAGCTGGTTCAAGGTTAATGAATACTTCAGCTTCAACCACAACAACACACTAGCACACAATAGATACAAACTTATGGTAAACTCCTTCAAACTTCATTGCAGAAAATACGACTCAGTAACAGAATTGTCAATGCCTGAAATGCACTACCTGACACTGTTGTTTTTTCCTCAACCCCCAAAACTTTAACCTTAGACTGTCTACTGTGGACCTCACCCCATTTCTAAGAGGTCTTTAAGGGGCGTGTATAAGCTCACCAGTGTGCCTACCATTCCTATCCTAATATTCCCTTGTATTTGTTTCCATTTCATGTATTCATAATCATGTTTATACATATCTGTTATCTAATTTATCCTTGATGAAATAATAAAATAAAAAATAAAAAAATAAAAACAAATAACTTGGGGCATACATGCCTAATTGAGAGGCATTTTGAGACAGAATTGTCTGAATCTGAATTTTTACTCTCTTAGACATTCAGCTGTTACAAAAAACTTTTGTGCAATTCCACATTGATTTGGAAAGTTAAGAAAGAGCCACATGGTGTTTTTTTCATCTCTACCCACATATTAAAGGCAAGTTATGGCAAAGCTCTGTAATTCTACCACATTGGCAAAGCATAATACAGTTTGATGTGACACAAAGATGGATATTTGTCCAATGCATTTTGGAACAAAAACTTCTTTTTCAGGCTCTGTTTACTCTTGTGGATAACTTATTGGCTCACTAAATGACAAAGCCATGGGGGTTCATTTTCATAGGTCGCTTATAAGAACAACAAATTGCTTCTGAATAAGGAATCTTTGTTCCAAAGAGCTCTGGGCAGAAATAAATCACAGAGGAGAAATAGATCATCTTGGCATTTTGAGAACAGTTTCTCCTCCCTTACTTATTTCTACATTTAGTATCTTCCTTTCTGTTGCTTTGTTTATGTATGAGATGACAACCCCTCCCTCTTACCCACAGCCACACATACTGACTGCAATAGCAGCATAACTTTTTTTTTTTGTTTGTGATTTCAAGCTAGGGCAACAGGAGACATCATAACATTCTCCAAAATATTTATTAGCTGGCACAGCATGTCTTGGGCTGAGGCCATTAGGTCTCAGGCAGGTGATTTTTCCACTATATGTCCCAAGGCATCCTTGCTCAGTCTCTAGCGATTCTGTAGTTGCTGCAATATAATCTAGTAATGCCAGGCAATGCAAAAGCCAAATTCTGTCACTTTGAATTGCAAAATCTCTATGTATTCATAATGCATAAACAGACTTCTACTATACAGCACTCAAAGGCTGTCATCCTGCAGGTCTGGAAAATTGGACAACTTCATAGTCCTTTATGAAAATGCTATGCTGCCCCCCCTTTCTTTCTTAGGAATACTAAATTATGCATTTGAGAAGGGGAAACATTAAGAAGCTGCTTTTATTACTAACAAAACTCTAGGTTAGTAGAATGGGGAACTACAGTGCCTCTGATAGAGTCTTAATAACTTTTCTGATTTTTGTTTCCTGGAGGTAATGTTTTATTATACATGATTTTTCTTTCTGCTTTATTGTTAGTACATATATGGAAGATTATTGCTTCATTTGCACACATCTCTATCTATCTCCTAAAAGATTAACCTTATTCTGGAAACAGCTTCATTTGAGAAGGGTTAGCATTGCCATCTTGTTTGTGAAACTCCACCAATTTTTCAAGGTTTTCCCTTGTAGAGTCCACCAGAGAAAATGAATAAGAGTGATTCTTCATATTCCTCTAGAGCTCAATAAAGAAATGAACATAATATTGTTTAGAATTAAATGTATTTGCTTGCAGGGGAAAATAGTCAATAAAAAGGCTGTTTTCAGGGGGAAAAATAATCTATACCCTTTCACGGAATTGACTTCAACTTTGAGGGACCCCTTGGCAAACTCCCTCCTAGTTTAATGTGTCTTGACAGGATTAAGTAAGGAAGGGTAACATGGCTTAAATTTCCCATAATTCTCTTGAAGAATTCCTATTTTGTAGTTTTGTGGCAAATTAAAATGGCAGCTTCTTTCAAAATGAACCTTTGACAAGTGTTACCCTGTGGGACTTGCCTGAAGAAGATCTATATCGACAGCAGATGTTCTGATTCAGAAACCTTCATCCTTATCCCTGATATATTAGGAAACAAACTTAACATCAGTTCAACTTTAGGAGAGGAAAACAGTATTGTGATGTTTGCTTTTGAAGAACAGAAGTAATTCTGAATATTGAAAACCTGAGAGTTACACATTAGATCTTGGCTCTCTTCCTACATCACCCTTAATTGGGTTATAGAAGAATTATTAAGTTGGGTGAAAAACTAGACCAGTGGTCCCCAACCTTTTTATTGCCGCGGACCAGTCAGCCTTTGATAATTTTACTGTGGCCCGCTGAGCGCGCGCAGGGGTGGGGGGGCATTGTTCGCGATGACACATTGATTGTTTATATATCAGATTGTTTTGATTAAACAACTTTTATTTTATTGTATTTAAACATGCCTTACAAAATAAAATACAATTACATAAATATAAAGTGCAAGGCTACGCTACTAGCGCTGTCTACGCTAGCCCTACGTAGCTGCGCAGGCGCTCTTAGGTTTTTTTCAGGAATCGGCCAGCGCTGAAGCGCTGAAAAGGAATGAGAAGGGTGGCGCTGGACACAGGGGGGCGGTGGGCCGCTGGTGACGTCAGAGTGCCACCAGCGGTCCAGTAACACCCCTTGTGCCAGTTAGCCCTAATTTGCATACAGAAAGAAACTATGGCCCCCGGCCGCTGCAGCGATCATGGCCCCCGGCCGCTGCAGCGATCATGGCCCCCGGCCGCTGCAGCGATCATGGCCCCCGGCCGCTGCGCGGCCCGGTGCCAGGTACTCCACGGCCCGGCACCGGTCCACGGACCGGGGGTTGGGGATCACTGAACTAGACAACTAAACAATTGGCAGAGTCATTATTTTTGAGTCTGTTATTTTTTTGCAGGGAAGGGGGAGGAAGCATTTTAAACAGAAAAAAAATAGATGCATTAAGCCCATTGGAGATTTAAGGAGGTAACTTACTACTAGATGTATTTGCAGAAGGTCAAAACAGGCAAAATGGCAGACAGAGAAGATCAATTGTAGTTCTGTCCCTTTTGTACAAAGCAAGGTCACATGCATGCAGTGACACTGCTATTAGAGCTGTGGTGGCACAGTGGTTGGAATGCAGTGTTATAGGCTAACTCACTGCTCACTTCAGGAGTTCGAGTCTGAGCCTTCCATCTTTCCAAGGTGGGTAAATTGAGGACCCAGATTGTTTGGGGAAATATGCTGACTCTGTAAACCGCTTATATAGGGCTGTATATAAAACTAAATGCTATTGCTATTACCACTAGCTTGGTTATTTTGATTCTTGCTATTTACTACTGTAAATCTTTTACATTGATCTTTATTTTATTTCCTTTATGTCATACATTTTTCTGGGAGCAAAAGGCAACATATTGTATATGAGGATATCTCCTCTTTTTATTCCTAGAACAATACTGTGAGGCAAGTGGAGTCAAAACATGTGGCAGGGACAAAGTTACAACATGCTCTAAATTAGAACTTGAACTCGAATTTCCTTAGTTGAAGTTCAACATCATACTCTGATTTTTGTATTTTTAGGAGCCAAGAGGATAAAGGGCTGGGGCATGGGTTACCCATCTCCACAATAAGTTTAGGAGAGTCCATAACTTGATAGATTTGTAAACAACTGGTCGTAAGTCGAGGACTATTTGTAATAGATTAAGAATCAGTGGTGGGTTCTGGATCCTGTTGCAACCAGTATGGTGCAACAGGGCTGCACGTCTACCACATGAACTGCGCATGTGTACTTACCGCCCGCGATGCTCCGCAATGGCTCTGCGACGCTCCAGCTGCTCGACGGAGCGTTGCACAGGTGCCGTATGCTCCATGCGTGTGTGCGAAAGCCCCAGTCTGCTCAAATACAGGTAAGGAGCCCGGGTGTGTGGGCGGGCCCTCTGGAGCACATACCAGAATGGCACCTGGTGCTCCCAGCAGGCACCAGTATGCCTGTACCGAGATATACCAGTCGTATCCCACCACTGTTAAGAATTAACTCTTCCATTGATGCAAAATTTCAGGTTTATAATTAATACAGTTTCCAGATATTTGGAAGTGTAAAATATATAATGGTGTAATATAAACAAACTTAATACGGTTTGAAAAAGCAAGTAAAATTAAAAAAAAAAAATCCCAAGAAACCAACCATGCATTCTCTGAGAACTTGAAAAATGGGGAAAATTTTTTTGGATTCCACAAAACTGTGGGATACATCATTGCTCTACTTAAGGTGGCACTTAAAGCCACTTAAGGTGGCCTTCACTGTCACCAAATGTCCCAGCCTAGAGGACTAATTTGTCCTGAAGCAGCAAAATGGCTTGCTCTGGCCCATTACTTTTTCACTTGCTCTCTTTAAAAGATTTAAGCAGAGACTTATACTATTTTCCCTCCCCTGACAATTTAATTATCACCATTAGAAGATCTGGTGTGCAAATGGTTTGCAAATAATAATGAGCCTTGATTTAGATAGGCTTATGACAGCTGGACATCTTGTTACTTTGAAGAGATGACCTCTATACTTTCAGGTCCAGACTAATTTTTCTCTTCCCTTGTGTAAAACAGACACTTTTTCTTTTCTTTAAAAACAATTTTGATGGACTTGTATATAAATAGTTGTGTGCACAGCAGAATTCAACCCTGAAGTCTTGAGCGAAGTCAGCAACAGTATAACTGTTTGAGTCTGAGTTACAAACCACAATGAGCTTAATCATTAATCACCAGTCTTTAATTAACAGCTCTGAGCTTTGAACAAAAGGCGCTTACCACAAGGCTGCTGAGGAGCTGTGAACCACTTTGGTATGTTTCCATTTGGAAGACCCAGTGGCCTTCAGAAGAGAAGCTGATGGAGCAGCTACCCTTTGTGTCAAGAGTCAAAATATTAAGAGAGCAGCTGTTATGGCCTTTATCTAGATTGCAAGCAGTTTCAAGCTAACTCAACATGTGCAAGCTGCCAGGTACCCAAAACAAGAAGTTAGTGTAGGAATGATTTATTGAAAACAGAAATCTGGCCTACCCACAATTACCACCTATGCATAGATGAGATTTAAATAAGGGGGAAAGGAAGTTCCTTTAAATGTGAAAATGTTGACAAGGAGGCACTCCAAATAGATCACTTGGAAGGGATTGGCAGTGGAATAAGCACTCTAAGAAATAGAGTTGTCATTGTTTATAATTTAATGAAGTTTGAGTTTAATGTAGCCTTCAGCCAAGTTATAGTATGGTGACATATAGCAAAATGATAGGATTGCTACTGCAAATTGACACTGATTGATGAGGGCTGTTGTGCATGCTGTATCATGGGAGGTGAAGGGGTGGAACGGAATATGTTAGTTGCTTCTACAAAGGAAATCTTCCAAACTGTCAACAGGTAGATTTCACTGTAGCCAAATCCAGTTCTGAAAGACATTTTGAGAGAATATGGCTCAGCCAGTGAATGTGAGCCTGGTATGTTGCATTTTTCTCTCCTGGGTTGACAGAGGCAAAGTATTATTATAGAGGCCTTAGAAAAGAGATTTGCTTATGTAGGTTAGTTTGATGTGTTGGCCTTTAATTATTTCCATTAGATGAAACACTTGATTAGACAAACACCCTACATTACACAATAAATACAATGATTGTTTTTAAAAAAATCTGGCTACGTATCCCAGACAAAATTTTGAAATATGTCTGCTGTAATTCTAAACAAAGAGCCAGTTTGGTTTCATTGTTGAGCCATCAAGATAGAAATGGGGTGATTGAATTCTAGTGCTGCCTTTGTCACAAAGCCAGTCATTTTCTCTTAGCTCTAGGAAGGAGGCAATGGCAAAAAAAAACTTCCTGAAAACCTTGCAAGAAAACTTGAGGGACTAGTCTAGGTAGTCACCAAGAGTCAAGACTGACTTGTAGGCACAAAAAACAAATGCTAAAAATCCATTTGCTGGAATATTTAAAATCTTAATACAGTCCAGCTTAAAAAATGGAAATAAACAAATGAGTAATGAAAAACATGGTCACTCCAGTCCTCATGAAGGCTCCATCCCACAAACCATTAAGTTGGAACTGGTTAAGCTAAAGTCACACCTTCACTTATAGGAGACAATCCCTTGCTGAATGTCACATTAAAAATGATGGTGAGAACTTGGGTATATCGTACCTATAACTTATGCCCTGTTTTGTTTAAAGGGTCTTTCTGTTAATAGAATAGAATAGAATAGAATAGAATAGAATTCTTTATTGGCCAAGTGTAATTGGACACACAAGGAATTTATCTTTGGTGCATATGCTCCCAGTGTACACAAAAAGACAAGTTACATTCGTCAAGAATCATAAGGTACAACACTTAATGATAGTCATAGAGTATAAATAAGCAGTCAGAAAACAACCAATATCAATATAAATCGTAAGGATGCAAGCAACAAAGTTAGAGTCCTGCAGTCATAAGTGGGTGATAGGGAGGAGTTAATCATATTATGTGGGCAGATTCAGGTCACTTCGTGGGAAGGAATAAGCACCTTGAACTTGATGATTCAAGACCAAACTTTGGTTCTAAAAACTAGACTGGGAGCAGGATTGTGAAGTTATTTTTAAATGGAAGTTTTAAAATTGTAAAGAACAAAAAGAATGAGAGAGGGGGAGAATCCCAGACATATTTTTATGCTTCCCACTCCCCATTTTCTTTCTTTTCCTCCATGTCAACACCAAACAAGACAGGACTAAAATTAATGGGGAAAGCAGCAATTAGCAAATTAGGTTAGCTGCGTGTTGCAGTGTGCCATGGCTGCCAGGTGTGAGGGGTTCTGGCAGTATATTTATTAGCGGCTGTCAGAAAGCTGACACTTTGATGAATGGAGCTGGGTAATCAGTACCCTCCAACAGTGAGCACTTCGAGGCCTCAACATGGTAAACTGCAAAATCAAAGCTTTTTCTACTCCCCTTATAAAAATAATGCTCTCTACTGTGCCCCCCCTCCCAACCTGCAAGGGAAATGTACTTTTTCATTGGAAATTGATGATGATGACGATGATAAAGAGAGAGAGAGAAAAGGAAACTTCAGCTGATGTGGAAACAGTTCGCTGCTTAAGAGCTTCTTTTTGCCCCTTTGTCAAGAGGTCATTCAGAGGCTAAAGGGTTGAAAATCTGGTTTGTCTTGCCTTTATACCTGAACCACTACATAAATTAGTGGTTAAGTCAGTGGTTATTTTAAAAGAATGTAGATGCATCATTGTGAATATCAGCTAATTCCTGTTTCATTTATAGAATGGTATTATTTCCTAATGGGACATTGTGGCTCAGTGACTAAGACACTGAGCTTGTCGATCAGAAAGGTTGGCAGTTCGGTGGTTCGAATCCCTAGTGCCGCATAATGGAGTGAGCTCCCATCACTTGTCCCAGCTTCTGCCAACCTAACAGTTCAAAAGCATGTAAAATGCAAGTAGAAAAATAGGGACCACCTTTGGTGGGAAGGTAACAGCATTCCGTGTGCCTTTGGCATTTATCATGCCGGCCACATGACCACGGAAATGTCTTCGGACAGTGCTGGCTCTTTGAAATGGAATTGAGCACTGCCCCTAGAGTCGGGAATGACTAGCACATATATGTGAGGGGAACCTTTGCCTTATTATTTCCTAAGGTACGTCTAAACTGCAGAGCAGAAGAAAAAAAAGTTGATGCGGCAACCAATTTGGTCCACTCAACTCACCCTTTTGCTAGACATCTAATCAAATAATATCTATCAATTTTTTTTGAGAATTGGTATCCTGACCTAATTTCCCCCCTTCTCCCTTTTCCTCCTTTTTTGTACATTGTGTTTTAGAATATAAACGGAAAATCTATTTTTTTAAAAAACTATTCTTGAAATGTGTAGATCTAATAAAAGGGTGGGCAGATCTTGAGAATGACAGATTGGGGCTTCTCTGTAGAGTCTCCCATGATATTTGGAGAACTAGTTTTGGAGGGGAGCAAATGCTGCTGTACAGACATGCTGGAAGTTAAGTCAGTTGGAAGCAAGAGTTTCAGGAGTGACTTGATGGAAGCATTTCCAGAGCCAATCCTTATCTCACAATGTTCTAAACTGACTGCTAGAAACTGAAAACAGAACTCTGATGACTTACAGAAGTCACTCAAGGAAAATAACCATGAAGTTCATCTTCAGAGTAAATGTTTACAAAGTTTTCTTTTCATCCAAAACCTCTTAATGAAACTCTAGGTGGGAACTCCCCACATAAATAGAACTGGGTAAAAACTTCAAAAAATATTGCATACTACAAAATCCTGTTCCAGAATGGTTATCATAGCTTATATTTCTTAGTTATTTTTTAAAAAATTAGTTTATTATTATTATAATGGCTCCCATTAAGGGAAAGGTTTAATATTTGATTGTAGAATTATTTTGCAAGCAGCAAACGCTTAGACAGTAAGACTTTCTGAAAGTTAAGATACCTTCTTCCTTAAAGGAACTGCATTATTAATGAGTTTGTATTCAGAATATACAAGATCTGAATTTCAAATGGAACTCAAAGAAATCTGAACCAGGAATGCCATCTTAAAGCTGTTAAAGGATGTGATGTAAACTGGATCTTAAAGAATCAAATAAGAACAGTCCATTTTAGTGCCCCAGTAAGCATAAGCCTGGCATAGAAATAAGCTTTTAAGTGAAAAAAAGAAGAAAAATACACTAAGTGTTGGAGTTTGTTTTGTGCTAATACTTTTGTTTGAAGTACCAGCCTACCTTCTTTCAGCTGGCCCAGCCTGGCCCAGCTTTGTCATGATTGGTGCCATCTCCAGAGTAGTAGATCATGACTCTGTCTCACCTCCATGATCTACAATGCCCATACATTCTTAGAGTGAGAGTGCACTCTGATGATGCATTACACCAATACATCATGGACACAGAGTTTGCTCGGGTGATGTATGAGTGCCCTGAGAATGTATTTCTCAAATGGTAGTATTGTTCAGGGACAAAGCCTAGCCAAGGAGTAGATTCAATTTAATTACAGTGCAAGTGGTAGTCCAGTCCTACGAGGTATTTTGGCATCAGAATGTTGGCATCCTCAAGAAATATAGGTTGCTGTACTCTGTGCCATTGAGTTACATTCCAACATGCTATATTTATTTTAAGTCATTTTCAAAGGAAGGAAAACAACTTCAACAGCCATTCAGAGCAAAAGACTGACAGAGATTTTTGGAGAGAAGTTCCATAGAATGTAATAGCTGAGAGGGGGACAAAGGATTTGTACAATTTCTTCTTGTATGGATAGGACTAAATGCTTAGATATGCAACTACAGGTTTCTGGTACTATATTACTGTGAGCTTCCACTATATTTTATCAGTGATAACTGTGAGCAACCCATAAAATTAAGTGGCACGGCTATTAATGTTTTGTGTAATATTTTTGTTGTGTTGTTATTTATGGTGAGGTTTTTTTTGAATAAATAGAACAGGTGATTTGCATTATGTAATGTAAATTCTACGCTGTCTAAGAATAAGTCTCACTGATCTCTGTAAGACTTATGCATTACTAATTCAATCTGGATCAGAGTTACAAAGTTAAAAAAGACTCTCATGCCATATAAATTCCATGATCACATTGGCTTTGTCTCTTTTCTTTGGAAGCTAGAGCATTTCTCCTTTTTTCTCTAAGGCTCTGTAGACTAAAATGCCATTTCCTAAAATCTGCAAAACCCTTAGTGTTCCTATTATAGATTCGCTTGTTTAAAAATATTTTCTTCTGTATTTACTGGTTACTTCCCCCCTTTTTACTGCCTTATAAAATGTCATAATTTTTTCCAGTTTAGCATTGTGACATTCTTACCTGTATGCATTATTCTTACCAATATGCATTATCTTGGTCTTACATATTTCTTATTAGTTTAATGATAAGTGCTATGTGTACAACACATGTTGCCTTGCTTGTAACTTCTACCCCAGTGGAGCAACCAGAAATTCACTTGTTCCTATAATACGTCTTGTGGATATAACACACTGTTAAGCCATTCAATTCTGGTTGGATAAAATACATAGAGAAAATCTTTTTTTTCAGCTGTTGTGTGACCTCAACCATAGGTTCTATTAGCAATGAACTTAATCACTGTTCTCTCCTAGATTGCTATTAAACCTTAGCTATAACTAGCCAAGAAATTAATCTCCAGTGCCCAACCTCTCCCAGATCCTACTGTGCTCTGGGCGACCTTTGATCTTTCATTTGCTGGACTTCATCCATAAATGTGCCACCCTTGCTGTGTCTTCTGAATCTCTTGCAATCTGTTGCAAGTCAGAGCAAGTGGAATGGTTTGAATATTTTGGCTCCAATCACATTCTTTCTCTTTTCATCTCTCAATTTTTAAAAACTAAGCCAGTATTTCTCTTCTCCAATATTTCTTTAATATCAATAATGGTAGAATATAATGGTTTAAAGAGAAGAAAATATATGAATTAATTTTTTATTTAGCCCCCCACTCATTTTTTATGTGAAGGATTTAAAAATACCATCTGCATCAAGCACTTTCTAAAATGATAATTCTATTTAACTAACATTTGGTACATGCATTTGTATTTCCTTTATTCTGCTATCAGTTTTTATGTCTTTTAAAATTTAAAATCTAGATTTCTATTTCCTATTTAAATTTCTAGAACTCTCTGTATGAGGAAGAGAGGCTTAGGGATTATTTTGATTGAATTTTTAACCTAAAAGTGCTTTAAAGAAATGAAGAAAGCATGTAGTAAAAATTAACTAATGAAATAAATATTATCAGGCAAAAATGTTTTGAACAAGGTCATGGAACCACAGTTATCCTGTAACTGATTATGCAAAATAGAATGGAAGCTTAATACCACTACTGACACAGAGGTCCATGGATGCTTGTGGAGAGCAGAATAACATAGCTGGCATAATCAAATGCCACTAATTACAAATTTTACATCAAATGAATCTTGACATTAGGGCACAGATTTTATGCGTCATTGTGCAATGATATCATGATGTATGCGATAGCACTGTAGCATCTACCAGAATTCCTATGGATGGTTCCTATTGGAAGGATGCCGTAGCTTAATAAGAAAACTATTAAAGATATTAAACAATCTGATATGATTAAAAGGAAAGCCAAACTGAAGATCAGATCTATAAAATAGCTGTGTGCTTTTCTCTCTGATATAATTACATAAGTATTGTTGCTATGTATCATATTCATTTGTGATCTGAACAAAACCACCTATTTTAACAATTGGATTTTTAAATATAATTATTATGTAATACCCTGTTTTCTTTCTGTCTTTCATTCAAAAATGTCTCGGTAGTCCACATGTAATGATCTTTTGCAGGCCATGTGTGGATAAGTCTTACTTAAAATATATGATAAAACCAATAATTAAGATTTGTATAATAAAGTGCAAAGGACTACATCATAACCAGGGGTGAAATTCAGCAGGTTCTGACAGGTTCTGGAGAACTGGTAGTGAAAATGTTGAGTAGTTTGGAGAACTGGCAAATACCACCTCTGGCTGGCCCCAGACTGGGGTGGGAATGGAGATTTTGCAATATGCTTCCCCTGGAGTGGGGTGGGAATGGAGATTTTACAATATGCTTCCCCTGGAGTGGGGTGAGAATGGAGATTCTGCAGTATTCTTCCCCTGCCATCCCCACCAAGCCACAGAACTGGTAATAATTTTTTTTGAATTTCATCACTGATCAGAAAAATATATAAATCTAGACTGATGTTATTATTCCTATTTTATAAGTGGAGAAAAAGCATGTTCGATTATCAATTAGATTCTGGTTCACAACTTAGTTATTTAACTAAGGAACTATCCTTGCTCTTTTTGAAGGTAAATGGACCTTTTGGAGAAGCAGGAATAATACTAAATACATTTGCAAAATTAAATTGGGCATAAGCGGATTCAAAGTAATTGAGTAAAGCCATATGTATGTCCTACATGGTTGAATTATATCTCAAATAAATGTGTATTGGATTGCAATCTTAGAACGCTAAGTGAAAGAGATGGACCTACACTTTTTTGGCCATATGTTTGCTGTAATTCCCATCTTGCAAAAATTCTCCTTTAATTACTTTTAGGGAAACAGGATTCAGTTAGTAAACTCTGCAGCTTCAGGATAACTTTTATTGCCAAGCATGCATTACCAAGGACTAATTGTTAGCTTGGCACACCTGCCTTCTCCCCTGGTAGCTAGAGCCAATGAAGAAAAAATAGTAATTTATTAATGATCAAGTCACAAACAGTAATGAAAACAATAGGAATGTCTGCAGGAAGCAATGCCAGGGGCAGAGGTGCAGGTGCTGGGTGCTCTAAAGTGAAATGTCGGCAATTTTACTAAGCTAGTTTGCAACCTTTCCTCTATTTTTGCTTGGTTTGTAGTTGGTTTTCCTCCCTCCACCAAATGTTTTGCTTGTACCCCGGGCTCAGCATTCTTGCTTTGGGTGATAAAATATCTGTCACCCTAAGAATGGGGAAAAAGCACAGAAGCAAAATAATAATAATGATAATAATAATCCCCAAACAAACTTGTAAAGCCTGAAAAACCCTGAGAAAGGAAACCAGATTTCAATTAAACAGATGATTTGTAGTGAGGCTGTTGAACTCATGCTGATAAAATAGGAAATGGGGAAAACTCTTTTTTTTTGTCATAGTGGATTTATACATTTCTGTGAAAGTTGCATTGAGGATGTTTAGAGAAAACCTTAAATATATACTACATTTTTAGTGGATTTTTCAATCCATTTTGTATTGATATGAACTTAAACTGACTGTGTTTATGTGATATGATAAGCTTTGTTAAGCTTAGCCTACTTTGTCGATTGTTCCTTGAAGTGTAGAGCAAAGAAATTAAAGAAATTAAATTCAGTTTCCTGACTTGTTTGATGCTTCCAAAGGTCTACCAATTATCTTTGCTCTATTGTGCCTTTCAACACTTCATAGCTTTATTCATGTTCTAAATACAACCATCTGCCTTACTTTACTACAATGTATTGTGCTGTATTGTGCAAATATGACTATTGTATTAAACCATTCATCTAGTTTAGCTGGGTGTGCAATGATCAGTAAAAGCCTTAAAACATTAAAAAAGAAAAGAAAGTTGCATATTATATTATAATGTATATACCAGTGGTGGGATACGACTGGTACCCCCCAGTATGAGCGTACTGGTGCCTGCTGGGAGCACCAGGTACCATTGCGGTGCGGTGCTCTGGAGGACCCACCCGCCTGCCCGCACTCCTTACCTGTATTTGAACTGTTTGGGGCTTCCTGAGCAGCTGGAGTGTTGCAGAGGCATCGTGGAGTGTTGCGGGCAGTAAGTATGTATGTGTGTGTTGCACGTGTGTGCACTCGTGCTGTGCATGTTCATGTGGTGGACGCCTGGCCCAGTTGTATCATACTGGTTGCACTGGGATATGGAACCCACCATTGGTATATACTCATTATACAATTTCCTCGTAGGGAAAGCAAGATTATATAAATTATCAAAAACAACAAGAACCCCCAAAGTATGAAAAATAATAAGCAACAGAAGTTAAAGGCAGGAAATAAGAGAAGAAAGAAGTAAATATGGTTAAATACAGTTTACTCGATCATCATTCATTAAGACACTCCACAGCTGTCTATCCTTGTAAATCCCCCACGCTTCCAAATTGGATTCATAAACCATTTCATATATTGTCCTAAGTCTTCAAACTTCTCACTTCTTTTTGATGATTTCATCGGCTCCATTCAGTCATGACTTTCTTGATCTTTTCTTTCCTCTTGACCTATTCAATCTTCCTTCGTATATTTGTTTTGCATTTCAAGCTTCATTTATTCTTTCTGTCGAAATGACCAAACCAATTGCACTTCTTTCATTTTGGTTACTCACTTTTGCATTTAGACAACATTTGGCCAACATTTTTTCAGCCCCGTTTTAACTTTCTTACCTGCTTGTTTGCCTCACACCCTTCTTAAATTACCTGATCCAGCTTCATTCAGCTTACTTTCATCTTCTCTTGGCATATCTGTCTCTCATTTCCATAAATTGGCTGTTCTACATAGTATTCTCATATCTTTCAACAATCATTAATTCAACAGTTCTTGTACAACCTATAATTTTTCTATCAGTGTATCTAGATCTTAAAATTTGCCCAACTATTTTCACATCTGCATCATAGGTAAAGGTAAAGGTTCCCTTCACACATATGTGCTAGTTGTTCCCAACTCTGGGGGTTGGGAGGTGATGCTCATCTCAATTTCAAAGCTGAATAGCCAGCACTGTCCAAAGACATCTCTGTGGTCATGTGGCCAGCATGACTAAACACCGAAGGTGCACAGAATGTTGTTACCTTCCCACCAAAGGTGGTTCCTATTTTTCTACTTGCATTTTTACATGCTTTTGAACTGTTAGGTTGGCAGAATCTGGGACAAGTAATGGGCGCTCACTCTGTTATGTGGCACTAGGGATTTGAAACGCTGAACTGCTGACCTTTCTGATCGACAAGCTCAGTATCTTAGCCACTGAGCCACCACGTCCCATCTGCATAATACAATCTATCTAATGCTTGCTGCAAATCAGTTTGGATTTTAATCAAGAGTATGGCATTGATTGATATATTTTTGTTGGCAAATTGGTGGGAATGCAGTTGATGATGGCAGTGGAATGAGTGAATGGACCTGCTCTATGATATTCTTCTCTGGACAAGGAGATGACGTGTTTACCTACAAGTGCTCCAGTAAGTTGTTCCTTAGAGGAGACTGCAAAAGGATGGTGTCTAGAAAATTTAAAGCTCAGGGAAGTAGGGGAACCTCTTAAACCAAACAGGCAGCTTTATGAATAGAAGGTTCACATATTCCTATTTGTAATCACTTTTGGAAAAAATTTTCAGGTATTGCAAAATTTTGGAATGATAGGTTTTACAGCTCTGGATGAATTTCCTTCAATCCTTAGCAAAATAAGCTTTAACTACAAGTTAACTTTACTAAAGCTTTGAAGAATTTTGTGAGAAGGAACAAATAAAAAATGAAAAGAAACATTATTTGGACTAAAGAGAAGATTGGTTGACGTTCAAATACTTACTAGGCATTTTATTTATACTGACATATGTTTTAATTCCATCATTTACTTTTCTTATTGCAGTGAGCAATTCAATATTCATATAAAGTAAACTTTGTTCACTTTACAATATGCTTTGCCTACTTCAAAAACCATACAGTATATTTCTTGCATTCATACATTTTTCAGTTACTGAAAGTACAAATAATTATATGTAAACCAATGAAGTACGAAGTGAAATTGAACTGACAGGATTTCATTCTTTGCCATCTTTTACATTCTTTCAATAAAAATCTTTCAATACACTTTACAAACTAGCTCCTTATAGGATTTGTCTCTCTGTGTGTCTGTCTGTTTGGGGAATAATAAGATTGTTGGTCCCAATATACTTTCCCACATAAATCAAGTCATACAACTAAGTCCATAAGCAAATCAAAATCTTGAAAAAATAAATCAGCTTAAATGCAATAGATTAAACATATTTCTTTATGTACATAAATATGGGGGACACATAGCTCATCTTTTTGACTTTAATTCAGGAAATTCTAGTGATAAATACATTACCAACAATGAAAACAAAGATGAAAGTCTTCATTCAAAAATAATTCAGAAAAGGCAATTTGGCAATTTGGAATGTGCAGGAATTTCATGAGTCACGTTAAAGCAATTAGCGTTTTAATGATGCAACGGATTAAAGCAGTTTGCCATTTATTTTTTATTTACAAACATGTACAGAAATGCGAATAAAGCTATAAGTGCTTTAAATAAATTTCTACATATTCCAATGCATCGCATCTAAATTCATTTTTTTCTTTCTTCCTTCCTTCCTTCCTTCCTTCCTTCCTTCCTTCCTTCCTTCCTTCCTTCCTTCCTTCCTTCCGAATTATTCTCCAAATACACTCAATTTTTGACTAAATGAGAGGACATGATGCCTAGCAATCTACATGCAAATAAATAGAAAATTTCCAGCTCTCCCAAAGACCAAATAAAGGATATAAATCACTCTGCTGAGTTGACAATTTATTAGGTGGAGACCTAAATACAGTGATAAATTTGTAAGCTGCATCAATTTCAGTAGGACTATTGCTTGTATTAATCATCAGAGGATTATAGTGATTAACATATAACAATTAGCATTTGTATTAGCAAGAGAAAGATTATATTATGAAGGATTGTATTTTGATTGCATCTTGAGGCTGACTTTAATTTTCAGGCAACAGAGCTGGTACACCTGGCCTGATATTTGCTTTCTTCTTTCTACTCCTGTACCTCCTGAGATCTGAAAAGCCTACATAGTATTTTGTAACATTTGGTTGGTTCTCTTGAAACATTATAACAGTTTGCAATCTAAATTTCCATGGGCCAACATGGCTATAATTACTCTTTAAAATCATACTACTGAAGAATCTAATTAATTTATTGTAGCTTCAGGACAAACATGATGTTCTTTTTATATAGTTAACTTATGAAATCTCCTGAAAATAATGCAATATGCTTACTAATGTAGTCCCTTTCAATGATCAGTCAAATTCCTGTCTAATGGATATTATAGGAGAGTTATAAATTCAGATCACCTACAGTGTACTGTAGCAGCATTTGTCTTCATCTGTCTGGGTATTGGAAACACGTATAAGCTAAATTGGGTTCATCTTTGGGTCTAATTCAAGGTGGCAATGAATATTTTGGAAAATCAGTTTATTAAAAAAAGGAAAAGAAAGAACACCATTTGGCTTCTTCTGAGCTATACTGTGAGAGATGAATACACCATCATGAATACACCATCATTTCTATAATAATGGCTGGTTCCCTTATCCCAAATACAAGAATTTGGTTAGGTTTGTTGTTCTGTGTGAATATTTATGTTTTCCTAGATTGTGTGTATAGGCACACAAGCACTTAAATGGATTGTTAAGTTTTTGCAGACATTTCTCACCAAATATTTAGGGCTATAAAAAGCTATTGATGTCTTTATCAATTCAGTTGTTCCAGTCAATGTTTTCTTTTGGTTTTCTGATCAAATATAGGAAGTTATAGGTAGTTTCTGCACTGGGTTTAATGCTGGTACAAAGCTGTTCAACAGGGCCCCTACTAATTTCCTCTGAGCACTATTAATAAAGTCACTGTAACAGAAATGGGTATTTTCAAGGCTACTTGTATTGCAGTGTGTGGATGTTCATGTTTTCATCCCAGCTGATGGGTCTGTGTAGTGGATAAATGCAGTGATGAATGGTGGGTCAGAGAAGGAGCAGGCTGATTTTGCTCCAAGCTTGACCCCATCTCATTTCTGACATTTGAAATGACAGGTGCATTAAAAAGTTATTTGTTTGGGATGGAGAGGGAAGGGATGTCATGTGCAACACTCACTAGAGGTGGTACCTGGTCCAGAAAAATAGCTGGAATAAGAAAATGCTCCAAGTTGTCCTCTTTTACTTGCATGCTGTGTGGCTTTAATACCATACGTAGGTATGAGAATTCAGAAATAGATGCATCAATCAGAGTTCCTTCCTGTCTGAGAGTGAAGAGAATAAATGGTTTCATTATAGACTTTTCATTCAACTAGTTTATAATAGTTGCTCCAAATGCTCCAGATGTTTTAAATCTGAAGTCACTAGTCTTATTTATTTTTATTTATAAAATGATGAACTGCTTTCCCTTCCCCCAAAAACTAGGCCCAGAGAACAATCCAATAAAACTGTATCTTGGAAGAATCAGGACTGACAAAATAATATTTATTTTACACAACATGCATTTAAACTTTGGAATTTAGTGTTATGAAATATGGTGCTGGCTTCAAAAAAGAATTGGACAAATTTGTGAAAATCATGTGGATCAGTGGCTATTAACCTTGAAGGTAGTGTAACCACCTCTGAAGGCCATCTGCTGGTAGACCTTCCTTGTGCAATTAGTTAGCATCTCTGAGAATGAGAGATGAGCCAGGAGTCTGATCCAGCTGTCACTGATTATGTTCTTATGTCATAGAATGTTTCAATTATATGTGTTTGCTTAATCTGAAAACCCAACTACCATGTAAGTTTGGACCCCAGCTTTTCAATTTAAAAGAAGTTGGGAATAGTATGCAGTTATTCAATGTTTTTCAAAAAGAGTGGGGTTTTTCCTCAAAATTTATATTTTAAATATAAATTTTAAATTGAGTGTGTTATCTTAAATGTTGCTGAGGATAAGGTAATAGAGGCAAACACGTTTTTTTGGTCTACTCTTTCCTTTTCTGAAGGGTGTTATCCTAAATTCAGGTCTTTCTTCCTTTCAGGTAGCTGTAGTAATTCACTGTGACTGAGTTCACATATTGTACTAAACTATAATGTGCTTTTTGATTAAATTCATAATAAAGGTCTATTAACAAATAATTAAGTTTGTGTAACAAGGGATAATGGTCAGTAGGAGTACATAGCAGCAATGCAGTAAAGGTTTTTTTTCTATGTTTAAGTTTCTCATGTTTCCTTTATAACTGGAGTACTGCTTTTCTTCCAAGTTTATGACCAGAAGTGCCTTAAATATTGACTGCTGCTTGGAAATTATAGAAGATGTGGAATACAGCTCATGGAAGAGTATTCCACCATCCATCTCATTTATTGTCTCTTAAATGGAGAATTTACTGTAACACGGCTCCCTTTAATCCTGCTGGACCTCCAGTATTTCTATCTATCCTCTTCTAGCCTTGGTATTGCTCTTGTTCTTAGCAGGTAATCAAATTATGAGGCCAGTTCTTAAAATGCCTTTTAATATCATCTTAATAAGCAAATGGTTCAATTAAACAACTTATCATCAAATGTACTTTCTACAGCCAAGCCAATAGCATCTGACCCATTGAACCTCTCATTGGTCTGACTGTCCAAGGAACAGATTTGTACAGGGAATGTACAGCAAAGTGTAAATCTCTCCCGCGGCTGATTTATTTCTACCAGGCTTCAGTTCAAAACATTCACAACAGAGCATTTCTCTTGCTGGGATTACAGAGTAAGTCTTTTGTTCTTGACTGAGTACAACAGCATTGTATCAGAAAACCATCCTTGAGCAGTCAGTGAGCGTAATTGTGAACGGAATGATTTGTAGAAAGATTCCAAAGGTCATGTGCTGGTTCTATGCCCACATACTCTAGTGAATTTCACTTGGTCACAGGGCAATCAAAAATAAAACCTTTGTTACTACTGGTTAAGTACATGGAGTAAGAATCAGAGTAGCAAGAATCTTTTTTTAAGTGTAGTGTAGACTTTTTACTATAGTGAAGAGTTAAATTTGTTTGTACTTGTTGTAATAAAGGTTGAAAGTCACTTCTTTATAAATTTCTTTATTAGACAAGCAAGAAATTGAAAGTAGTCTATTTTAACTTGGCAAGATTTCTGCCTATAGGTAAAGAACAATAAAGAAAACTTCTTATAAGACTCTCAATGTGTCTTTCTTGGTTTTTTTGGGGGGGGATCCAGACATTTTTTGAAGAGAAGATTGGCCATCTCTTTGATGTTCAGCATCTTATATTAGATTGAAGAGCTCATATCCTTTTAAGTAAAAGGAGAAAGCAGATTTAAGTGTCAGATTTAAGAATAAAGTCATCAAATCTGTGCAAATCTAGCAAAATCTGATTCAGATGGTCTATTTCATTTGAAAATTGACCTGATATAATGATTTTAATCCATTTGTAAAATTACTCCTATTCAATCAGATATTTGAATACAATCATCAAATTGGGTCAATTCACATTTATGAACTGATTCAGAAGAAATTAGTTTGGGATAGTATCCAAATTACCCAAATCAATTTAGAACACTTGATTTAAGAATTCAGATGTATTGATTTTTCCAATCAATTTGGAAAGCTGATTTGGCTCAGGTTAGATTGAATTGTTTTCTAATCATGTCTCCAAACTATTTGTACAAGCCTAATGTATAGGTATTAATTCTTATCTCAGTTAAGTGAGAGGTATGTAAGAATATAAATATTTATGTTCCTCATTGAGAGAGAGTGGTGATCCGGTTGTTAAAATATTATCAGGTTGGAAAGCTGAAGTTTGGTAGTATCAATTTGGTTCATATATCATGATTAAGCTACTGTTTGCTTAATGATGGCTTTGAATACATCACGGTTAGTTTGCATAATGTTCTGGCAGAGTGCATAGGAGACACGCTTTCTTTGCTTCTCTGCTGGAAACCCAATTGATCTATATACCCTGTCTCCACATCTTGTCTTGGAATTCTTGCTTAGTAATTAGTTATTGCTGTCACGATTCAACTTCAGGAGGTTTCTCATCTTGTATCCTCTGCCAAACTTATTCTGTTAGACAGACAAGCCCACCACAACCTACACAGCCCTTGCAGAAAATAAAAAGGGAAAAGAAATACAATCTAGTACAACCTCCTGTTTCTGTAGAGTAGAGAAATGTGATTAAAGCAGGCATGTCCAACATCTGGCCCAGGGGCCAATTGCGGCCCGTTTTCAAATTTTGAGCGGCCCACAGCCTCTTCTTCCTGCTGACTCAGCCTGTCACTCATCCCCACTGGCCAACATTTTTTCTTTCACCGCACATTAATGTTAATGGTTCAAAGAATGTCAGGCTGAATGGTTGGCCCCATACATTTTCACCTCACCAAATCTGCTCCTCCTTGCAAAAAGTTTGGAAACCCCTGGATTAACCCATCTAGCCAGGGGTGGGATTCTACCAGTTCAGACCAGTTCGAGAGAATCTGTAGGTCCAAAGATTAGCTGATGAGCAAGTGGGCCCGCCCACTCCTGTGCTTTACCTACCTTTATCTTCTCAGCTGAGTCATGTGGCAGAGTGGGTTGCCATGCCTCAGCTGATTTCCTTCCCAAGTAGCAATCCGGAAGGTAAGTATTCTCTAAACTGTGCACACGTACTCAATGTGCAGTCTGCAAACTGGTTGTTAAACCAGTAGCATCCTACATCTCTCCCTCCTCACTAAACGTAGGCAAACTCAAATTCAAAAATATTATATATGAAAACATATTTACAAAAATATAAGCAGTGTTCTCAGCATGCCACAAGATGGAGTTGGCCCATTATAATTAATGTTACCAAAAAGAAAAAAAATATTCTGGCCCAAATATGACACAGAATGCTCTCCTTGTGCAGAAACCGCCCTCCCTCAAGAGACAATCAATCTGTATAGATAAAGATTATTAAAAAACCTCTAAAACAGAATTTTCCCCAAGTAGAATTGTCTTTACTTTGCTCTTTCCTTCCTGGACTTTCTCTGTCTTCTTGAGGTAATTTCAATATTTACCAAAATTAAGAAAGCATCCAGTTTGTTTTTTCAGTTCAGGAACATAAACAAAAACTCTGTTTCACTGGAGTTCTAACTCTAGGTATTTTGTTATAAGAAGAAAGTTTTTTTCCTCTTGAGGAGTGAAAGTTTGAGGAATTTGACTGTGTCTACAAGTCAAAGTCAACTCACCTACTTACATAACAAATAACATTTTCCCATCTTGAATGTGGATTGAATGTCAGGTGCTTGCATAGGGGATTGTAAAATGCAGTTTACTACACCTGGATTGCATAACAAAAAACATATTTTGGTTTAGTGAGATACGGGAATCACTCCAAATATGCAGAGCATTAGCAAATGTTTGCTAGATTTATAGTGTAATTTCCTCCAAGAATTTCAGGTTACTGTCCTGTGGCTCTTTCCACAGTATTTTGCTGGTCTACTAATTTAGTCACTATGTTGAAGAAGGAAAAAGATTGGTTTGGCATGATCTGGTTTTAACAAACCCATGCTGACTGCTAGTTATTACTTTACTTGTTTCTTGATGTTGGCAGATTTGTTTTTTTTAATTATCTTTTCCAGTATCTTCCCAGGTATTGATGTTAGGCTGATGTATCTGTAGTTGCCTGGGTCTGCTTTTTTCCTTTTTTGAACATGGGAACCACATCAGCCCTTTTCCACTCTTCTGGTAGTTGCCTGGTGCTCCAGAATTTTTGAAAGATGTGGTATAGTGGTTCTGAGATGACATCTGCCAGTTCCTTTAGAATCTAGGGTGTAAAGGAGCTTTCAACTCCCCACTTCCCCCAACAGACTGCAAAGTAGTCTGAGTTAAGAAAAAAATGACCTAAGTCACCCTGTGAGTTTGCATGGGAGTGGGTGGAGGTGAATGTGGATCTCTCCAGTCCTAGTAACATCTTAACCACCAAGCCACCTTCTCAAATGTTGCCTATCTAATGGTGATCACAATGAATTTACTTGGTTCTACAGAAGACAGTTGGGGCCAATTAGAATCAAAGCCAGTCAGTCTGGAGCTTTTCAGAGAGCTTTCCGTATATGACCTCAAGTATTGGTTTGGAATGCTTTAATAAATATGGAAGCTATTTTTATTTTTAATTATTGTGTTCTGTTTATTATTGTCAACTGCCCAGATTCTTTTCAGACTACAGTAGGCTACAAATCAAATTAATAAATTCATGTTTTGTACTACTAATTTTATCAGCACAAATTTTATCAAAACATGAATATATCATTTCTCATTTCTATTAATTTTAAGCAATTTACTACAGTACTATTGATAGTAAGGGAATCTTGCCAAAGTTTTCTGGTTATGAAAGTATATATTAATAAAATTATGAATGCAATTAATTTAACTAAACTCTATAGTAATTAAATTAATATTAATTTAAACTAATTGACTGATACTTTATTTCAAAGCAGCCATCCATGGAAATGCTTCCCTACTGCAACTCTGCATGATGTCTTGTTCTTTTTGATTTACTCAAATGTTAATCTGCTGCATATTTATATTATATAGGATGTAATCCCTGCTGCCATTTTATGTACCCCACATCATTTGAGAATCATCAGGAATTATTTCAGAAAAGACTTGAAATATACTTTGCCAGTCAGTCTGGATGCAAATATGCAGATGAGTTTCCCAGTTTCGAAGGAGAATGTACTATTAGAAAAGAAGACTTAGAATTGCAGGACATTTCAAGTTATGATCTCAGGATAGGATGTCCATATTGTGTAGTGGGCGTCAGTAGGCAAGAACAGACCAGCATAGATACAATAGCATATATTGACACAAAACTGGAACAGTGGAATAACAGGCAAATCTCTGTAATTTATACTCTGGGTCCACAGGTCCTTAACCAATGACAATACTTGAGAAAGCCCACCTAAATATGACTGTTCTAAGTTTCCCTCCAAAACAGTTGCAGTTAACAGTTAGGGTCATCTAAAAGTTAGTTTCACTTTAGCAGGGCTTCCTTTCTCTGTCTATCGGCTCATCGCAAGAGACCATCCAGACAGAAAGCCATTATTTTTACTGTTGCCTTTGTTACATTTGTGTTGTATATATATATATATAGTGTGTGTGTGTGTGTGTGTGTGTGTGTGTGTGTGTGTGTTATAAACTAGTTGAATGAAAAGTCTATAATGAAACCATTTATTCTCTTCACTCTCAGACAGGAAGGAACTCTGACTGATGCATACATACATACATACATACATACATACATACATACACACACACACACACACACACACACACACACACACACACACACACACATATAACAGTCCCACCATGTTTTCTGCATGCACGGGTGGGGTTCTGTTGGAACTACAGAGTGGGAACAATCACAGTCTTGAAAATAACATTCTATCCCATGCTGTTATGGGAAAAAAGAAGAAGCTCCAATTTGCACGCAGGAATTGTTTTAATCAAAACTTGATAGCGTTGTAGAAAGACACAATGATTATTAGAAACAGGAAGGTTAAATCTACTGGCCTCAACCTGAAATCTATAGTCCAAAATAAAATTATTTCCCCACACCTGCAATCATTTATATAAATAAATAAAGCAGGCATAGTTCCTAATAATGCATTGAGTGGTGCATATAATTGGACATATGGTCCTTGGAGGGCAGGTTGATTTCTTCATATGGGAGCTTCATTACACATTTTCAAGAATCTGCTTAGGTTTTCTTTTCCTAAATTACATTTCCACTGGAAACAATCTATTTCTGCTTTTTCTATAAACTAGCCTCTATACTTCAGAAAAGGCAATTGTAGAATGGAACAAATGACAAAATGTGGCTTGTGATATTCCTGTGCAAATCTGTTGATTTGTGTCTGATTTCTGAATCTCAGTATTTCTAAATACTGAAAAGGGACACAGTGGCTCAGTGACTAAGATCAGAAAGGTCGGCAGTTCAGTGGTTCGAATCCCTAGCATCACGTAACTGAGTGAGCTCCCATTACTTGTCCCAGCTTCTGCCAACCTAGCAGTTCGAAATCATGTAAAAATGCAAGTAGAAAAATAGGAACCACTTTTGGTGGGAAGGTAACAGCGTTCCATGTGCCTTTGGCATTTAGTCATGCTAGCCACATGACCACGGAGATGTCTTCCGACAGCACTGGCTTTTCAGCTTTGATACTGAGATGAGCACTGCCCCTAGATTTGGGAACAACTAGTACATACGTGCGAGGATAACTTTTACCTTTAAATACCGAAAGCCCTGTAACTTTACATCTTATACTACACATATAATTCTCCCCTCCAAAGAGCAAGGATAATGGTTCAGGTATTGGCTTTGTATCAGAGAGTCTAGGTTCATGTCTCCCTTCATCCACAAAGCTCAGAAGAGGTTGGAAAATAATGGAAGCAGTGTTGGGATGGCTCAGAAGAAACTGCCCCCTCTGTGACTCCCCCTCTCCTGCCTCTGGGTTCATTACATCTCCTGCCAGAGATGCTTCTGAGTTCACTATATAACAACAGAATGAAATAAAATGACCATTTCTTATTAGATTTTATAGGGGAAAAAGAAAACCTGAGCTCTGTTTTACATGGAATATGACCCTGGGGTTCTGTCCTGATTGGCCACATGATATGAGAAGAAGGAATGCCAGATGAAATAGAAATACTTCCCTATATCCATACCCATGTTTGTGAGTCTATGTATGTATGTCAATCCCCTGTATGGAATTCTTCTTTACAGTTTGGCAAATAGTGAAAAAACGTTTCGTTTCTTTCTGGGTGATGCTATGAAACACTTCAGCAATTCCACTTACAACACCTGATATAATGAGTTACTCAGGAGAGATTGATACTCCTTTGACTAGATCTGGACTGTCACATTTGTGGCCTGTGAGCTGGATGTGACAAACACACACACACACACAGACAGACTCACACAGAGAGAGAAAGGGAAAGAGAAAGAAAGGAAGAAAGAAAAAAGAAAAAAAGAAAAAAAGAAAAAAGAAAGAAAAAGTGAGAGAGAGATGGAATAAAAAAAGGAAAAAGGGACAGAGAGACAAAAGGAAGGAAGGAGAGAGAGAGAGAGAGAGAGAGAGAGAGAGAGAAAGAAAGAAAGAAAGAAAGAAAGAAAGAAAAAACACATGGCCGGCAAGCCACTCCCACAAAGGAGGCCACACCCACAGAGTAGGTTTGAAAATTTTTTGAAACCCACCACTGATGTAAACCCTGCCTGTTCAATATTTTACCCAGCTGTAATTATATATTGGAAACTGCTTTGTAAATAGCTTTAGGTAGCAGAGTATAAATGTCAGGAAAATGGGAAAGTTCAGTGTGAATTGGATACGTTTGTAAGAAGAAGGAAAAGGAGGAGCAGGAGGAGGAGAAGGAAAAGGAGAAGATGATCACCTAGTGGAAATATCTGATAAATTCCCTGAAGAAACCTTCCCTTGGGATTGAACTGAACTATGGGAAGACAGGAAGGAGGTGGAAAATGGCTAGTGAGGTTGTAGAGTGGCAGGATTTTCACATGATAACTGCCGTAAATGGCTGCACTCCAAGAACAGAACAAAGCAAAATATGAACCAAGTATAATCCTATAGTGAGTAAAATAAATACTTGATTAATTTTGCACTTTTCCACAATATATGAAAATATAAAATCATGAACCTAAGAGAAAAAAAATACAGACAATTCCTCCTTGTCAATATCTTCATGGAACTACACTACTTTTTTTTATTGAAGCATCTCCATAGCCAGGACTGAGAACTGCTTCTACTTCTACTGGCAAAGCTTTTCCCTGCTAGAGTAAAAGTGTAGCTCTATTCCAAGGTGGTAGCCCCTAATATCTTTATGCAGGACTAGAAGTGGAGTTGTCCCTTGATCCCTCACTCCCAATCCGGAGGTGTGCTTCTCATTCCAAAAATAGGAGGAGGGATGGGTGATATAGTTGCTTTTTGGCTTGTCCTTCTCAAGGTTGCAAATTTGGGATATTTCCTTCTCAGCCTAAGGAAGAGAGGTGCCAACCATTGCCTTCTAGCTTTGTATGAATGAAGTGTGGCACATATATGAGTTTGAGACTCCTGATTAGTGTATGGCCAAAGCCTGTCCTTGATAGTGCATTTTGAGGCTGCGTGAAGGGAAGAATCCATTATGTTAAAGCCACTTTACATAGTGTAACTGTCTGAGGAAAACTATTTGGGGAAAAAACAATGAACATAGACCTTCCTCACTCTAAATATCTGAAAATAGAATCCAGTGTTGCAAATTATAAAAAAACACACAAATTAATTAATTAATTGACACTGAAGAAGCAGAGGCACACTGCAATAATTTGAAACATAAGGGATAATGCTACAGTAAAAACAATGATTAAACAATTCAAAAGCTATATTGCAAAGGACGGTTTCAAGATTTTTTGGGAATAGAGAAATTGGGTTGCACCAGCAGCTCCTAAGAGAATGTGTTCGATATGACTGATAAGCAAGCCCTTGTAAAGACTTGTGCTGTCCTTGAAGTTCATTGAAAGATGTATGATCTTAGTGGAAGTCCCAAACTGTTATTTAATGCTTTAAATGTAAACCTACAGTTCCAGGAGTGGTATCATGAACACCAATGTACCTGCAGATACTTTCTTTGATGCCTACTGGCTCCCTTCTCCTTGTGTCCTGTCTTCTCTCTCTCTTTCTCTCTCTCTCTCTCTCTTTCTCTCTCTCTCCCTCTCCCTCTCCCCTCCCCCTCCCTCCTCCTCCTCCCTCCCTCCCTCTATCTATAAATGGCTGTGTGTGTGTGTGTGTGTCTGTGTGTGTTCCAGTATAACTCTGGAATGCCTTGAACAATTTCAACCAAACCTGGAATACAGATAACTTACTCGCTGGAAAAAAATTATTGTGGCAGTAAGACACACCCTCGGGGAGGGGGGTTTCTGTTAATATACAGCCTGTTGTGCCTTAAAATGGATTCTACTGTACTTCCATAAAATGGCTTTTACTGTACAGCACATTTGAGTTGCCATGGTAATGGCTTCACAGTACTCCCCAAGGGGCTCCCTCTGGTAAGGAGGAAAATCCAACATTAGAAATTATATTTGGTCTGGACATTTCCCCCTATAAATAAATACCCAGGCAATGCTAGGTTATCAGTTAGTATATTTAAAGGAAAAAAATGGTTATTGAACTGCAGAAGAAAAAGTGACATGTTTATTTCTAAGAATTCCTTTGGGTCTTGTATGTATAAAAAAGTCATTATTACAAAATGAAAAGAGGTGGCTGCGACACAGCATTCCCTTCTGAAGCATGTCAAACCACCTAGAGCAAAGAGAAAGATAAGCTGTATGTAGTGCGAAGGGAATACTCTAGGAAACTAGAGTTTGTGATGAGAATAGAGAAAATAAGTATATTTTCTGGAATTGATATATCTTGCTGTTTGTTGCATTATATATTTTGTTGTAATGTAATGTAACATAATTTAATGTAATATAATGTAAGGTTCACTTTTGGCTATGTTGCTGAGATCTGAGAGTTGCTCACTTGTGAGCATCATCAATTTGCCTTCTTTTACATAGGAACTAGACAAGGTAATTATGGGTTTAAAAGAATGTTTTTTTGGGTGGGGTTAAGTTCAGATTCCACTACTGTCTTGATAATAACAGCTTAAATTATTGGAAAAGTTAATTATCTGAAACATGGGTATTGGAACTAGCCATGCCTTCTATGGCAATCATGCCACAAATATGGAAGGCTTCTGTCACACTTATACAATTCGAAATGTGTTCACCAAAAACGGCATCTTGAAACAAGCCTGGAATGAATTAGCAATCAATATAAATCTTTTAATACTGACTTGATGGGTTCATGGGAGATGACAACTGATTTCAGCTGGGGCAGTTCCAGCATTCCAACAGCTTTATTTGCTGATATGACATGCATTTGTAAATACATAAAATGAATGATTACAGTGCATTTAGATTTTGTCTTTTTTAATTTTATCCCAGTGCAGCTTTTTGTGCTTCAAGAAGTAAATCAGAACTGGCTAGAATTCAAAAAGAAATGACAAAAATAATAATCTTGTGCTGACCTTAACAAAAAAAACAACAAAAAAACCCAGTATCTGAATAAGTAGATTTCTTTCTTTCTTTCTTTCTTTCTTTCTTTCTTTCTTTCTTTCTTTCTTTCTTTCTTTCTTTCTTTCTTTCTTTCTTATTTATTTATTCATTTATTCATTTATTTATTTATTTATTTATTTATTTACGGCGTGTGGTGACCTAGAGGTGAAGACACTTGCCTCATACTTGCGAGATTGAAAGTTCAATCCTAGGTAAGGACAGATTTTTCTCTATCAGGGTGCTGTTGTGGCCCATCAGTGGCCAGTGAAGATGGCAGCAGATTCGAACAGTGAAGAGGTTGGGGAGGAACATGGGCCAGTCCTGGAGTCTGGGGAAGGCTCTGAGGAGAGCTCTGTGCCAGAGGCAAAGAGTGGGCCAGAGCCGTATGTCAGTTATCAGGTGCTTTCAGAGTCAGACATCAGTAAGGCAGACAAACAGCTGGAGCCTGTTCCTAGTGTGCGCATGCACAAAGTTGCCAGATGAAGGGAACAGCTAAAGAACAGGGGTTGACTTGGCAATAAGGTCAAAGATGGCCAGTGAATGGCCCCTCCCAGAGGAAATAAAAGAGGAGCAAAAGGGGAGTGGAGTTTGCAGGAGATAATTAGTTCACTTAATTGGTTTCTGACTCTCTGAGACTCCTTGCCAAGTTTTGTAGATATTGGCCTGTCAGCTCTGCAAGCCAGATAAGGTCTGTGATTGTAAATCCTCCTAAAATCTACATGCTTATCACTACGGTATTGCACTATTCTTCAACAGGAGTGTTTCTGAGGTAATAGGTTATAACACATATACAAGAAAATATGCATGGCTCTGCTGAATATGGCATTATGCCAAGAGTCTAATATGTGGGAAATAATCACAGGTTCCATTTACTCCCAACTGTTTATTTATCATAGGTTTTTAGGTATTGTCCATTATAGGAGTCGAGGTCATTATGAAGACATACCATGGACAAAGTGGAATGTGTTTTTCCTGTAAAATGTAATGGATCCACTTAGTTTCACATGGTAACAGCCTTCTTGGGACAGGTGGCATCTATGGGACGGGTATCTTAAATATCTTCGAATGAAACTGTAAAAACAAGAATGTTTTCATAGCTGTTATATATATATAATGGCTTAATCTGTTAACTGATCTTTTGCGAAAAAAGCAATAAAACCTGTCCAGTAACTGGAAACTGTGAATCCAAACATTGGCACATCAGTGCTCATAAGTAAGGGCAAGACCTTTCTGTCAATGTTCATTTGCAGAACAAATGCTCGGGGGAGTATTCTCTGAGGAGCTGTAAATATTCCCATTGTACTAATGTAATGGGAATTGTTGCTCTGGGCTGCTGCCTGTTTTTAATTGGAATGCTGTATTAGTGAAGTCAGAATGAACCGAACACCATCCCAAATATTTAATATATATTCGATGATTGCGTTAACAATGGGCTTGTTCTTCCTGTCGCTGGCTTACAATAAAAATACAATTTGGACATTCATTGGTGGTTTCTTTTCAGCCCAAAGGGGGAAAAAACCTGAATTAAGGTTAGGAAATTCTGTAAAACTATCTGGAGATTTAAAGAGAAAGGTTTTTAGAGCATGGAATATGTTTTGACCTGCATGTATTTTTAAAAGTGAAAATTGTGTGCTTACACGTGGGAGAAGACAAGTGGGTTTCTTGAAAACATCTTGAATTACATGATGCAGAAGGCCACTGGAAAGAATGCTCACATATTTTCTAATAAAGAGAATAACATATAAACAATAATAAACAAAAACATTCTTATACAATCAAAGGGATAACAATTAACAACACATGCTGGTTTAAGATTATAGCATGTCTGAAAATGATATTTCTCTAGTCTCTCCTAAATCAAGTGCAGTTTGGGGACAGAGTGACTACATTTTCCATAATTGTCAATCTTCTGGGATAGAACTCTGGTCTGTCAGTCTTTCCCTCCATTCCTCATGTTGGAAGAAATGCCCACCTGGGTTCAGTGGGGAAAAAACACTGGAAACATGGAGGGTGTTTAGAAAAATAGTTTAATGGTGGACAGGATCACATGCCTTGGAGCTCCTGGGTGAAAAGGGAAGAGATGCTGAGAGTGCCTGAGTTTTATGCCCTCTCCCAGGCTTTGAACTTCCTGGGGCACTGGAAGAGTATCCTGATTGGTTGCTGTCAGAGGTCATAGCCAGCTTGGTGGGTGGTGCAATGAAGGGCAATGAAATGGGGTAGATATTTGTTATGTAGAATAGATTGGCTCAGGTCTTCATGGCTCATTGACAAAGGTGGCGGCGGCGGGGAGGAAGTTGAAGGGAGCTACTTTATCTTTAAAAACATGTTTCTCCCTTTCTTATCCAGGGAAATATAATATTCTGCCTTTTTAATATTTCCTAAAATATTTCATTTTTCTAGGAGAGGGAGGGGCGGGTGCTAACTTCCTATACTCCTAAGCAGATTTCAGTCATTTTACTTTATCCCCATACAAATATTTTTTCCACACACAAATATATAGCTCTATCTCAGCATCTCATGCTTCTCTTTTGTAAATTTAAACCTTAACTTATTTCCCCTTCCACAGTTTTTCCCTGAACTTTTTTGAACACTGTGCTAACAGATTTTAGCACAGAGATGTACAAAAAACAATGCTGTTAAAAAAAAAGATCAGAAGTTCCAGCACTTATAAACAAAAATCCCACTTCCACACTATAATGGGCTCATCAAGAGTACACGGATAACTTTCTAGCACACAAAAGAGCTTGCAAATCTACTCTGCAATATGCTCTGGGAGAGAGAGAGAGAGAGGGAGAGAGGGAGAGAGAGAGAGAGGGAGGGAGAGAGAGGACTGCAAAGATAGAGGAGGTATTGCTCAGCCAAGCTAATCCAGAGCATGTACCTGGACAGCTGGTACTTTTCATAGTGCCTTCATTGTAAAGCTATCCATCATGCGCTACGGAGGACAGCCAGGGCCTGAATTGCAGAACTAGTACCTTGGGAGTGTTCAGCTGTGAAACCTGAGTTGGCAGCACATATTTGCCATATGAAAAATGTTCTAGGCAGTCTTCCTCCTCCCCCCCCCCCGCCGCCGCCCCCTCACCCCTGTGAAAAAAGGCTTCACAGGCTTCCAGAGAAAAGCCAAAGAAATGTACTTTTTGGCAAACACAGCTGGATGGTTGTATAGCCCAACTGACCTCAACAGTTCTCACTATTAACTTTGAACTGTAAGGTTGGAAAGCTTATGGAGGTCAATGGAAGTGATGAAAGGGTTGCTGTTCACATTATTTTTTGTGCCTGGAGCTTGGTGTGAGACTATGAAAGGAGGGATGACATCCCAGTTTAGTATGCCTGCTTCTTCAGTGAGAATCGACCTTGCGATTGCTCTCTCTATTCGTTCTTTTTCCCACTGCTCAGAAGTAAATTCTTCTCCCTCAAATCAACATTAATAGTGTGTTTAATCAATGCTTTATATCAATCATTATTTGTTTTGCATATATATTTTACCCATGATGATAGCAATAGCACTTAGACTTATATACCGCTTCATAGTGCTTTTACAGCCCTCTCTAAGTGGTTTAAAGAATCAGCATATTCCCCCCAACAATTTCGCTCCTCATTTTACTGACCTCAGAAGGATGGAAGGCTGAGTCAACCCTGAGCTGGGTGAGATTTGAACTGCCAAATCGCAGGCAGTCAGCAGTCGGCAGAAGTAGCCTGTAGTACTGTACCCTAATCACTGTGCCACAGTAGCTGATGATATATCCTTAAAGCGTTATTTCAGGTGTCTGAAGGATGCACTTATTGACACTGTAGCTGAGTCCATCCACCTTGTTGCTCCTAATTCTTTTCTTCACTTTCCTTCCACCTTTCACAGAGAGCCATCTCCAGTGAGCTAGATCTTCACATAATATGTCCTAAGTAGGATAATTTGAGCTTGTGCACATCTCATGTAGCCTGGCCTTAAACTTCCTTTAACCACTCAAATACTTATCCTTTTATTCAGAGGACTGTTGGGAAAGCTTCCATTCCCACCCTGTTGTATGTCCCTCTTCCTGACCAAAGAAAACCAATGGTGTATCAAGGATTACTGTTGTTAAATCCCTCAATGTGTCTGAACTGGTAATTCTGCTTTAATCAGAATCCCCATTCTGTAAATCCATGGGTAAATAAAGCGGCAGTATAGTTTATCATTTATTTATAAACCTATTTGTGACTCATGTTTTGTATATTAATTGCAGGTTCTCCATGTAGTAATTTTGGAAAGAAAAAAAAGGAAAGAGAAATCTAAACCACAGCTCTTTTCTCACTGTGTGACTTCGCTTGCCCCTGGATAATGGGCAAAAATTAGATTAGAAATAGCCTTATGAATAAATTAAGCCATTCCATATCATGTATATATATCAGTGAAGGTGCCTCTGGAAAATGTTTGAAAAAGCCACCACACTTTGGTTCCATCAGCCAACCAATACCCAGGTGGAGACAGCACTTCTTGTTTAATTGGGAAAGTACCATTGAGCACCTGGCAGCTGAAGATGGTCTCTATTGCAAGAGAAGATTGAGAAAAAAGAGACCCTATGTTGAAAACAGCGTGAATCAGGAATTCTACACTTTCTCTTCTCACCTTCAAAGTAAGTGGAACACCTAAAGAAATAATAAGCCAGACATAAATTTTCTTAGGAGGAGCCAATGAGAACATACATAGGAGTGTCCTAATTTTATCCTCATAATAACACTGCAGTGAGTGTGTTAAAAAAAGACAAGATGGCAGCTATGACCTTGTTATCAAAGCCCTGTTTCTTTTAATGCATTGCATGTGCCACATGTAAAAAAAAGGGCAGGAATTTGGTCATGGAGATCATCTTCACTTTTTGAAGTTGCCAGACCCCTCTCCTCAGATGTCTATGAGTAAAAGACAGCTATCATCCAAGTTAACTAGTGACTCCATGGTTGAAGCATAAGTTTCAACTTTGGATTTGATCTTATTCCACCATATTGACCCTCATCTGGCTAGTTATTTGAGTGTAGGGATTCAGACATGAATGTACATGTGTATCATATATTATATTACTTTTCCCATATACACAATTTGATATTGCTAGATATATATCGAGATATAAAGGGACAATAATATTAATGCATATTATAAATGCCTAAAACTCAACTATGTTGACAATGAGAGGGGAAATGATATATTGCATACAATACCTGTCATCAATGTGCTTCCTTGAAGTTTTAGCAAAGTGTTGTCAATTTAGAATGACATTTGAAGGAAAGGGACATGAGTGGTATCTAATTAAATATCTGTATCAGAAGATGTGTTTCTTTTCCAGTGGAGAAGATATGGGTATAGATCTAATAGGCTGTTGTGTTTCATCAGGGAACTACAGTAGCTAACTTTTGAACAGAAATGGATTAGGGCCATTGAGAAGGAATTCAGACTAATGTTGTATGATTCAGGTAGCCAATCACAGCCAGGAGAATGGCAAAACTTGTGCAACATAGAAAATGGAATGTTGCTGAGAATAGCTGCCTCCAGGACAAAGTTGCATTATTCCTAAAAAAAGAACTAATTTTATTTTGTTTGGGCTAAATTTGGAAAGAACACAGATGCTTTTTCAAGTCTAATTATAAAGTGCCTGCAATGCTGAGCTGTTATTTTAAACAAGGGCTACTTCAGCAGAATTGCTCAGATTGGGATCCCAGCCACTACGAGACTACTTTGCTTGCCTTGTGGACTTGGCTTACATGATTATATTATAGATTAAAATGCACAATATTGCAATATTAACTCCACAAACTGCACAACATTATGCTAAGAGAGAAATATTGGCTCAGAAAATCATGCCCTGCTGTTAAAGTGTGGCATTCTCTTCAAACACATCACAGTGCGTCATTTCAGGATTTCTTAATTGCTTTAGTCTTGGCTAAAGATTTAGCCTTTAGGTTAGAGAAGATTGCCTAACCTGAAAAAAATCTTGAATCTAATAGTAATTAATTAAAGTCAACAAGGTATAGAAAAACGAAGCGTTTAATTTGAAATAAGTTGGTGGGAAAATAATTCCTGAAGAAATTCATATTCAAATACATGCTTCCCTTTTTGAATATTGTTAAATCGGGTAAAGGAAGCACAAAGGCTTCAGTAAACAACAGCTCTTTATTGCAAGTCAAGTAAACATCTGGCTGGAGAATGGTCGGGCAGCATTTAAAGGGATCTGTCAGACCTCTTAACCAATGAGATTCAACCTCTCTTCCCACCAGAACAGAGGACCTTGGTGGAAACCTCTTGCAGTCTCTCAGATATCTAACAAATATTGTAGAGAATGAGGGACAAGGAAAGTTAATTTTGTCCTCTCTATTGCCTCTCATTCTTTAAAAAATCCACTAATGCCCTTATCTAGAAGATTCCCTGTTGTCCAGCTTTTATAAGGACAATGCAGAGCGATTGCCACTGGGTTCTCAGTGACAATACCTCATGACGTGAACATAAATTCTGTGCTTGAAATTAAATCTATGCTCTGTGCATAAAATTAAATGTACATTTATTAAATATACATGCACTATTAGTATTATTTCTGTTTAATACATAAGCAATATTGTATAATTAGTTGAGGATGAAAGGCTGGAGGAAGCTGAAGAATACACTAAAAAGCATATAATGGGTCTACTATATTGCATTGAGGGCACAGCTCCAAGGCCACATTAGCAGGTCAACAATCTTCATGGAAGAAAGTCATGGTGGCATCTGATGGGGAAAGGTTTTAAGAAAGAAAAGCAGCAGTAGTATTATGTTAATCCATTGGATGCAGTACTGGAATTAATGCTGGTTACCATATAATATGTTTTTCTCTGATGTCATGATTTTGCTGAACACAAGCTGTTCTTAATTGCTCCCCCCACTGCCAACCCCCAATTTTGGAGGTTACATACATTTAGGCAAAATCAGTTCTTTGTCGCAGATCTCCAACCTTTCTGGATTTGTGGACTAGCGGGGAGGTTGGGGGTGCGAGGGGATGGTTTTGCATGAATGGCAGGCAAGTGCATGCATGTGCATGGAGCTCCATTTACACAAGTGGCAGGTGCATGCCAGCCGTCCACACAAATGGAGCCGTGTGCCACTCACCTGCCACTCACTTGCTGTGTGCACAAGCAGTGCTGCAAGCTTATGTGCATGTGCCTGCCCACTATTTCCATGGTTCTGAATAGGCCACAGCCTGGTAGTGGGCTGAGGCCTGGAGGTTGAGGACCCCTGCTTTACAGGATGCAGAGGCTGATAGAAAATGAAGTGATTACTATAAATGAATGTACATTTCACTTCTTGTTTGTTTCTTGGCACATTGAGTATGCACAATGGGACTGACCCAAAATAGTTCCTCTGATTTTCTCTCTGGTTCTTGGGTTGCCTATTAAGTCACATTAAATCCACTAAGACTTATTTTTAAGTAGAGTTCTGTGGGATTGCACAATAATTGCAAACATTAGATTATTAACTGGAGTTTAAGTTCATGTGCCTACCTGATTATGGTCAACAGTTTGCCCTTATGAACTGAGGAAATCCGAGTTGTAGGACAATGCCTTTTTATTTCAAAAGTTATTGGGATTTCAGTTTCAGTCTCCTTTAGTAAACTGCTGGGGATGGAGGCAGTGAGGATAAAAATGTCTGACTGCCTGGCTTGATATTTGCAGGTATTTTTATAGTTCCCAGGTTTGAAGTTTTGTTACGAGCGCAGGCAAAGCCAATGCATCTGAGAAGTTGCCTGCTGTTAGGTGCCAACAACTCTTGAATATATGAGCTAATTTTGGGCTGCTGAAATGTTGAGAACAATGTGATTTCTTGAAAGGTGGGAAGTGCTGGCTGGTCATGCACCTTTGCCTATGTTAGGAGTTTTACTGCTTGTTACCAGCTCCCCAGGTACCAGCTTTCACTCCTCTGTCAAAATCTCCTAGAAATAATTACTTAAATGTTTTAAAAGGATCTTACTGTGTTAGGGAATAAAGGAAGAAAAAACTCTTTTTGGTTTCATTAAATAAGTCCTTATTTTTAAGAGTTGAAGACAGGTAGAAAGAAAAGTTGATGCCCAGAATATGTGCATTCATCCCATTCATGAAAACGTTTATATTCTACATTTAGAGTATTGGATATACTTCTGTAGGCTGACCCTACAACTGGAATAGTAGTGACTGTCACAAAATAGAAAAAGCTTGCTAAAAATGTCAGCACTATCCATGGAGATAGTATAAAGTTCCAACTCCATATTAGTACCATAGTAACTATTGGGAAGAGGGATGCGTTGACTCAGTGGCTAAGATGCCAAGCTTGTCGATCAGAAAGATCAGCAGTTCAGCAGTTTGAATCCCTAGCGCTGCATAACGGAGTGAGCTCCCATTACTTTTCCCAGCTTCTGCCAACTAGAGTCGGGAACGACTAGCACATATGTGCAAAAGGGAACCTGTACCTTAACTATTGGGAATGGACCTGCAACTAAAACAGCAGTTTTAGTTCAAAAACTAATGTTTAAATCTTGCCAATCACCTTGGGTGTTTTTTTTAAACTTGTACAAAGCTTTTAACACATATTGTCTACATATCTGGTGTAGCTTCTTGTAGATATACATGCGATTGTGCAATCTAAAACAGGAGTAGTTGATTTTAAATGAAACACAGTAGAGCATGGACACATTTTTTTCTCTCCCAATACTATATATGCATACGTATTAGATAAACATGTTTATCAAATTATCTGAATCAGTAAAATAATACTAATAATACTAATAAACCAGAACGGATGCTAGAAAGAAAGAAGATAGACAAAAGATATTATATAATTTTTAATGTGATACATAATTACATTTTTCAGTTCACTGTCATAACAATTTTAATGATGGCTACTATATTAAATGCTTTAAAAAAAGAATTACTATAAATCTATGGACATTTGGTCTAGTGGTATTGGGAATGTACCAGCCAGGTAAGAAGGAAGGATCAAGTGAGGAATTATCCTTGAGTCATTGTGCAGTTACAAGAGATCTAGGGCAGTGTCCCAACAAATTCTGTTTGTTTCCAAGGGAATGCAAGTGTTCTAGGGAGATTCTTGTATTATAGCCAGAATGCAATAAAGTAGTCAGTTTGAATCCTACATGTGTAGATCTGTTGCTTGCTCCTGACATGTAGATAACATTTAGCTTTAGCTTTTGAAGGAGCTTTGCATATAGAAGAAGACACTATAAGATGAGGTGCAGTAGAAAGAGGCTGGTCTATTTATCTTAATGTTGCATTTGTGACTCAATGGATTTTAATCTGATGTACAAAGTGGTTTTGGGTTTGTGCTTTGAAATTTCTACATTCACCACAGGAATCAATGTACTATATTCTAGGAATAATATGGAGGCAGGCATTAGTTTCCTTTTTTTAATGGACCACTTAGAAAATAAGTGGCACTTTAAGTGTCCATTAACTCTCATTTAACTAATGCTAAATTGCATTTGGGCACCTATGGACACACTTGTGAAAGTTATATTAATACCAAATGAATTCATTAGGAACAGGGCTATTACTTTCAGTAGTAAATGAATTCATAATGATGGGAAAATCTGAAATAAAGTGTTACCAAAAAATAATCCTTAGCATGTTAAGTGTCTATTAAGTACAGAGAAATGGCTTTCAAATGCCAGTGTGAAATATTGTACAAACATAACTGCCTCGAATAAGAGTTGTCTGACGGAATTATACAATACTTGTCTTCAGGAAGCAGGGGGTCATTCTTGACCTTCTATGCATCTTTCTAAGTTGCAGCAAGCCAAAGGAATCTGTATTTATAAGGGTTCTTATGGTTTTTATTGATTTGTGTATGTGTCAAAAGTGGGGACACATGTTAACCATGTGTTTTAAGATAAGAGACTGACCAAATATTAAACAAGCTGTCTTGAATCTAATAGGCAGGAGTAAAATACTGTGAAATATTTTACATTAAATGGTACCTAGAAGTATGGTGGGATTCTCTGCATCACAAAAGTATCCTTGACCCCTACATTGAAATCCTTCCTTGCTCATTTTTGAAGTCATTGCTCATATTTGCAGCATCCTTAAACTGGTTCATTGTCTACCATTCTCTCCCATAATATGTGGGAATGACTTTGGGAGATGAGGTGAAAGAGATGCTGTCTACTTGGGAACAGTCAGATAAGAGAGGGCATAGCCCACAGATACAAAATGGGTGGAAAAAGAGGCTCAGCAACCTCTCCCCCCAAGTGACAGAGACAATGACAGAGACAGCAGGAGTACTTTCAGACTTGCAATATTCCACTATCATATCTTCTGATAGATGAGAAATCATTAAGGAGAGTGTAATTGTTTGACTGTAGGGAGGTGGTGGCTCAGTGGCTAAGACGCTGAGCTTGTCAATTAGAAAGGTAGGTAGTTTGGTGGTTTGAATCCCTAGTGCTGCATAATGGAGTGAGCTCCTGTTACTTGTCCCAGCTTCTGCCAACCTAGCAGTTCAAAAGCATGTAAAAAATGCAAGTAGAAAAATAGGAACCACCTTTGGTGGGAGGGTAACAGCGTTCCGTGCTCCTTTGGCGTTTAGTCATGCTGGCCACATGACCACGGAGATGTCTTTGGATAGCGCTGGCTCTTCGGCTTTGAAACAGAGATGAGCACCGCCCCCTACAGTCAGGAATGACTAGCACATATATGAGAGGGGAACCTTTATCTTACATTTACCTTTAATTGTTTAACTGAATATCAGGACACCGCAAGTCCTAATCACACAAGGTTCAGTTTTATAAAGGACTGTAACCACACTCGTCTTGGACAATCCCATGCTCCCTGTACAGTTGATTTTCCCTGAAAACAGAGGAAGGTAACAAGTAGAAACAAGTAGGGTTGCTGGATATGTATCTATTGCTCTATTAATGCCTTTTCAACACCTGAAGATAATTTGTCCTTTTAGTAATCAAAATGATTAAGTTCAACATCAAATTCTGAATCATTTTGATATTTACATGCTCTGCTATCTTAAAAAACCCCAAATTTCTGGTGACACCTGGGATCTCATATAGGCTTGCAGAATACTATATGTCTCTGTAATTCTGTACCTGTTGGCTACTTAAATTTTATACTTAAGGCACAATAAGAAACTGCTTACTTGAAAATAAAGAGGTCAGTTAGGTTGTCTTTTAATAATAGCACTATGAATGGAAGAGAGTGCACTTAATTTTTCTTATATTTCATTTTAAAATAATGAATACTTGTGGGTAGACTCTACTTAGGTATTTTTAAAGTGCAATCATCCACGTGTCAATCTTTATCCATATCTCACTAAGTCAGCCCATGGGGATTTTCTGATATATGACATGGGGATTATAGAAATGGAGGCTTCTACTTTTGATTTGTTTAAAAGGGAATTGAGTTTTTATTTTATTTTAATAAGAATAAAAATATTTTGATAAGAATCATAATTGGTTGTTCTATGCAGCAACATTTCAAGCATCATTTCTATATTTCTTAAACTGTGATGATCCCTAATAATTAACAGCATAACCTATTCAAAGAAGAATCAAAATCATTCCGTTATAATATTTTTTTTAAAAAAATCCCTTCTTTTATAACATATTTATGTTGTCCAGAGATTACTTTTTTATGCTATGAAATATATACATTTCTTAAGTATGTGTGTAAGTAATATATATGTAAGTGCACTAAAACCTCCATTTCACAGGGTTATATTAAGTATTGTTTTGATTCAGAGATCCCCACGAATCAGTCCATTTAACTGAGGTTAAACATCTGGGAAGACTGGTGTGAGTATGGTTGTGTGTCTGTACACATATAAGCTTTCACTAGGAAGTTGGGAGATGGGGATGAAAGGTGGGAAGTTTGGCACCAACATAGGATGGTCCAGGGAAAATTAGGGCTAGGGAGAAAGATTAAGCACTTGGTAAAGAAGGATTGGGTTATACTTTTGTCTATGAGACACTTGGATTGGGAGGTGTACAAGAAAATGAGTGTCTTGGCTACAAAAAACTGCTGCTGTTTCCACTATGGGAGTGGGGATGATGGATGCTAATGTGACAAGATAGCTATAGCACCTAACCCAATCAGTTTGAAAAAACCAAGAGGCATCATGCATACTTTTATGCATATGCAGTTATAGTACCAAAACTTTTCAGATTTAATGGACACTCAGTTTTAATGGACCTTCTTTCCTTGCAATGGTCTGTTAAACTGAGATTTTACTTTAATGTTACCATATTGATTATCCTTACCCAATGGATAATCAAGGGCTAAGAACGTATATTTGTCTTGCAACCAAAAGCTAAACAGTATGTCCATTTTGTCATTTTCATCAGCAATAATAAATATAAAAAGAATGACCGCTGGACATAACCCAATTTCTACAAATTAATCATGTTTTTTTAATGCTTATAGAAACATTTTCATGGCTGTCTCAGATTTAACAGATTAACAGAGTTGGAAGGGCCCTTGTAAATCATCTAGTCCAACCCCCCTGCCCAAGCAGGAGATCCTACACCATTTCTGATAAATGGCAGTCCAATCTCTTCTTGAAAGCCTCCAGTGGTGAAACTCCTACAAGTTCCGAAGGCAAGATGTTCCATTGATTGATCATTCTCATTGTCAGAAAATTTCTCCTTATATATAAGTTGAATCTCTCCTTGATCATTTCTATCCATTAGTCCCTGTCTGGCCTTCAGGTGCCTTGGCAAATAGCTTGACCCTTCCTCTCTGTGGCAGTTCCTCAAATATTGGAACATTGCTATCATGTCCTCCTTATATTAATATTTTGTTTTCCCAAAATGTTGCTGTGTATCACAATGCTGAGAAAAATTCTGGAAAAACAAAAATAGAAATAGAATCCATCAGTATACGTGTGTTACCAATAAATCCCACAACAATGCAATTTGATTTCTTTCCTGTTATGCAGAGTACACCATGAAGTAGAAACCTTTTATCTAATTGCTTACCCTTTTTTATATGGATATTGTTGGGAAGATTGGCTTCTTTGGCCAAGCTATGTCCCATTTAGAAGTCGCTAGAAGCATGGCTAGTGCTTGGAACATGGACATCTTTTTCTAGGGTCTATATTGCTGATGTGATTATTTTTTTCCTGGGCTGGCCAAAGAGACACAGCATAAGCTTGCACTGTCTTAATGAGCTCCAACTTCTCTCTATGCTTCTCAAAGATGGTATGTAACATATTACTCTGCTTACTTGCTGTTTCTCTTTCATTCAATGGTACAGTCATAAGGATTGAAGAGACATAAACCAGGCAAGGATCTCATTTTTAAAAGCCTCCCCCCTTATATGGAACCAACCCTATTTACTAATAAATAATAAATGAACAAATGCTAATAAACTTTTTCGATAAAGAGCAAGCACTTCTGCCCTTTAGTTCTGAAATTATTGCCTGGTATGATGGAAACAGGCTCCTAAGGTTGAAGGCATAATATGCAGGAATGGAGCAGTGAACTAAGGAGAAATGTATGGAAATCATTGAGATGAGTTATTATGGATCCTTTCCAGTATAGAGTTTTATTTAATTCTGCTGTAGTCCTTAATTTTCATCTCTGTCTATCCCGGGATGTCATCCAGTTTGTATATTGCAATATAGCTTTATTCTTGCTTCAGCATAATCGTGGATTTGATTTAAGACTAGCTATCAGATACATTCATCTGCCAACAAGGCATTCCACTGTAACTTATTTCATTATTCAAGATTTGGAAGAAGGGGCGGGTTTGCAATGCCCATCATTCCTTAGGAGTTTCTTTGTGATGTTGTGGCATCTGGCAGATTCAATTACTTATGAAGCTGAAGTTTCCCAGGGTCTCCACTATGGGCTTAAGAAGCTGTAAATGAGAGACTGTAGACATTAGAAATGAATGTGTTGCATATATTGCAAACATTGATACACACACACGGACACACACACACACACACACACACAGACACACACACACACATGGATGTGCATGTGCATGCACACGCCCCAGGAAAATAAATCTAAAGAAAAAGTGTGAACTCTCCCAGATGTTAAAAGAAATTGCTGCTGCAGGAAGCATAAATATAGTTTAGCTAACATTATTTTTATTCTGAAACTTTGCTAATGCAGCTGATAGCAGAATATGTGCAGTAAAGCCTGGGGGAGGTCACTGGGTAAGATCTGTAAAGTGTTAATCGCCTATTGAAGCTGCAAGCTATGTCAATACACCTGGATCTAAGTTATTGACATGCCTCCTATTTATTCCAGCCCTACAAAAGCCAAGCTCTTTAGAACTGGGCTCTAATCAGTCATGCTTTACTGATCCCACCAAGAAAGCCCAGTCGATAAAGGTGCTTTGCATCTTAACCTTTTGAAGTATGTAAAATTACAAGCAGGATTGATTTGGAGAAGATTCTTGAGGATTGGAAACCTTTAGATGTAGAAGCTCTTTTGGGTGTGTGGCATCCATTCAGAAGGTGCCAGCAATGAATATGGGCAGAAGCGTAGTTGCATGTAAAGTTAAGAAAGCTTTTTACATTTGGGACTCAAGGGTCTAGTCTTTTCAGTTTGTGTGCCTTCTGTGTATTTGTTGTAAGATTATCACAACAAGAATGGGTAATGTAGACGTTCTTTCCCAAAGTGACAGTTATCTTGGGGCTTAGTCTCTCTGGAAGGTATATTTGCTAACCCCCAATCCTGTTCCCAGGATCCATTAAAATGACTTACACCTCAACACTCTTTAACAATATGCTGCATTATTAATTGTGAGGAGGAGGTGAAGTGCAATAAAAGGGTAAACATTCCCCAGCATTTCCAAGTCTGCTTAAGGACCATAGAGGAATTTTCCCCCAAAGCTATTGAGTTCAGAATATGAAAGATTATATCTGGAGGTTTGTTCTGGTTTTTCTCAGGGGTTCAGATACATAGTTTTTTTTTATTGTAGAGGTAGTGATCTTGAGATTTATGAGATAATTATTATTATCTTTGGCAGTGAGTTTCTGTGGGTTCCAAGAAAATGTTAATGGGAGACCTTGGAAGTCCAGAACCAAGAGGAAAGGCACAATATACATGCAATCAATCACTAATTCCCAAGCAGGATTCAGAGGTTATATATTTCCCAATAAAAAAAGATGGTTGAATGTGTATGGTTGCACTTCTTCTATGCTTCAGTAAGTAGATAGGGAATCCTTGGAATTTTGTCCTGCAGTAGGATTCAAGGTAGAGTTAAACATCTGGAGACCAATGTGTGTTTTGGAAGTTTTGTTGCTGCTTTTCCACTGTAAAGTTACCTTGAAAGCAATAAACCCAGTGAAGGTGATGACACACACGATGGTTTTCTTTCACAAACTGCAGCTCTACAATCTCTGAAGATTTCCAATAATGCCATTGTCTCCAGAATCTAAAGAGAAAATATTGTGGAAGGAACAATGGAAGTATAGAACAGTGGTCCCCAACCCCCGGTCCGCGGACCGGTGCCGGGCCGTGGAGTACCTGGCACCGGGCCGCGCAGCGGCCGGGGGCCGATCTCCCCCCCCCGCCCTCTTGCTCTGCTCGCCCCGGGAGGGAGGGGGCGGCGGCGGCAGCCTCGGCCCGAACTTGGGATGCTGCTGGCGGAGGCTGCCTGGGAGGCGAAACTTTGTCCACGGACTTGCCCGGCCCGCCTGCCCCGTGGAATGACGAGGGGGGGGGCAGGAGGGAGCGGCGGCGCTGCATTTTCCTCCCAAGGAGAAACTAAGGTTGCGGGGGGAGGGGCGCAGCGCGGCCGTTTCGGGGGAACTTGGGGAGCTTCGCTGTTCTGAGAGGCGCTTCGCGCGCAGCCCCACCCAGGTGGGAGATGTTTTCCTCCGCCGAGGCGGGGAGGGGGGGCTTTACGTAAGACTCGCGGCGCAGCTCTGCCCCCCCTCCTGCAGTGTCACCTGCCTCCTGCCTCTCCCCCCCGCCGCTCCACCGAAGCGCTTTTTGCGTCAGGCCGGCGGGGCTCTCGGGGGCCCTTCGGCCGCAGCCTGCCTTCTTCCCCTCTTCCCTTCATGGAGTGCGGCGCGGAGGCCCACCCCCTCGGAAGCAGCCGGCCTCCGCCGCGCCAGCCGCCCGCCCGCCCGAAGTAGGACATGGTGCCATCTTTTTCCCCCGCCGAACTGCAGCGAGGAAAAAGTGCTGCCCGAGCGAGCGGATCGCGGGGTCGGTTCCCCCTCCCTTCCCCTGGCGGCCGAGGAGGAGGAGGCGGGGCGGCCTCGCGGGCTGTCGGCCTTGGCGTGAAGGAAGCCCCCCCCTTCGGAACGCGCGCCCAGGATGGCCGCCTTCCCACCCGCCGGTCCGGAAGGCCGAGGGAGGCTCGTCTGACTGGTCCGCGGCGATAAAAAGGTTGGGGACCACTGGTATAGAAGACTGGTTGCAAAATCCAACACAGTATGGCACTAGGGTGTAGGAGAGAAGCAAGCACAAATGACTAGTGACCATATTTTGTACTGTTAGTTTGACAGGGCTCAGATCATATATGAATATGAGTTTGTCATAATTTACAAGGTATATGTCTTGACTCTCTAAATTAAAAGAAATATAGGACAAAGCATATGATTCAGGAGAATCATAACAAACAGGAAAAATGGGCAGAAATCAGGATTGCAGTAGTAGGATGCATAGTCCTACATTTGAGTAGAGAAGTCATGAGTATAAAATGGGGGTTGCAGATCTATATTGAGCAGAAGTACAATATATGTGGAGGGATTTAGACACATTAGGAGATCAGAAGCTGAAGAGTTAATAAGCTATAGAAAAACACATATAATCCTATATGCACTAACAGAAATATACCATCAGATTCAAGAGCAGTCACCATTTGTCTCTGCTTTGTGTTGATTCAGACCTCGCTAAATTATTGTGTACAATTGTAGACAAGACCTTATAGGAAAGGGATCAACAAACTGGAGTGGAGTTTGTCCAGAGAACAGCAACTAAGAAGTTAAGGTCCTTGAAGGAAATAAATGAGAAGCAACTAAAGTTATGCTCTATAGATATTCTGGAGAAGAGATGACTCTAGGGACTCCAGTAGCTCTCTTCACATACTTGAAGGGTTTCTTGTAAAGAAATGTCAAGAGAAGAAAAATAGACATAAATTACAAGTAGTAGATTTTCCCTGGACTTCAGGATACAACATTCCTAATGATAAGAACTGATTAACAATGGAACTACATTGCTTCAGAGGTTACTTCAGGACTTTATTTTACTGGATATATTACAGAGGAAGGCCATCTATAAGAGATGCTATGGTAAGAATTGAGTGGGCTCAGTGGCTAAAAATCTGAGCTTGTTGATCAGAAAGGTCAGCAGTTTGGTGGTTCAAATCCCTAGCACTGCATAATGGAGTGAGCTCCTGTTACTTGTCCCAGCTTTTGCAACCTAGCAGTTTGAAAACATGTAAAAATGCAAGTAAAAAATAGGGACCCCCTTGATGGGAATATAACAGCGTTCCATGCGCCTTTGGCATTTAGTCATGCCAGCCACATGATCACAGAGAACATCTTTGGACAGCGCTGGCTCTTCAGCTTTGAAACAGAGATGAGCACCACCCCCTAGAGTTGGGAATGACTAGCACATATATGTGAGGAGAACCTTTATCTTTATGGTAAAAAATTCCAGTGTTAAGAAGGAGTTTAGGCCAGATGAACTCCAAACTTTTTTTTTCCAATTCCATAATTCAATATACAGGCAAATGAACATATATTTCACAGTTAAAAATAATTCTTATTAATAATTTATAAAATAACGTATTTGTTCCTTTCTGTTTTCTCCCATTTACTTCAACTGTTTTGTAGGCTCCTGATTATAGTAATCATTTGTAAATGTACAGGCATGCATATAAATTAGCATATGAAAATCCATGTCATCTTCAAATTCTCCTTGGTGACGTCCTTTTCATAGCCATCTGTACCTTGCCATCTTCTGAGCCTGAATAGTAGAGAAGGGAGGAAGACAAGGAGCATATGTCTCAGTCATCCCTTTGATACACATTTCAAGGTATATTTTTCTTTAGCTTTTTCCTTTCATACTGTGGCGCAGATATCCTATTTACCCAGGGCTAAACTCTGTTTAATAGAGAGAGAAGCCAAATTCTGAGAAAACAGCACATGGGATCATGCAGTAAATCATCCTGATTAATATCCTTCAACTCTTATTTCATCAGGTGTATTTGTAGAATAAACATGTGAATAGTGGCAAGTCATTTCTGAAGTGCCAGATCACCCTCAGGGGGATGACTTAGGATATTCTGAGTATCTCCTTCAACTATTTTCCATAACTGCTGGCATTACACAAGAATCTCTGGTAACAATTACATCTGTCTCACCACATTTCTGTGCAAATTGGAAGATCTGTGTCCCTGAATAATCCAGCTGGTGATACACAAAGAGGTATGACAATACAGAGTCATTGCAAGGCTAAACTTAACTCTCATGGATTAGTACAGTGTGTTCCAATCCAGAAACTGCTTTATCTCAGTTAATGGCAGGAACAAAACAACCAATTGGTTCCCAAGATTCAGACTTAGCAGGGTTTTGTTAAAAAAATATTTGTTTTAAAGCCTATATAATGTTTCCATTAAAAATGAAAGTGGAATGTGGAATATTTTAAATGTCTACTATGCTCCTCTAAGAGTGCAATACTTATTTACCAGCTAGACATGTATTTGAGATGTATATTAAAAGTTCTTTTCATAATGGCAGTGTTGTATAACTTTTGGAGTTTGCTTCCCTTTCCTTAGTTGGTGAACAATTTCCCACCGGGAGTAGTTTGTACAACAAGCACAACTTCTGGAGGCAAGTTGTTCAGTAGTCTGAGGTTTTAAGAAGATATGGACAACCATTTGTCTGAAAAGCTTCCTGCCTGAGTTGGACTAGAAGACCTCCAAGGTCCCTTCTAACTCTGTATTCTGTTCTGTTCTTTAGGGCACCTGAGCAATTACAAATTCAGAAAATAAAAAAATAGGTTAAAAAATAGAAACAAATTATCAGAAAAAATGGTTGTATAATTGCATATGTATTCAACAAAAAAACTGCAAGAATTATCTTATACGGTATTACATAATTTTCCAATAATTTAGGCTAGTAGATACATTGAACATTTAGCAATAGCAGTTAGACTTATATACCGCTTCATAGGGCTTTCAGCCCTCTCTAAGCGGTTTACAGAGTCAGCATATTGCCCCCAACAATCCGGGTCCTCATTTTACCCACCTCGGAAGGATGGAAGGCTGAGTCAACCTTGAGCCGGTGAGATTTGAACAGCTGAACTGCAGGACTGCAGTCAGCTGAAGTAGCCTGCAGTGCTGCATTTAACCACTGCGCCACCTTGGCTCTTTTTGTGATTCTGTCATTGATGCTCTCATAAAGTGATTGCCGTAATGAGTATGAGCTATCAAAACGTACCACTACACTTACCAAGTGTTTTTTGAAACAAAGACATCCACAAGAGAGGGGGAAAAGAAAACTCAAGATCGCAGCCATAATTGTATGATTAAAATCTTGCTCCCCTCCCTTCTTAGACAAAGATTTCTGTCTGTCTGTCTGTCTGTCTGTCTGTCTGTCTGTCTTTCTGCCTGCCTGCCTGCCCGCCCGCCCGCCCGCCCGCCCGCCCGCCCGCCCGCCCGCCATCCATCCATCCATCCATCCATCCATCCATCCATCCATCCATCCATCCATCCATCCATCCATCTATCTATCTATCTATCTATCTATCTATCTATCTATCTATCATTGTCTGTCTGTCTGTCTGTCTGTCTCAGCCTTTAATTTTTTTAATTTGTTATCAGATTTCATCAGTGAATTAGTACTTTATGCCCATATGCATTTCTCCATTAATTTAACTGTTATTCAACAGTCTTTCCACAGCTTTGAAGGCTCTTGTAGATCTCTTCACTGCTTTGAGTAACTTAAGTAATTATTTGATTTTTATCTACTAAGTAGCTTCACTACTTCCTTCAACTCTATTTTTATTTGTGAAATAAAAATAATAGAAAGATTTTTAGGGAACATCACTGTCTGTATTCCTCAATTTCAAGAACTACTTAACTTTTTGAACTACAGAGTAATTTATAAGGAATTTATAAAATAATTGCCAAGGTAGGTACAGCCTGTTACACAACACCAAGTGTAGGAAAGTGTAGGAATTAATTTTAAGTATTTTTTTTTAACTAATTCTCCATTACCCATCTCTTGAACAGAAAATCTATTTTAGGAATTAGGTATGAGTGCTATATACAGTTGCTAAATGTTGAGATTCCTAAAACAAGACACATATTCAAGTGTAATTAAACAATATAAATTACTTTAAAACTATACTGACTAATAATAAAGGTTAGATTAAGCTATGAAGCTTTAAGCAGCTTAATATTTATATTCCCTTGCTATAAATAGTCATAGATGAAAGACATTAAAATAAGGCATATTGGCATGATTTCTGCATCAAACCACAGGAAAGAAATCCTGAATCATTCTTAAATATACCAAGCAAGAGGCCATCCAAAATATATACAGGGCTCATCTAATGGAATGTATATTGATAAGGACATCGCAGAGCAGCAATCTAAAAATAGTAATGGCTACAGTTAGCATTAAGCACATGCAAGAAAAGTGATTCATTTTGTGATGAACAGAACCTGCTGACCAAAGAAGATACTGAAAGTTTCCACATCTAGATAATTGCCAACATCTTGCAAAGAAGAAAAGAGATGGAAAAACAATTGCATTCTAAAAGTGCATGTTAATAGAAAGGATTAATATAGAATGATGAATTATATTAAATAAAAGATAAAATTGATCTTTAAATGGTTAAAATACAATCTAACTTTTATAATGTTAAAACCCATGCCTAATTAAAAGCTCAAACCTAACCAAGAAGTAGAAACTGGAAGGAATGAAGTGTCAAAATTGGCATTCAAGCATATCCAGGATATGCTTGGGATGTGAGCCTTCACCACAACATCTGGGCATTGATCATGAGGCCTGTCTATCTTAAGCACATGGCCTATGGGCTGCCAACCTCAACAGCCAAAGGAAAACAAAATATTATAGTTCCTAAGTCTAAATCAAAATGCCCCCAATAACAAAAAGAACAGACACACGTAACGCCACATACAACAGAAGACAAGGAGCAGACAACAAGGAACTGATGAAGGGAGAGAAAAAACAGATGCATGGAGGCATCTAGGAAAAATAGTAGGGTATTACAAAGCAGGTTCACTGAGACACATTGTTTTGATCTGCCACAGTGTTTTGAGGAGACTGGATAGATATAGTTTCATGAAGGAAGGGCCAAAATCAGTGAACACAGTCATGCTCATCAGACAGTGAATCATAAGTCCATCTGCTAAAGCCAGAGGTTCTTAACCAAAGCACTGAGCTGGCATTACCCAACATTTTATTTTATCAGACTGACTCTTGGATTTATGTGAGATCTATATGCATTGTTGAAATATGAATTAGGTTTGACATGATCTTTTACTTGGCAGCATTGCTATCTTCATATCCTTATTGCAGGGAATCTACCAGACACCAAGAAGCCTGTGAGCAGGCATTTGAAAACTCATGGATTATTGTGCAAGTCAATTCACTGGAGCTTCAAGGTAAAAGGGTAGAAGGGCTTCACTCCTTCATTTACTGACTATATCAATAAATAATTATGAATAGATTTAACATAGATAACACAGTTACCATTGTTGTTGCTTTCCTTCGGTGGCCATATCTATGGAATGTAAGAGGAGCAGGAAACATATAGTATAAAAAATATAGAAAAGAAAAGAAATCAGCAGAGAAATTTAATGTTGGAAGTCAAATTGCATGTAAATTGCAACCAGAAGGGTAAGTCTGTTTGGGATTTGTAAGATTGCCTTTTTGATGGGTAAGTATGATGCCTTTAACAAAAAAAAATCCTTCTATTTCTAAGGTCCCTTCCCCAATGTTTACAGACTCTTGATATGGCCACTAGAGAGCAGGCTTAACCTAACAACAAGAACTAATTAGTCTGCGGCCTCTTCATTTCTGTAGCCTTTCACCTATCTCTCCCCCCCCACCTCTACAGCCTTCTTACCTTTGTGTTCTCTCTCTCTCTCTCTCTCTCTCTCTCTCTCTCTCTCTCTCTCTCTCTCTCTCTCTCTCTCTCTCTCTCTCTCTCTCTCTCTCTCTCTCTCTCTCTCTCTCTCTCTCTCTCTCTCTCTCTCTCTCTCTCTTATACAGACAAAAGGGATTTAGATGGTTCTTGGTTCTGTGTCTGATACTGCAGTAGTTGTAGGTCTAATTAAAACGCCACAGATGGCCTGAACCCCACATGAAAGTTTGATGGGGAATTGATCAGCTAAACAAACAAGAAATTTAGCTGGGTGAGTGAAGGTAATGTTTGTTCAAATATGTAATGAGTTCCACAGGGAATATTTATAGGGCCTCAGTGATGGCATGAGTGCTTTGTTTTCCTTGATTTTTCTCTTGCTTACCTGCCCTCTCCTTGTGAGGACAATATTCATAAAGGAAATACCAGGACTGCATCAAAGAGTTTGTGGATGTTGAGGAATTTGTCATTTCTAGCACATGTCACCGTCGAGAAAGTAACTGAAGGATTTAAAATAAAACAAAATGGGGCATTAGTTAAAATAGATCAATAGCTAAGAATATTACATTGATCTTTCACTGCATGTGCTTTGTGATTTTTGCATAGCTCCCGCATGTACCTGAACTGCTTCTTTTTATTTATTTACTTATTTCATGTCACATCCTGGGGTAGATTCATATTCTACTTGAGTCCTAAAGAGAACTAGATTGACAGTGTTTGTTGTGGAAATATTTTTGAAAGACGGGAAGAACAGAGATTTCCACTCCTCAATGCATTACTTAGCAATTGTGTAAAAAAAAAAAAAGAATTCCAAGAGTAAGATGGTAATGATTGAGATGATGCAATAGAATAACTCTATAAAGGGGCATGATGGCTCAGTGGTTAAAATACTGAGCTTGTCAGCTGGAAAACTAACAGTCTAGGATCGAGACCTGAGCACTGCATGACAGGGTGAGCCCCCACCCTTGCTCAATTCCTATCCACCTAGCAGTTTGAAAGCATACAAATGAGAGTAAATAAATAGGTATCATTTTGGTGGGAAGGTAACAGCTTTCTGTGTGGCTGGCCACATAACCACGGAAATGTTTCAGGACAACATTGGCTCCTTCAGCTAAGAAATGGAGATGAGCATTTCCCCAGGACACAACTGGGGAAACCTTTGCCTTTAATAACTCTATAGAATACATTTTTTGATTAAATGTGTATATTATTTGGAAACTACAATCATCGCTGTTGCAAATCCAAAGCATGTATTTTTCAAGATGATTTGGGTGACTTGATAAACTTGGATTGAGTCCAGGCAATGGGGTTTTTATAAAGGCCAAAATGTATGTGTTTATTTATGTATTTTTGCTTTTCAGGCTGTTTTAGTCACAACTGATTTTAAGCAACATCATATAAGTAAACAGAATTAAAATAATATACCACAACATCAATACTAGCATCATCAATTGTATGGCATTGAAGACCTGATAACAATATAAATGGTCACATACTATAGAGAGAGGTCATACCTAACTGCAGTTACCAAAATGTTCTTGGAACCACAAGGTCTTCAAGGCCTTCCAAAATCCCAGCAGAGTCTGATCCTAAGGCAATTGCTGTCATTGAAAAGTAGCAATGGGATTATCAAGTTATTGTGATAATACTTCAGAATTGGGCTGTGAACGAATGGTCTATTTTATTAAGGAAGAAATACTTATGTATCCATCAGCTGAAGATCTTTTGTACTCTTACTATTTCTAGCTAAAAATAGCCAGTGGGAATCTGAACCTTGGGTTCCAACATCTAAAATGTACCATTGTGCTATTTATGCCCTTCCATAGAATTGTAATTCTTTTGACATTTTCATTTTGTCATAATTAACTTATGCAAAATAACTCCCCTCTAGGATGGAAAAAAATTCTAAAAGGGAATATTATCTGAAATGTTATCCAAATAGCAGTGTGTGTGTGTGTGTGTGTTGGTGCATTCCAGTGGTGGGATTCAATTTTTTTTTTTTACTACCGGTTTTGTGGGTGTGGCTTGTTGGGCATGGCAGGGGAAGGATGCTGTAAAATCTCCATTCCCTCCCGATCTGCTGGGACTTGGGAGGCAGAGAATAGATGGGTGGCCAGTCAGAGGTGGTATTTACCAGTTCTCTGAACTATTCAAAATTTCTACTACTAGTTCTCCAGAACTGGTTAGAACCTGCTGAATTCCACCTCTGGTGCATTTTTTGAAAATGATAACGTGGCAGATTAAAATCCACCTGTTCAACTTTTGTCGGGCTAAACAAACAGTATGCAAACCAAACATCAAATGAGATATGGAAATCTTACATTTATAGGATGGGAAGTGTTGACATTTAAGCATCTTGGAAATTGTGTCTTTGGGTGGCAAGTTGCTCTCAACTAAATGGCAAGGGGGAAATGCTGTGATCCTATAATTGTATTCTGCCACTTGGTTTACAAAACAGATACTTCATTTCCAAACTCTGCTTTAGTCCATGACACACATTGTCTTTGGAGATGCATCTCAAAATTTAAAAAAATTGACAAATTAGCAACATTCAGAGTAGTTGTAATGATGTACCTGGATCTCTAACAGAATATCTTCTGCTTTAAATAAGGTCTAGTGTGGATAATCTCTAGAGTTTGCACATTACCAGTAATTCATTTATGATGGACATTTTCAGATCTGCCATCACATTTCTTCAGCCCTGCTTTGCTTTGATTGCATCCTGCCATAAAAAAGGAGGAGGAGGAGGAGGAGGAGGAGGAGGAGGAGGAGGAGGAGGAGGAGGAGGAGGAGGAGGAGGAGGAGGAGGAGGGATATAGGTAGGGGGATTATAGCCCAAAATAAGGTTGGGAGATCCAATCGTCGGGATATCCAAGGGCACAAGCATGAAATTGGAATGCAAAAACCCACCAAAGAGGCATCAAACTTTAAAGCTGTTACCAGAACACCTAGTTTGAATACTGTTGGACATTTAGGAAAGGACAAAGTGGAGGGTCCAGGAGAAGGGAAAATCACTAGTTTATACAGGAATATTCAGATCTGGCTTTGCTTTCTCTGTAACCACTTGGCTTTGGTAAAAGTATACCTTTTGCTACAAATGGAGTCAAATATTTTTCTTTCCTAAATGCCTAAGTGGGACAGCCTGAAACCCTTAAAAATTCTTGGTGGAAGCTTCTCCCTATCTGGATACAGTTGGTGCTAAGCTTTATAAACTATCTGCATCAGGAAAGTCCCATATAAATCTGGTGCTACTATTCATATTTATTTATTTTCATGAATACTTGCATTTTAGTCTTTTATTTATTTAGTACCTTTATATGCCACCCACTTCCCTGATAAGGCAACTTTGAGATATTTATGGTTTACTTTTGTTACTTTTACAAATGGAAATTTATTTTGTTTTCAATTATTTTTAATTCCTTATGAATTGTTTATAAATCATCAATTAATGAATAATCAATTAATTAATAGAATATAAAACTGTATGAAATTTATTTATTTATTTAACAGATGGCAATAAATAAAAATAAACATGTATTTTACATTTCAGGCAGCCACGTTCAAGACTGGGACAAATCTTTATTTGACTTAAAAAGTATGAAGTAATTTTTAAGCAGTCCTTATACTGCTTATGTGTGGTTGAGTATAGTGATGGATGTAAAATATTTTTCAGCAATAGAAATGGTTCTGATTCAATCACTGTTATGATCTTTCAACACTATGACTGTCATAAGCATTAATTTTGCATTTAAAGGCGAGTTAAAGGCCCTCCAGCATCCCTTTAAACTCTTTAATAACTTGTACTGTCTGTGTACCTTTAGGCTCATGAGAAGTTTTGTAAAAAGCTGCCAGTAACCAAAGGATCTTTGAAGAAAAGAGGTTTTGTTTTGATTTCTTTTTTGCCCTAAAAGTGATCTGACTGAAGCACTAAGAAATTGCCATCACCAATAGTTAACTATAAGCATGTTTAATGACAGGCCAGGGAAGATCAGCCCAAGGGCACTTTCTGTCACTGCTGCACCATAGCATCGCAGTTTAAATTAATAAGCTTTTCATGCACCAGTTTTCAATTAGAGGAACATATATCTTTCAGATTTCAAATCAGATCAGGCAGAGACATGTGGTAGTCACACAACAGCTCTCTGTTTGTAGTTAAGATAGAGCACTACACTTTACACTATCAGATACTCTCAAATAAATCTGCAGAGTTATGTCTGTTGTATTAAAATCAGGTGAGCATGACCATGTAGTCCAGAGATGGGTTGTCAATTTTGTTACTACCGGTTCGGGCGTGATCCTGCGCACGCATGGCGCTTCCAGAGCATCCAGGTGGGTGGGTGGAGCCTCTTGCTGCCGCTACTACTGGTTTGGCCGATCCAGGCCAAACTGGCAGCAACCCACCTCTGATGTAGTCTTATTCTATAGAGGATAGTCAACTATTAATAGCATTGTCCATTTCAAAACCTACAGGTCAAATGTTAATTTAGCAAACCTTTAGAAGGAAGACCAGAAACCTTGACAACAGACAGTGTTTACCATTCAATAGAGGCAATCCAGTTACAGTATTTGCTATTTAATTCCTATACGGTATAGTCTTATTTTCATTTTAAAATGAATTATAATTTAGATATACATATCTTATGCAAATAAGCCCCTGCCTGCTTGCCTGCCTGCCTCCTTGCCTGCCTTCATTCCCTCCTTTTTTGTGATATACTTAATTTAAATAGAAGTCCTTTAAACTTGCATGGTGATCCAAAGTTAGAATTAAAGTTGAATAATGTGGCTTTTAATTATGTTAAGTAGAATAAAGGGAGACTGATTCTCAAACTAATACAAAGTATGAATTCTACTCAGAGTATAAGTTCAAGTCCCAAAGGTCTCCCCCCCCCCCAAGTATTGGACTTTCTTGTTTTGCTTGAAGACATTTCACTTTTTATCCAAGAAGCTTCTTCAGTTCTGACTGAAAGTTGGAGAATGGAAAGATTTATATCCCTTGCAATCATGTGGTTGTTCAGCTCCCTTTCTGAACGTTGCTGATGCCACTTAGAGGTTTATCTGTTCCTTCAGAGTCATAAATTCAAGAAATCGCCAGGAAAATTTCTTGGTTTCTTGCTAATACAGTGATAACTTTGCCAGTAGTCAAGGTTCGGAAGATCTTTAGCCCTTTTTTTATGAATAACATCTTTGATAGTCAACCCACTAAAACTAATAATGAACTATAGTGTAAGGCCATTTCTTCAATCATTTTTAGGAGTCTGAAGCAAGCTGCAGGTCAGAATGGAAAGAAATCTCTTATACCAATGACAATGAAGCTAACTTGACAAAGTTCGATAGCTCCAGCTCTACATCTAATTGGTAATTTTGATGAAAAATTGTTGTTTTCAGAATTTGCCAGCGAAGCAAATTTCATATTCCAAAACTCTCCTTTTTTAGACTATAATGGCAATCATAAATGTGTGTGTGTGTTTTTTTTTTACAAAGAACCTTCACCTGCCTTGGAAGGACTCATCACTCAGCAAGTCTCAAGAGCCCACTTTTTGAAGGTAGCTCTTTGAGAGAGTACTTCAGGATCCCTCAAAAGGTAGGGTTTTTTTTTGGTGTGAGTTGTCTGTCATTGCTTCAGATTCATTCCTGATATGAAGCCACAAGGGCCCCATTCATAAAGCATTTGCCTTATGATAGTATATGTCCTCTGTAGACATTTCCAGGCGGCAATACACCTACGCAACAAAAAAAAAGTCATTGTAACTTTCCAACTTGTGAATTTCTCAGTCTCAGCTGTTTACGTATTCCCCAGATGTGAATACCTATAAATAAATTTCAAAAAGGACACAGTGCAATAAAGAACTTGTTCTACTTTTTTATTTTAAAGGTTTAAAAGTATTCAGATCTCAAAACAAAAAGTCATGAAAAGTGGGTGGCGAATTGTATAGTGTATTGCTGAGATCTGACTGAGCAATGATAGGCATGTAGCCCTATTGGAAATTTGTGTGGTTGTATTGCCACAGCCATGTCCTACAGCAGCCTAAACAACAAGGACAGGACAAAATGGTGTTGTGATTGCTCATGAAACCTGAATGACCAGTAGGAGGATTGTCTCAGTCATAACTGGTTCAGTGTGTGTAGATATAGGTTAGACCAACAGTAAGTAAAGGTAAAGGTTCCCCTCGCACATATGTGCTAGTCATTCGTGACTCTAGGAGGCAGTGCTCATCTCCGTTTCAAAGCCAAAGAGCCAGCGCTGTCTGAAGATGTCTCCATAGTCATGTGGCTGGCATGACTAAACGCCAAAGGCACATGGAGAGCTGTTACTTTCCCAACGAATGTGGTCCCTATTTTTCTACTTGCACTTTTACATGCTTTCAAATAGTGAGGTTGGCAGGACCTGGGACAATGGGAGCTCACTCCATTATGCGGTTCTAGGGATTCGAACCGCCGAACTGCCGACCTTTCTGATCAACAAGCTCAGCGTCTTAGCCACTAAGCTAACCAGCAGATTAGGGCTATTTATGCTATACTGATGATGTAGTTACTTAGTGGTGGCCCTTTAGAAGCTCATCTCACTATTGGTGTTGAAGTTCCTAAGACTTTTAATTTTTACGACTTCCTAAGAGGGGGTTTGAATGTATTCTAATATAGTTTCAGTGGCAACTCTGAGCCTGGTTGCAAGAACTATAGTTCCAACAGTTATGTATGGACATACGCTTGAGTACGTCTTCATTTTGGAGCAGATGAGACATGATCTAAAATGATGAATAATAACACCTAAATTAACATTTAGCCTTTACTGTAGTAAGATTGCCTCCTCCTACAGAAGCACTGAATCTTTGTAAGTGTGGTAGAAACTTAAAACCACTTTATCTTGTCTATCTAATAGAAGTTCCATTTGGCAGGCAATTCGGTCTTGTGCTTTGAGCACCAGTCCAGTGAAAGGGATTGCTCCGGTGCAATCTGCTCTGCTCTTTGGGATTATCACATACTCAACCTTGAGATCTTCTCCTCCCCTCCCCTCCCCTCCCCCTCATCTTTTACATTTCAAAATGTTTCAAATAATGCCTTCGCCGGAATAAAAAATTCATTCGGTCTTTTGTTCTGTATTATAGGGTCTGCTTAAATGCTATTGAAAACCTGCAAGGAAGATCTGCAAGTGAAATTATTTTTCTGTAGTTTATAGCTCTGAATAAGCATTCTTCATAAAAGGAACATTTCTTTGAAGTTGAGTTCTACTTCTAGTGACTACCTGGATGTTATTTTGGTAACAATATAGACAGGGTTTGCCACTGTCACCTTCTAAGATATTTTTTGACTTGTATCTTCTTCTTAGCTAATGGGAAGCAATAATGTCTGTGCAAGGTATCTACAGCTGATGATTCTCTGTGTGTATGGTGAAATATGAGCTGTACAATATAAGCTGGAGGTTGCATGTATCTCATTGGCTGCAAATTTGAGACACCCAAATTTGAGATAGTGTACATGTTCGTACAATGATACAATACTTCTCCATATGATTGTTTTTACTTTTGTAAACTATATGATTGGTCTACAATTTTCTCAATAGGACAATAAAGAAAAATATTACTAGAGTCCTATAAATAACTCATGTGGCAGTGCAAGACTCAGAGTAAACTAACCTTACTCACACTCTCCAAGTTCCAAGAGCACAAAATAATTGAGAAATGTTTGATCTGTCAAACAAGAGAATCAAATAAAAGATGGCATTTTGGTTCTAGGGCTTTCCTCAGGCAACAGAGGAACAGGATTCCATTGAATTTGGCTATGTCCTAGTTTCTCAATGGCCTGAGGAAGACCCCCAAGCTGAAACATTACTTCTAATTGTTCTACAAATGACCTTTTTTTCTGCTCTGTTGCTCCAGATGCCACCTAAACAATTCCTTTTGCATTCCAGCTGTATTTTAAACAGCCTCTAGTGTTAATATATATCTCCTGAAGTTTGAGATATTTGTCTGATTTTTCTACAGACTCCATAGGTTATACTCAGAGGAGTGCATAACAAGTAATTCTCTGAACAAAAGGAGAACTCTTTGTTAGTATATACTATAAACTCATACAGTAAGTTTCTACTCTCCCTACCTTTGTAATTTTATCCCATAATGAACAGATTCCTTTGGTCCATCTATCTTACCATGAATTGTATAAGGAGCTGGATCTTTATCTAATCTACAGTCATAAAGTCTCTCTGACCAAACTTTTTGGTGAGGAATGGCAAATTGATGTTTCATGGACAGCATTAGGCATTATGGCTGAAAGCTGTTGAATGCTGGATATACTGTAACATGCTGAAAATTGAATCATGAACAAGGAGAAACCTTGAGATCATACATATGCTCTCCACACATCTGTTTCTGTGTATGAGTAGATGGCAGAAACTGATGTTTTCACAGTCTCTTGCAAACAGATGGAAATTGTGGACTCCACCAAGCTCAGAAATGTTGTTGTTATTATTATTATTGCATGGTTAATCTTTGGTGAGATTCACAACCTTTGGGGCTGGTTGGTAGCTCAACAGCTCGAGTCCTAACCAAGGACCTAGGAACTGTTAAGATAACGTCGAAGGATATAAGCTGTTCCAAGAAGGGTGGTTTTTTGTAGAATCAAAATGTTCAAGTCTGATAAATTTAAAATTTCCAAATAGCGAAGTAGCCCTTTGGGTATTCTTCCAAGTGCTCCAATTACAATCGGGACAACACACGATTTCTTTTCCCACAGTCGCTCAACTTCAGTTTGCAAGTCCTGGTACATTGTTGTTGTTGTTGTTATTGTTATTAGCATATGGCATTGTTATATTAGCCAGGAGACTACAATGCTAATGCAGAGTAGTAGTTTGGCTGCCAGTTTATTAGCTCTGTTGTGGTACATGTTCACATACTTCCCAAGGTGGGCCACAGGAGGGCGAGCTAGCTTTGGACCAGAAAGAAAGAAGAGCAGCTCTTTCTTAGTGTCATTCAAGGCCCACCCTCCACTGGAGCCACCTCACAAATGGGCATCACAACTGGGAAGGTTCAAAGTCAGCAGGAATATGACCACCTGCACATAGTGCCAGCTTGTCTCCCCACAGAAGTGATATCTATTTATCTATTTGCATAGAACATGCTTTTGAACTGCTAAGTGGCAGAAGCTGAAGCAAGAGACAGGTCCTCATACTGCCATGTAGTGTTAATGTTTGAACTGTTGGAACAAAGACCATCTCTTGTGTCATTAAGCCACTGATCCACTGCACCTCTTATGGAGTTAAGATTCGAACAAACATAATCTATTTAATCACTTTTTACTTTTTTCCTCCTTTTACTGATTATTAAAGTTTGAAAACCTTCAGAACTGCAAGTCTAGTTATAGTGTCTGGGTAAATTTTCCTTCTATTTGTTAGGAATGAAATTAAAATTTTGAAAGAACTTTCTTTTTTCAGAATATAGAAGAAAAGAATGATGACAGCTTTGACTTTAGAACAGTGTTTCTCAACCTTGGCAACTTGAAGATGTCTGGACTTCAACTCCCAGAATTCCCCTGCCAGCAAATGTGAACTTGAAGTCCAGACATCTTCAAGTTGCCAAGGTTGAGAAACACTTCTTTAGAATGTTTTAACCAGATTTATGTACTCAGATGGATTTGAATTAAAGAAAGTCTTTGAAGTTAGTTAAAAGGGCATTTTCTCATGAAAAAATGTCTTTGCTTATACCTAAAAAACTGATGAGATAACTTTGAAAGTTGGATGCTAGAGCACATTAGAACGAAATAAAAGTTGGGCATTTTAAAGGACATTTTTGACAAATGGGCTAAAGATGCAATTATAAGACATGTAAATCAGGTGTGGGTTGCAACAGTCTCTATTGCTGGTTTGCTCGTGGATGCACCATGTTCACGGCGTGCACAGAACTATAAAAATTGCTGTGCACATGCGCAGAAGCAAAAAACAAGATGGCGGTTCAGGGGTGTGGCAAGCCTAAGTCATTGCTCGTTCCAGCGACCCAGGCCACCAAACCATTATTGGTTCGGCTGAACCGATAGGAACCCACTACTGATGTAAGCCCTCTTATCACCAGTAGCAGAGAACACAATATATGTAATATACTAATTATTAAGAGTCAGCAACATGCATCTGGCAGAACCTGATCCTGATTTATAGTTAATGAAAAGCTCAATGTTCTGAGGGTACCACCAATCTATTGGGTTTTCCATATCTTAAGATATCTCATTTCACAATTTAAGTGAAGATCTATAGAAAAAAATGACACGAAGAGAATAGGCTTTTTAATTGTTGATGTGTGTACATACTTGGAGAAGCAAGCATATGCCTTTCCTTGTCGGTGAATGAGATCTCGGCCAATCTTTGACCTTCTGGCCAGTGAGCAGAGCCATTGCTTATTCACTGTGTAATTTCATTGATTGGATCCACCTTGATCTCAAGGCAATCTTCCTAATACGCAGAACCATCCTAACTGGTAGCCATTAATATCCTATTCAGGGGTGTCAAACTGGTGGCCTGAGGGCCGGATGCATCATGTGCAGGCCACACCCACCCCAGCTCTATCCCACCCACCCAAACATTGCAAAATAATCACATGACAGCAAAGTGATGTGGCGAGTTTGACCTATATCTTCTAAAATGGACTTATTCTCCTTTACTGTGTAGGTATTTTTTTTCCTGATACTTGGGTCTTCCTCACTGAATGTTTTAGCACTAACTTTTATGAGAAAAAATATTTTTCTTTTATATTTTCTCACCTTCCTCCATGAAATGCATGATTATATATACTTCTATGATGTTCGATATGGAATTTAACTCTTCAGATCATTTGATGCAAATCAGTCTTTTCAATGAGTTACCCATTAAACTATCCAACACAAGACTTTTTCTTTAGATAGTTATCAGACCTCATCATGATATCAGGACTTTAAACTGTATGAGCATAATTTTAATTTGCTTGTTAAACCACATTTGCTAATTTAATAGTTATTTATTGACCATTTCACTGTTTCTTCCAATTTTAAGCAATCAAAATAATTTGGTGTCAATCATGAACAGCTATTTAATTGTCTTATTTAAATTAGGTCATTTTTGAAATAGAAAGTACTCATTATAGGTTTTGGGGGAACTCAGTGTTTATATCTCTTCATTTCTTAATCATTGCTTTCTGTTCTTTAAACATTTGCCAATCAGAAACATTTTTTCTCTTGACACTTAATTCTATACCGGCAATAGACTTTATCAAATATTTTATATGTTCTGTATCACCCCAAATTTCCTGTTTGCTAACATTTCAAAAGACTTGAAATGACATCCACTTGGTGGATAAGAGATGCAGAAAACATGCTGATTGCCCTATGGAAAGATTTGTCTTTCTATACATTTGATCATTACATCTTTTAGTAATATTTTCCACCTATTTACTCAGAATAGATATTAAGCCAGTTGGCTTGTAATTCTTGGATCCTGCCTGATCTCATTTTATGTAATTTTGTTAGATATGTTTTACATTTTGAGTTGCAAAAGTTTCTGATTTGAGTACAGATACTTTTTATTTTTATGTTTGGTTTGTCAATAAGATCTAAAATTTCATCTCTTGACATCATGACTGACTTTAATTCGGAGCCCCTGAAAATCAGTAACCCCAATTCACCTTCTGAAATGAAGACAGTCACAAAAAGTCATTCTGTTATTTTATGACACCACTAGATTCCTTCCCCCAAAATTTTAGTGCTGACATTGATGGCAGTACCTTTTATCAATTTAAACTGATTTGCTAGCCTTGACTCTAAAACCAGACCTCAATTACACATTCTTCAATAATCTTCCAGTTGGATTAATTGCAGTATCTTTTACACAGATCCTACCTTTGAAAATGATTTGGTAAATTATGTTTCTCTGAAACAAAGCCAGTAGATTATTAACTGGGAATGGTAAGGTCAGTAATGGCTCTCCTAGGTAAGGTACTCCCAATCCATTTCCAGACTGCTCAAAATGTTGATGTTGACCTTTAAATTTTAAATGGCTTGGAGCCACTGAATCCATATGTAGTTGCCAGGACCCTTAAGTCATCTTCAGAAGTTCTTCTCTGGGGGTCCTGACAAATGAAATTAGGCAGATAGCTGCAAGAAAGAGGGTCTTATCAGAAACTCCATCTATGGAATGCCCTTGCAGGGATTTCAATCCTAGATTTATAGCAAATTTTAATGCCTTTGGTAAAAATGTCTATTTTCATATATTTTATATTTCTTATACTGATTGTTGTTAGATTTTACTATCTGTGGGGTTTTCTTCCTCTTATCTGCCCAGAGATACTTCATTATTGAATTGACAAACAAAAAACCCCCCAAATATTAGTTGTATATTTATTGAGCTTTTACAAGGACATTATTATGCTATGAGGAATATTATGAATTAAGAGAGAATTATGCTAACATATGCAAATCAACTACCACTGTTGCCTGACCTTAACAAGTTTTAACATTTTAAAAAAAGACTCTGCAACAAAGGAAATGTCGTATCTACAAATCCTTGGTAATGGAAAAGGTGGAGAATATTTTTTTTTATTTTTCCCCAGTCCTTTCCTTTTGCTTTTTACACATTTTTACACAGCAGCTTGCAATGACTTCATCTATATTTATGAACAAATTACTTCCCAGGTAATTTCTATGAGTAAGAGTTTGGAAGAAGACATTTTTTTCTTTTGCTTTCCTTATCAATATTTGCTGCTCATCATTGCAGAATACAAAGAATAGAGCAAGTTATTCTGCTGTTATTTGATTGGTTCCTGTTTTAGTGTACCCCTCAATTTATTTGTTTCTTGCTTCATTTTGGAAGACTCCTAGTAGAAAAGTCACCGAACATTTGTATACCTTACATCTGTTACAGTAGAACATAAGACAGCCATGAATGTAATGTTTGTTCTCTCCTCTGCTGGAGCATGCATCATCCTTCCAATTTGCTATAATTAATCAAGGTTCCAGGTGTGTCACACAACAGGTTGTAAAGAATAATAGACCAAAGTTCTGGGAAGAGAATGAGGTTCATCTCAATATATTTAAGAAGTCCTCGATAAATAACTAGTTTCATGTAATTAGCTTAGTCTCTTTTTACCAGCTGTTCCTGTGTAGACACGAGACACAATTGTCCTTTATTTCCAGATACTTAAGTAAGGCTAAGTATATATTGTGGGAGTTATCTGCAAAATTAGAACCATGCAACCTATCTAGAGAGTTGAGATAAGGTCTATTTGTGAAATATATGGTTTGAGAATAGGATCTGCTTTCAGCCCAAAAAACAACCACAAACTATAAAGCCAAGATCCTTACAAAAGCACTTTATTAGATACATATGGATAAGGGATAAGGACAGTCTTAAAGTCTATCACCATCTCTTTTTCAGGTAGATCAGACATGGGAATTGACTGGGAGGATTTGGATGGTTGGGTGGGGGATCTCAAATGATGAATATCTGTGTCATACAAATGATGTGACCTATGCCCTTGTGTGAGATGTTGATACTCGTATGTAATGGCAGCCTTTACTTGATGATGCCATGGTGTGTATGTGTTAGTATAGTATAGTCATGATTTACTGTGGACTTTGTTGCAATGATCTCTAACACTTTCTTAATTGGTAATTCTAATTATCAGGGACAATATGCTCCTCTTCCCTGATTCTATTGATGTGCAGTGAAGGCAGGGGTACAGGAAGGGGAATCTTTCCTGATAGACTTCTTCTGAGCCCTAGTTCTAGGCTTGCTATAAATAGATCACTTCATTACCAATTGCATAGAATTGCACTGTTATACTCTAATAACCTAGGACAGTAGGAGGGCAAAGAGCTCTTCTTCTTAGATTTGTTGCTCTTCATAACTTCACAGTTACTTGTGTACTCAATTGTTCCAAGTTGGAATGAGAGTCTTTTTGTTTGTGTTTTAAGCTCTAAAGTGCACAGCTACTGTTTTGCCATTACTGGTTGAGATGAATAAGTTAAATCAAACAATTGACTGAGCTGAAAATGCATAATGTTCTGCTGTGAAAGTTGCCAAACCTAGTTCTGGCTACACTCCAGTCAGAACACATTCCAAAATTGTGAAGACCTTTTGCTGATACCTAAGCTGCCAATCCTTTCTGCGCATGGAGTAGCTATTTGCAAAGTGCTTAGGAATGTAAATACAGGGTCTTTGGGAAATGCTGACTATAAAGCATTATCATAGATGGTATAATGAACTCCCTGTGCACAGTGAGTTTGGCAACTGATTTTACTGCTTTGTGTTAATTCTATTTTTATCTTTACCAGTGTGATAGATAAATGAATGCATAAAGTAGGAGGAAAGGAATAAAAATGAGGTTCTGGCTGTAACATTTATATTTGGAATTGGCACATTCTCACACTGTGTTTGGCTGAATACCAAGTGGTTTCTCTATTAAAGAGAAATCCCTTCAGTACAGTTTTAGAGTCACTCACCTGCTGTAATCTGGAACCATTATAGACCTGGTCAACTTTGGGGACAATAAAAATAGGGTTATGGGTTCTCAACCTGGAACCTGTAGCCTGCCAAGTATCCATGGACATATGCCATGGGCCTTCACATCTGATTTGATTTACGATTTTTACAAATATAACCAAGATGCTAATGTGCTGCAAGGCAAAATATCAGCATTGCTCTATAAATATATCCTGGAGGCATTCTCAAAACTTAAAAATCACAGGGGCTGGAGACCAGTGCTTTGGCTGAAACTCTTATCATCCATCAGGAAAAAAGTGAGAAGTAAGTTGAGATGGTAGGGAGCACCTGGAAAGCCTAAGGCTTGCAGTGCTTTCAAACTTTGTGGAATTTTTTTTCCTTTATTACCCAAAACTGCTTATCAGAAAGTTTTATGAAAATTTCTATACTCTATACAGAAAAAAAATCCTTGGGAGCAGCTGACAGGAAGCTATATTTGTCTGTCAATCTCTCTCTTTCTCTCTCCAATCCAATCCAATCCAATCCAATCCAATCTACCCATTCATCAATCCATACATCATGTAGCAAGGAAGACCATCTGAACAAGCATGCATTCTCTTCCAGAAAGCAAATAAGAAGTTGCATTCAATTACAAAGCCTTTTTAAACTCAAGTTTCTATGGGAAGAAAGGGGAGTGACAGTGGAAATGGCCTTTTGCAAAAAAAATCTTGCTAAGTTTGGAAAACAGCCAAAAGCCCTATATGGCATGGGCCCAGGTTATCTGAGGAGATGTCTCTCCCCAATGGGACCAGCCTTTCCGATTTGCAACAGCAGAAGAAGCCTGCTACTGATGCCCTCTGCCAAGGAATATGGGTTCAGGGAGAAGAGCCTTTTCTGCTGTGACCCCATCCCATGAAAACTCTGCCACTGGAGATGAAAACTGATCTCACCCTTTGAGACTTCTGGAAAAGTATTAAACTTTGGCAGTTGTCCTGGGGTCCTAAGGGGGATGCTCACCCCTGGATGCGAGTGAAAGAGGAAGAATATCTTATTTCCATCCTATCTTTCCCTAATTCTAGTTTTAGCATAGTTTTTGTAATCTTAATCTGTGTAGTTTTAATGTTTTAATTATTTTTCTACCTCTTTTATAACTTGTAAACTGCCCCAAACCCCCTTGTTGGTGAGATGGGTGACATAAGACACAAACAAAGAAAACCAAACAAACAAATGGAATGTGCTTGAGATCAACAGTATGCAGGTTGTTTTCTATGGCTGTTTTAGTGAAACAAATAAGCATACAAACAAACAAATGACAAGATTTTCTCCTGTGGGTTGAGATATCTTTTTCATGATGGTTGTCTAGCAATGGTGGGTTGCTCTTACCATCGCTATTGGTAGCTGATTGCGGTCTGTTTGTGCACGTGCCTGACATGCGCTGTGCACACATGCGCAATCCACTGCCCCTGCAACTCCCAGCAGCTTGTTGGGGCATGTGCAGGCACTGCACGCTGTGTGCGCATGCGCAGTGTGCCTTTTGGCATAAATTCAGCAATAGGGTGTGGGCGGGCGGACCGAATGAGCCACCATACTGGTACGCTCTCAGCTGCTCCAGATCACTACCAGTACAGCCGTACCAGTCAGGATGGGCAGCAACCCACCACTGTTGTCTAGTCTGCAGCTCTTCCTCCTGTCTCCCAAGTTCATTTCCACATACCATTACAAACACAAAGACACACTCACCCATTAGGCATTCTTAGAATGTACTTTGCTTAGCAATGTAGATCCCATGTCCTCTTCTGATGAAGGAAATCACAAAAGGTTTAAACTGATGAGCTTAGGGCACGCTTTCAATTGTGAGGCATTGCCTACTGCTCATATACTTGCTTCAGACATACAATACCACTGATGACTTTTTCACACTCACCCACAATAAGGTTCTGAATCCATTTCTTCTTCTTGTAGCCTAAAGATAATTCATTGAAGCTGTTCCCTCTCCCCTTTTTGATCTACCTCTCCACCTTATAACACTTCTCCCCCTAAAAACACCATCAATATTTCATAAATGTACAGTGACAAATGCATTTTAATGTGGCCCACAGAGGACCTGAGATTGATTGGCCTCTCAGAAATATGACATCTTTCAAAGTAGGATATTCATGCAGTGTTTTAGTGCTTACATTAGTCAGAGGGAAGCGGCACCAAAATTTATCACACTTATGGCTTTCCTGGTATCTATTTTCTTTTTAGCTCCTGACAGCAAATATCTGAATGGTCCTTATTGATTGGCTTTGTGACTGGGTCTTCGAAATGTGCAGGCTGTGGGAGGTTTTCAGATCAAATTAAATTCTTGCTTCCCACCTTGCCTTTAGGTATGTGTAAGCAAACTAACTTCATTCACACTGGCTTCCATTCACAAGGATAGCAGCGTAAAGAAGGAGAGTGTTTATTACCTGTTAACACTATAAGTGAACTTGTTTCTTCCTGTTCAAGGTGAACGTTCATGTTTTCAAGGAAGACAATACTGAGAGTGCTAATGGCCTCTGTTGTGATGCACATACAATTAGTTAATGGATACTTGATGGAAAATCAGAGCCAGCGGAACTTTCAATTTCCTACTCCAAGTCATTAATATTCATGCACAACATTGTAATGTAACTGGCTTGCCGTTTTGTCACAAGAAAGAATGTAATTGTCAGCATAAACAGTTTGTTCAGGGACTGTGATTTGCTTGAGAACTCTGGGGCTTGGAGAACCTAATTCCCATGGCTGCCTTACAAATGAAGGACCCTGCCATCTCCTAGAATTTCAGCACCATCCCTACCCTGCCCATTTAAGAGAGGGAGATGTCTCATCAAGCCAGCAGACATCTACCAATGCCTTTTGATAAGAAAGACCCCAAAGTGACCACTGTAGTATCTGGAAATAGTAGAAAAGAAGAGAAAAAACTGGAGAAAATAGCAAAATACAAAGACTTGCAAATAAAAGCACAAGTACAACAACTGTGGCAAAAGAAAGCAAAAATAATACCAATAGTAATAGCTACCTTGGGTGTCATTCCAGAACCCCTAGAGCACCACTTAGATACCATTGGCATTGACAAAATAACCACCAGTCAATTACAAAAGGCAGCTTTATTTGAAACAGCTTACATTCTGCAACAATATCTTTACCACTATCAGACAACATCTGCCTATACCAGGCTCTTGGGAAGGACGTGATAGGTGGATAAAAATACCAACTCCAGTCTAGATATCTGATTGACTGTGTGACCAACCATAATAAAATATTAAATTTATATGCTGCCTGATTTCGAACAGTTCTGCAATTCCATTTTATGGCTACATCTGACTCTGAAGCTTGAAAAGCCCACCATATTAAAATGAGAAAAATAACTGTTGTTGCATTATTTCTCCAACATCATCTCTGGACATCTCTAAAATTTCTCATCTTAATTATGTGTAGGGGTTTAGAACTTCTAAAGAGCAGCTTCCCATGAGAACATTAAAGTGCTGAATTAGAAGAATCAGTAAACTGATTCATACTGAAGCTGCTTGCAGATATTCTTAATAGTTGGGCTTATTAGTTGTATATTTTAAAAATATTAATCGGGTAAAGCAAAGGCATAATGATAAAAAGATGCTGATAATGAATTTAGGTGTGGAAGAAAATACAAATATGTACATTTTAGTATATTGAAGGTGTAAAAATCTGGATGGCCACTAGATGGCAGCAAAGGTGTGGAACAACAACAACATTATCTTTCTTTTTTCCAGTGATGGCCTAGATTCCTGCAGTCCCATATGGTTGCTCTACTGAAGCATGTAGTACACACAGAAAAATGTAGTTCACCTGGTTGAGCAGAGAGCAGTTATGTGCTTACAGCTGTGTTATTTTACCCAGTCACACATCAAGAATCTATCATTTCCTCTGTGTCATGTACTATTTGCTTTCCCAATCAAAAGAAATAGCTCAGAGAGCACTCAGCTGTATTTTAAATGAGATTTCTGTAAAAAAGACCCTGCCAAACACTTTATCTAAACCTGCTGCAGAAAGCATACACATAGAATTTATTTCATGGAGCATTTGGTTTTTGTGAGTTATATCTAACATTTAGCAGGGTGATATGACATGTCCATAGCATCCTGAGGCAGTTGCACAATTGGGAACCTATTTTACAGTAGCTAAAATAGTGAGTCAATGAAAAGACTCCAGTTTTAGATTAAGTGGTCTCTGACAGATTTAGTAAACTGCCTTAATCAAGTCTGTTTGGATATACACTCTGTATATCAACTTTTTCCCCCTTATATCCCACTCTCCTTTTTTTCCTTCCTCCCCTTTCTTTCTTTGGAAAAGGCAGTTAAATAAAGTTTTCTGATGTATTTCCATCCTGCAAATTAAGAGAATAAAGCTTGTTTAGGATTTAACATTGTTAATAATAAGTTTGTACTACAGTGGGTAACCTGAAGCAGTATTAAGTTATTAGCTTTAGATCGTACAATAGAATCTTCTCTTCTTTTTCTTTGCATCCCTAGTACCTTTTCAGAACTTCTCCAGAACATCCTTAATCTTTACAAGGGAGTGTAATGGAATTCAGGGCAAAGGATGAATAGTTCTCAACGGTAGAAAACCAATCCTAGATTTCATCTTATTCTAGTATCTAAAAAAGACCAGTTTTGGGGAAATGGCCAAGTCATTGTGAATGCAGCAGGAAGAGTATAGAACAAATGTTTGATTGGTTTTGTATATGAGTGTAAACATTAGCCATAGTACCAACCTGCATTCTAATATCTGATTAAAATGCTCCAAGGTTGTGTGAGTGAACTTCACTATGGATGTCTTGAATTTCTAGGTGGAATTTTACTTGCAGTAAAGTTTTCTGGATTCTTAGCTCATTAGAGATCTGAAAGGTAGAGATTATAATGTTATTTTATTGGCATCAATATGTATTGGGATTAAAAATTCCATAATTTCCAATCAGAAACCCATTAAGGCTTAGGATTCAGGAAGTTGTGCTCTCAATATATGTAGAGAATGCTTTTTTGGGGGAAAGTGAGAATAGAAGGAACAGCAGTTTTATTTCTAACCCTTATTCTAACCCTTCTTTCCAAGGCTGCAAGCTGCAAAGAAAGAAAGAATAGTTCTTATTATAAATTTGAAATGATTTCTTCTGCAAGACTTTGAAATAAAAGAGGGTGGATGGCTTTAGAAAATGATTAAGTCAATAAATCAGTCAATCAATCGTCCTATGATATAGGTCTTTAGGCTACAAGAAGTGCAAGTCACTTGCCCCTTATAAATATCCCTGGGCCATTGCTTGTCCAACAGAGGATAAATCTATACCACTGTTCCTTCAGGACAATCTCACTGAGGTCAGTTCTGGATTTACATACCTCTTGCCCTGTCATTAGAACTGGCCTGCAAACATTTCTGGGGAGCAGAAATGGATGTCACCCTCTATCGATCCGCCACTCAGCCCAAAAGCAACTTTCCATTTCCATTTCTCAGCTCCACTTCAAAACTGTCCTTTTCCTCCCTACGTCAGTTTGAGTATTCCTGTCTGTTTGGGACAGACAGATTCAGTTTGCTGCAGGCTAACTGCAATAGTTCAGAGGCTACTTTGCAGGGGAAAGTATCTACTCAGCTGATACTCTCTATGCCTCTCCTAGCCAGCAATAAGGAAATGGCAGAATGTTTTGCTGACCTGAATTGATGTTGCCAATTCAAAACCCGCAGGAGCATTTTTTTATTGCTTATTAGTAACTTATGACTATCACTAAATGTTATAGCTTATGATTCTTGATGAATGTATTTTTTCTTTTTTCCTTTTCCCCCCATTTTATGTACACTGAGAGCATATGCACCAAAGACAAATTCCTTGTGTGTCCAATCACACTTGGCCAATAAAGAATTCTATTCTATTCTATTCTGTTCTGTTCTGTTCTGTTCTGTTCTGTTCTGTTCTATTCTATTCTATTCTATTCTATTCTATTCTATTCTATTCTATTCTATTCTATTCTATTCTTTAAGTTGCTATTTTTTCTGGAGTAGCCAGATGGCATCTTTTTCTTTTTTAAAGGTTTAAGGGCTTTAATATTTTACCATTTTTCTAGTCACCTAGAAAGGATTCACCTAACTTTCCAAATAACGCATACAAACCTATTGAAGATCAAAGGGGACAGTTTGCGAAATGAATAGTATGAGATCACAACTGTGCCCTGTATGCTCTTGTATGTCCTATATGTATTTCTATGCAACCAGAAAAAGATAACATTTGTGTGATGACTTCCTGTTTTGTTATATCGGGATCTTTATCTGGACCTATTGTCAGTAAAATGGTGCTGTGAGTGTGGGAGATTTAGGATTACAATAGCCTCACTCTTTTACATTCTTCTGAATTTCATGTAGTAACATGTCAACCTGGGAACTGGGAGAGAGCAAATTTTCCAGCCGTGTCTGCTAAAAATAAAACAAAATAGAATAATATGGTAACCATGATGGTGCAGTATAAGCTCTTACTTTTTTAGTTGTCATATGTATGAAACAATTAAAAGGTAGAGCTTTGATTACAGTATTATGGCCACCATTTTATTTTTTTGACCATACCCTGAAGACACCCTGAAAATGACAAAGAGACAAATATATGAACAATATTTCCACTATTATTTTATAGGCGAAATCCATCTTCTGTCTTTAGATCATATATAAATTAATCCAAAGTATTAGTGCAGTCTTTCTGGATAGATTTCCTGACAGTTAGAATAATTAATCAGTGGAACAGCTTGCCTCCAGAAGTTGTGAAAGCCCCAACACTGGAAGTCTTTAAGAAGATGTTGGATAGCCATCAGTTTGAAATGGTATAGGATTTTCTGCCTAGGCAGGGGGTTGGACTAGAAGAGCTCCAAAGTCCTTTCCAACTCTGCTATTGTATAGATGCAACATCTTGAAAACTGATTGATAATTTGGTCTTGCGAGATTACAATTAGTGTAAATATTTTCGCTTGCTATTTATTGTGAGGACCAGACATTTTAGATCATCTCCTGCCCCTCACTCCCAACTGCACTTAACATATACATGCACACAACTCCACTTCTTTAAACTTAGAAAAGTTAGTGCAACCAAGCAGGAAGAGCTACTGATAATGTGGGTCAGTTAAGCACCGGCTCTGCACATTAATTCTCAGTATCTCTTATTTATCGGATGGGAAGTGTTTCTTAATCATGCAACAAATGAAGTGATATTATTTTGACATTTTGCCAGATGGCAATATTTCTCCTTTTGATTGTTGCTATGTTGCATGGAGCTTGTTTCAGGAGAAGAAGGGTAGATCAAATAGGCTGAAACACTTAAAATCTGCATATGCTTGCCTGTTATCCGTACATTTTTCCCCCTCTGGCTGTCAGACAGGAAAGTGTGTATGGGAGCATGACAGAGTTGTGTTAAATGTCACTCATCTCTAGAATGTGCAACAATAAAGTAGGTTTAAGTTAGAAGATTTGGAGGGGGGGAGGATGATTTTCATGTAGTTTTAAATAATTCATACACATTCACCTATTTTCCTATTCTCTGCATTTCAAGCAAGAGCCAAACTGCTCTTGCAAGCACATTTTTTCTTGTGGCAACAGGAAAGAAATAATCATTAAACTTAGTGTTGCAAATTAGAATTATAACCAAATTCTGACAGAATTAGAATTTGTGTTGAAATTTGAGATTTGCATCACTTTGTTATTAGTGTTAATTTTATGATCATTATAGAAGTAGCTTATTTTAGATAAGTATAATGCAATTTAAATTCTACAGAATGACCATTCTATCAGATGTCAATGAGCCAAAAAGCAGTACTAAGAAAGTCCCACTGTAGTATAAAATTACAAAGCCAATGACACAGTATTCACAAAATGTGTGTGTGTGTGTGTGTGTGTGTGTGTGTGTGTGTGTGTGTGTGGCTCCGATCACGCTTTGCTCGCACATGCACGAAGTTGAAGGCACCAGCCTGAAGATGGCGAGTGGGACCGCATCGAAATGTCGCCAAGATACTCTCAATCTTACATGGGAAAAGACCCGAATATGCCAAGGCCTGCATACCTGTAGCTGTGAAAATCTACGAAAACAAATATGTATAATGTGAATCAATCAACTTTATTATGGTGAAAAAAAGAAATTGATAGGTTTTATATGCCATTACCTCAACTATTCCAGCTAATTCCATTAATTAATTATAATTAATTAATGATCCACCTGACAGAATTATTGTGAGATTGTAAAAATGGAATTTTAAATATTTGATCTTCCAGCAGGAACACAATCAAGTTGTTATTCTGCCATTAGTTTTACCAGTGTTGGTTGGGCATTTGCACTGAAGGGAAATTAAGAAGAAAATACTGGATTAGACTGCTGTGTCTATTATTGAACAAACTATGGTTAGTCAGATTCGCTTATTAAACTCTAAATTGTGATTTACAATCAACAGTGGCTAGATGTACAACATACTCAGCCACAAACAAATCATTTTGTAGTTTAGTATTTTCTATGAATCTAAGTTCAGTTTGAAATAAAAATGCAGCAAAATAACAGTAAAACCGGACCAAGAAAGCAGATACAGTAATATGCATTTTGGAGGTGAAATAGATAAACAGTCCATATTCCCAGCAGAGGGCTGCTACCGCCAAACAGAATGCCTTGTATTGAAGTAGTGTACCTACAGTGAAAGACAACCTGGTTTTCCATCCAACTATTAGATTAGTGGAAGAATTTATTGTACAGTTTTCTTCTGCAGTTTAGTGTAATTGCAAATATGTGAAATCCACAAAGGCAATCAAACTTTGATTTACTTTTCTTGGATGAGAGTCAATAGACAATTTCTAACCATCTCAGAAATTGAAACTGTACTATGCGGAGAATATAGATAGATTTTATTTAAATAAAGATTTAAATATAGACAATACGTATAGATTTTATTATTTATTTTTAAAAAATTATTCCTAAGGGTAACAAAGATATATTAATATTGATATGAAGAAAAGAAGAAAAATGTATATATATTTTATACATACATACATACATACATACATACATACATACATACATACATACTTACTTACTTACTTACTTACTTACTTACTTACTTACTTACTTACTTACTTACCCTATTCATATGGCTGCTCATCCATACAAACAAACTGAAAAGAAATGATATTAAAAGCAAAAAAGAAACCCAACTGAGATTTCTACAAAAATCTCAATTCCCACTAATCATGTAGACTCATGCCAGAGTTTCGGTAACAATCACCAAAGAGAGAGGGAATAGCTTTCATAGCTTTCTGAAAGGCCATAGAGCTGGTACTATTTACCTCTCTTTTGGGGAGATGTCTACATTAAAAATGATCTGTAGGTTTCCAAGTGGCCATTTCAGGACATGTTACATTGACAAAATATATGTGTTATTTACACTACGATTGTTTTACACAGTATAAAAAAACAGTTGCATCATTTTTTAATGTAAAAGGACACTGAGCCCTGTGGTGCAGTGGTTAGAATGCAGTATTTCGGGCTGACTCTGCCCACAGTCTCGAGTTCAATACTGACCGGCTCAAGATTGATTCATCCTTCCAAGGTCGGTAAAATGAGGATTCAGTTTTTTGGGGCAATATACTGAATTGTAAACTGTTTAGAGCTTGGTGTAAAGCACTATAGAGTTCTATAGTATCTACTTATATTTAAGTCTAACTGCTATTGCTATTTTAAAACATTTGTTTAAAAATAGTATTATTTTAATGCATTAAGATTTTTCAGGCATTTTTAATTTTATGTTGATTAATATATCTGTATGTATTTTTGTTGAAGTTAGATGTGTTTAGACTTTTTTTAACGTCAATGAAACCAAGTAGATCTGATAAAATGATGTTACGATAACTCTTGTAAGTTATCAAAAGTTAATACTCTTGAATTTCTATCTTCCATAAAACTTTCTGGGAACATACTTTTAATTCAGGAGTCCTTGCCTCTTCTTCTGCTGTATCTGTTTATTTTCTCATTCCCTTATCTTCATGGGGTACCATTGAGAGTGAGGCAATATACATTCATATAGCAGTACCCTTAAGGAAATGGAACAACAGATTTGGACATCTGTGTATTGAAATACTTATGTTGGAATGGAGCCTTGCATGCTGTTAGTTCATACCATCTTTTGGTCAGAAAATACCTATTAACTCACCTGAATACAGTGGTAGCTGAAATATTTCCTGTTGTCTCAGTTACCTTAGAAGAAAGCATTTAATTTAGGGTTGAATTTTATGTCTGAAAACCTGACTTATTAAAATACATATTATGCCTTTATGAATCTTTAATAAGAGGTTAGTGAAGTCTGCATAGTAGACTTATCAAGCTTACATTTTGAGCTGTTTGATGAACTCATCCGTAGGTTTCATGTGGAGTGTGAAGTCGATTTGGATAGAAGAATCCTTTTGATATAAAAACAAATGATGGATGGATTATTAATTGCCTTTGGTACAGAAAGCTGAGTCTGATTCATGTGTCTTTTAATTCAGCACCACTTAAATGTAAAGGGAAAAAATGCATGTATTTCATTCAATAGCCAGGCATCCTGTGGGAATATAATAGGCCTCTGGGTCTGTTTGAATGCTGGGGTACGTAGTACTTTCATTAGTGGCAATGAATGCAGGCCCACGGAGGGCAGTTTTACATTTCTTTGGGGAATATTTTCTCTTTACATTTCGGAAGCTTTTCAGTATGGGAATAAAATGAGTTTGGAACTCAGCTACACAGTTTTGAAATAACCTGCCTGTGGTTTGGAAAATGTTTACTTGCTTTTTAAAAATATGGTGCCTTGAAAACAGAGTTGGAATGTTGTTTGACAGAATAATTCACTGAAAGGTTATTCAATATTACTCAGCAAATTGGTTCCTTTCAACAATTTAAAGAAATACGGCAAAGAGTACTTTATCTACAATGTAAGCTATTTTCTATCCAATTCCTGCTGTACAGTTTGGCCCCAGAGCAACAAACACATTGTCCATTTTCAGAAAATGCAGATAATTTGAATATGTACCTCTTCCAAAGAAGACAAAACTTTTCCATCCATGCCATATCATTGGGTTTATTGAAAAGCTATTTGTTTTGCCATGAACGAATATTGGAAAACTACACATTGTTACTTTTCACAAAGTGGAAGGGGATTGTTAACCATGCATGCCTAGTCTACTTCTGTAGGTATTATACAAAGGTTAGAAGCATGATTTTTATAGGGTTGTAAATTGAAGCAGAAAGTTGTTTTTTTAACTCATGGAAAATTTGGTTGTACCTGTTTGTCTTGATTTGCTTTCTACATTAAAGTATTTAACTTGAACAGATTTTGAATTAACATGTTCATTATCAGATAATACTAAGGATGTAACCACTGTATACCAGGTAGGATTATTAAATTGGACCTGAAGTATTGCTCTTTTCCTTTAGACCCATGGATGAAGCAGGAAATGAATCAGCTTTGTCTTCCCCTAGTTAAATAGCCCCTTGACAATTCTTTTGTTTACCTTTTCCATTAACCTCATTTTGCACAGATAGATGTAGAAATAGAATGGTAATAGGAAGCAGTTGTGGAAACATGTGAACTAACCTGCTTTTGTTGTAGTATACAATAGACATTTCCCATGATCCAAGGTTGCCTGAATGTAATATCTAGGATCTGATTGGGTAGCCAAGACCACCAAGATTCCAGTTTCATTTCTTTTTTTGTTTAGAAATAGAGTTTGGACATAAGATAGACCTTATCAAAACAGACATTTTACATTGCAGGATGGAAGACTTACTAAACTATTTTGCATTCTTTTGTGTAATATGATTCCTTTGCATACTACTTTTGTTAGCCAAGTATAGAATAATATACTCTAGTTTTATGCATTTCACATGTTTTCATTCTCAAGATGTGTATTTGTTCTCAAAAGCATTTTAATAGAATAACAAAGTAACAGAGTTGGAAGGGACTACTGAGACCTTCTAGTCCATGAGTGTCAAACTTGATCATGTCACCTGACGTATCATGACGTATCACAATGTTTTTTGCCTTTGCAGAGCCGAGGTAGGCAGGGCCTGCGCGTGATGCATCTGGCACACAGGCTGCCATTTTGACAGGCCTGTTTTAGTCCAATCCCCTACTAGGACAGCCTATTCCATTCCAGACAAGTGGTTGCCCAGACTCCTCTTAAAATCTTCCAGTGATTGAGCACCCACAACTTCTAAAGGCAGGTTGTTCCACTGATTAATTGTTCTCACTGTTAAACATTTCCCTTTAGTTCTAGATTGATTCTCTCCTTGATTAATTTCCATCCACTGTTTCTTGTCTTGTCTTCTGATGCTTTGGAAAATAGATTGACTCCCCTCTTCTTTGTGGCAGGCCCACAAATATTGGAATACTTTTAAAAACTAGAAATATTCCTATTTACCACTCTGGATCTAAGGAAAAAGCTTAAAAATCCATCTGAATTGGAATATCCACTTTCAGACTGAAGCAATGGTAGGTGGATGGCTGATTATTCTTTGGCAGATAAACTTTTAGTCTTTCTTAACTGAACCTTAAATGAACTGTATGGTCATTTTAACCATGTGTCAGACAATACTGTTCCTTTGACATGTTCTGAAATACTGGGGTGAGCTTTGACCCAGTCATACCCACCATTATATGAATCTTAATTAATGTCAAATGCTCAGTCCATTTTTATGTTTACAAGTCAATGTTACTCTGAGTAGGATGCACCACACCAACAGTGCATCTTCAGCACCAAGCAACTAGAGTTATCTAATCTGTTGTAAATCAGTTTCATATGCCAACCCGAATTCCCATTAATGAACTTTTTCCCTTGAGAATTCTCTTTGATCTTGCCACCTAATGTTAGGAATTTATAAACCTTCTCTACCCAGTCCACATCTGGCTCATAAGTCCCCTTTTTTCTTTTGCCCATAATGTTTAATTAATCCTTTAAACAAGAAGATTAAAATCAACACAATTTTTATCTTCCACTTATCAAACTAATAGAAAGTAAGGAGAAAAAGGAGTAATAGAGTAGAATAGAATAGTATTCCATATTGGCCATGTGATTGGACATACAAGGAATTTGTATTTGGTGCATCATTTTGAGGATAGGAGTTGAAATCAAGGAACTCAAAGAAAAACACAAAAGGTGCAAGAAAAGAATAAAATGAAGAAAAATAGAAAACAAAGAAGAAAGATATAAAGAAATGGCTTCCAATATTCTTTACAGTAGTTATAAAGACAACTATATTTTATAGCGTATCCTTCTCCTATGATCTACAAGAAGCTAAAATATCTTCCATTCCCAGCTCCTTATCAGCAAAGTAATGGACCAACATTTATTGGCGTATCTGATTCAAGGATACACGAAGAGCTACCAAGCAGAGACTGGATTCACAACAAGGCATATGACTGCCCAAAATATAAGTGAGCTCTATCATGAGCCGTGGTTGTGGAGTGGTTAGAATGCAGTATTGCAGGATAATTCTGCTGACTGCCAGCAGTTCATTTCCCACCAGCTTAAAGTTGCCTCAGCCTTCCATCCTTCTGAGGCCAGTATTGAGGGCCCAGATTGTTGGGAGCAATATGTTGATTCTGTAAACTACTTAGAGAGGGCTGTAAAAACACTGTGAAGCAGTATATAAGTCTAGGTGCTATTTCTACTGCTGTATCTCTCACTAGAATGCCTATATATTGTAAATAGGACATGGACATAGATACAGTTGGACATGGACACGGATGTAGATACTAGGACACGGACATATGTAAATAGGTCATGGCCATACATACATAGATACTTCCATGGAGGATCTGTATACTGCATGAGTCAAAAAGAGGGCTGCGAAAATATCTACAGACCCCACACATCCTGGACATAAATTGTTTCAACTTCTACCCTCAAAACAACGCTATACGGCACTGCACACCAGAACAACTAGACAGAAGGACAGTTTTCCCTGAATGCCATCACTCTGCTTAATAACTAATTTCCACAACACTGTCAAATAATTTACTAAGTCTGTATTGCTATTATTCTTCTTGTTCCTCCTAGTATCTATCTCTTCCAACTTATTACTATAACCACGTTGCTTGTATCTTTCAATTTATATTATTTTTATTTGTTTCCTAATACAATTCTATTACTTATTGGTAACCTTGACTATCACTAAGTGTTGTATCTTTTTATTCTTGATAAATGTATTTTATTCTCCTTATGTACACTGAGAGCATATGCACCAAAGACAAATTCCTTGTGTGTCCAATCTCACTTTGCCAATAAAGAATTCTATTCTATTTATTGAAAGCATGGATAGCAGATCGGATACACTGCAGGAGACGGTCTATCTTTTCTAGGCCACTAACTGGTTGGAAGGATGTGTGTGTGTGTGTGTGTGTGTGTGTGTGTGTGTGTGTGTGTGTAAATTAATAGGAATCCATGATCCATGTCTGGATCATAAGGCAATGGGAGGGGGCAGATAAAAAGACCATGGGTGGGAAAAATAGCAGGTATTTTATTTGCTATTTCATCAATGGAGTAGAAATAGTGATGTACACATTTAAACACATTTAAACATTTAAAGATCTACTTGAAAGTAGAGAACACTGTACCATTTTAGACAATATGCTTTTGAAACACTCATTTGTTCTTAAATTCTGAATACAAAAAATAAATTAAAAAATGATAACAGTAGGACAAAATGTTACTTTACTATGTTAATGTTCTGATCATTCAAGAAAGAGATTCCATCTGCAGTTTGAAACATTTCTCCCAAAGCACAAATCTCTTGATTATATTCTAACAATCCAGCCACAGTTACAACCCAGATTGTTGGGGGCAATATGCTGACTCTCTGTAAACCACTTAGAGAGGCCTGAAAGGCCTATGAAGCGGTATATAAGTCTACTGCTATTGCTATTGCTTTTTTTTTTTAAATCATTTGGATCATTTAGGTACTTAATTATTTTCTTTGCCACAATTAAGAAGTTTCTGCAGTTTTAAAAACTGCTGGCAGGTGGTCTTTTGCATCCAACAACATCCAATCCAAATGGGGGGGTGGGATTTTAGGTACTCTTTGACACCTTACTTCCTTGGTGATCATGGAAAAGGGAGAAGGATTTAAAAAAAAGGAAGCAGGGAGAAAATAGCATCCTTACCTTGGCTTCACCAGGAGGAACATGAGCATATGCAATTATAAGATAGCTGGCAGATGACAGAGTTAGTTAATGTAACAAGCCCTGTAAAGCATTTAGCCACATTCCAGTGTTTAATCAGCTGTGTAAAGTGCAATATCTATCTTTCAATTTTATGCCATTAAAGGAGACAAGATTTTGATTAGGTACTTAATCTGGCCAAGAGGAAAACAGGCCCACAGCAAGCCCACAATAGGCTGCAAAAAGGGGGCATTGGACAAAGAATTCGATAAACGAGAGAGACAGAAATTTAACATAAAAGAGAATTAGTGCAGCTCCTTTCAATTTAGTGCACAGGTTTTTTATGGACTAATCAATTAGAGGCTGTAGCTGTGCTGCTGGGAAGTGGTGCCGTGTTAGTGGCTTTGCCATATTAATTCTCTTCATTATGCTGAGGTCAGATGGAGTGCTTTGGGGGAAAGCCACCATCATTGAGCAGGTCACATCCCGGGCATTTTGTCGGTGCATTTGGGACAAAGAAAGGAAGCTGGACATTGATGTGAAGGATTCAAGAAGCATACACCACATGTTATTGTAATTTCCTAGCCTAAGAGGGGCTGCCTTAGAAATGCACCAATAGTAAAAACATAGCAAGCTTATGGAACAGGCTTTGGCATACAGTGCTCTGTCTGTTTCTTTTTAAATTAGGGCTGGCTCAGATAGCTGAACTTCTAAATGCAGAGCATTGCATGTGATAAAAAACAGACCAGTGCAAATTGCTTAATTTGTATTAGTCACAAGCAGCGATACATTTCTAAAAAAAGGTGCTAGGGTTAACGCTTGCCTTGCAGCAAGACATTCTTCTTTGGAAATACTGATTCCTCTACGCAGATGGCGAAGAATGGACGTCTTGATGAAAGAAGGCAGACAATGTCTCCATGATCAAAGACACTTCATCTTTTTAAAAAATTATAGCTCCCAGAGATTAAATAATCTTAGCGTTGAAAATTATATTTGGGGTACTATTTCTGACACATTGGCATAGTGGCAACTGAGCTGAATAGGACTCCATGTACTAAGTTGTGTTATTGCTTAGGACGTCTAAAAGCTGCTTCTGATTTTATTTATCTCTAATTTAAATGAAGGGATGGGGTGGCTCAGTAGCTAAGACGCTGAACTTGTTGATCAGAAAGGTCGGTGGTTCGGTGGTTTGAATCCCTAGCACCACGTAACAGAGTGACTTCCTGTTACTTGTCCCAGCTTCTGCCAACCTAGCAGTTCAAAAGCATGTAAAAATGAAACCACCTTTGGTGGGAAGGTAACAGCGTTCTGTGTTCCTTCAGCATTTAGTTACGCTGGCCACATGACCATGGAGACGTCTTTGGACAGCGCTGGCTTGTCAGCTTTGAAACGGAGATGAGCACCGCCACATAGAGTCAGGAACAACTAGCAAATACGTATGTGCAAGTTGAACATTTACCTTTACTAATTTAAATGAAGTAAATCTTTCTTTGTGGGAGACAGTAAGAGAATGAGGCATAGAATGAGAGCATACCTGCTGTGAACTAAGAGAATCCCATTGTCTGACAAATATGGACAAATTTAGGATCTAAGATTAGGTTCAAATGGCCCTAGGAAATTAAAAAGCTTCTGTGTGCAAGGATGAAATTGTAAGAATGAGATGTCTGTTCTCTGCAGCTAGTTGTTCCCAAAAGAGAATATGGATAAAAGAGTCCTATCACAAAGAAAAGAGTGCTCTCTTCTAATTTTGGCATTGGTCATCTACTTTCAGCTTTAATAAAATCAAAATGCCAACCCTTGATATAAATTCTCACCACCTTTTTCAACTGTCGCTCCTTTAGGAAATCAGATAAATATTGCCCAAGGGGATTATTATTATTTTTTATTCCCAAAATCTCCTGGCAAATTAAGTAAGTATCTCCCTTATTTTATAATTTCCTGAATCTCAGAGCTATAATTTTTGGTATATGCCTGTGGATTTTCAGTGAGGCAAAAGTGCTACATCTCAAATCAAGCTCAGATGCTAGAAGTCCACCGGTCTTGACAGCTATTTATAACTCTAGGATATCAACCTGATATTTTGTTATGGACAGCACATAAATTTGAACAGCTACCTTGAGCTGTGGACGCACATCAGTCTAACAAGACCTTTTGCTGTCTTGGGTTTCCAAGCATTTCCAAATTCTTGTGATCGAAGGATGCTGAAGGGTATTGAGAGGTCTCAGTGGCAATCTCTTTACAGGTCCAGGGAGGCTTGAAATGTGACATCCTGGATTGCCTACTCCATCTTTTCTTGAGAAACACATATATCTCACTTTGATTAATGCTATATACCTTTTACTTAGAGAAAAGGGAAACTCAGCATTTTGATAAATGTATTTAGTCAAACAAGAAGAAAAATTAATTTGTCTAGTAATGGCTGAAGTTGTAGAAAAATGTGGAAGTAAATCCATTAGAGGAACTATCAACTTTGCTTTAAGTGAACATGGATATGATTGAATTTCTAATCACAAAATTTTATAATATAAGGATCAAAAACAAGCTTGGAGATCATCTAAGGTAATTTCCACTGCAGGAATTTAGTTATTTATTTGTTCATTTTGGCTAGACACCGACTTACTATGTGACTCTGGGCAGCTCTTATCTAATTAAGAACAGCAACAGCAAAATAGTCAAAACAAAAATTAAAATACATTGCACCTGAGCCAGTTTATGCATCCATAACAAACAGGTCACTTAAATGTATACTGTGACCCAATGCCTGAGTGAAAAATGATATCTTACAGAAGACTGGTAGTATCAAGGCTATGTGTTTCAGGCAAATACAGGGGCACATCTCTGAGGTCTCATCAAATGACATTGTTTAATGAAGAGAACATGCTTGTCTTGTTGGATTTTGTGAAATGGGCAGAAATAACTGCAGTTAACTAGCTGGGTTGTCAATCAGAACGACTTTATCTGTCAAATGCTTCAAATAGTCCTCATAATAGCCTTGGAGATGTTCCTCAGGCCCCTCTCTCCTCAAGATGGACTTGGTCAGCTGAAATGGGGTTGCCAGTTGGCAATCTGTAGATGTGAGAAGAATGAGAGAATAGTTAACATTTGCCATTCTTATAACCACAAGATAATTCTTAATAAAGGCTCTTACTTATGTTTCATTCAGTTTCATCTTCCTCCACAATTACTGTAGGCATCTCTTTCTCTAGTTGTTATCTGACAACTAGATTTCCAGGAATCCATTATCTAAAACTATTGTCACTAGTCAAACTATTGTCTGTCTTTCTAAACACTGATCAGAGCCCTAATTGTACCAAGTTACAACCTCACATTCCCTCTAAAATTGAATAGGTCTCTCAGACACCTGGGCCAAAGGAATGGGTATTACTCACCTTGGAGTAAGCAGTCAAACAGTGATAATAAAAGACCGGGCAGGAATTCACAAGTTTGGTATCCCTACAGTTGGTCATTCAGGCTTTATTAAACACCTCCAGTCAAGGAGTTTCTATTACTTCCAGAGGAAGTCTGTTGAATGATTATTTGTTTAGGATTTATATTCTGATATTCAACCCAAATCCATCTATTTGTAATATAAACACTTTATTTCTTGTCCTGTTCTCTGGAAAAAAAACTCTGAACAGTTCTGCCCCATAGCCTTTCAATTACTTGAAGAGAATGAATAAGCCGTTCCACAGTTTTCTATTCTCCATGCATACTTAGAAACTCCAACTATTAGTTATACATTTTCTTCCACAGCCCTTATTACTTTGGTTGCTGCCTCTGGACAGTTTTTAAAAATTTCTTCCTAAACCTGGTGTCCATAACCAGCTGTGATAATTTTAGTGTGTCATATGCAAGTCTGAAAATCATATTTTCTAAACCCTCATCCAGTCATTTATAAATATACTAGCTGGATACCCATGCTTCATGCTGAAACTATGAGATTGGGCTTGCAGGAAAAATTTGGCTCACATTTCATTGGCTCAGTGGTGGGTGGTGATTGAAACACATAAGGGAATATTGCTGCCTTGAATCCGGAAGCAGTTCCATAGGTGGAAGGCATAGACATTTTGGTGAGGTAACGACGGTTACTACTGTAAGGAGCTCCAGATTGCTCCTGAGTGAAGGAGTGGAACGTCTGCCAGTTTGAACTGAGGTAACAGAATGTGTGGCAATTGGCAGTTGGAACAGAATTTTTTTCAGGTGGGGAGAGGGAATAGAATGTCTCGCTCCTTATCATCAGAGCATGTTAAGGCAACTGGCAGTTGGAACAGAGTTCTTTTCAGGTGGGAAGGGAGAGTAGAACTCCTTAGCATCAGAGCGTGTTAATTACTGTATAAGAAATACTAATGATCTGATGATCATTTTGAAAAATCCTTTCTTAGCGAGCACTTAGAAGCCAAGAGGAACGTACATGCCAAATAGACATTTTTATGTCTTCTTCATTTATATGGGGTATTTTATTGAATGCTTTGAGGTGGTCATGATCTTAAGGATATTTACTATTTTCCTCACATTTTTCCCTGTTTAAAACATTGCATAATTATACTTCAAGTATCTCATCTTATTGTGAAATTTCCAACTTGCATCACTCTCTTTGATGTGAGGATTTTTGTCCAGGGAATCCTGTCTAGTACTTTTCTAAACTTGTTAAAATAGTTCTCTTGAAAAAAATGTGAATTATATGTACTGCTCCAGTTCCTCTTTCTGTCGTATTGTTAATCCTCAAAAGAGACTGTAATCAAGGGTGTTTTGATCAGGGTCTCCTTAAATCTGGACTGTGAAACAATTACAATTCAGTTTTCTCAAACCTGATGCCTGAAAACTATGAGACTATAATTCTCATTGTGATCACATCTGGAAGTTGGTCTTTATAAAACAGGAACTATTTAGTGGAATTTAATAGCTTTTTTTGGATCTTACCTTAGATGTGCAATGGTCTCCAAAGATCTCCAACAGAAGGCATCTTTTCCTTTGCAGAGTTCTGTGTCTCTTAACACATGGAAAGGCCTGTCACCCAGAGATGAAATGATGAAACATATTAGTTTATGGTAAGCTGCCGAAAACCTGAACTCCCTGACTGTTCAATTCATGCAGAGTTATGACAGTTAAGCCTGCAGGCTACAAGTTAGGGAAATTATTTTCTGTTCAAACATTTCATTTCTCTGCTACTCTATAATTTTCTTTCTACTCTCTCTCCCCTCCCACCAACTTCTGCAAAGAAACACAGTGATATAAAGCAGTTGGGTTTTTGATTATTTCTTTTTTGCATCTATGCTCAAAACTAAGACACAAGCTTCTTTTCCCCCTTTTGCTAACCAAGTGCATCTTAGGTAAACCAAAGTTGAAAAGGGGGTGGGGGTCCAAAATAGAGAGAGAGAGTAAGGGCCATCTGTCTTCAATTTTCTTGGGCATCTCAGTATTTTGATACCTGGAGGACCCCCTAAAACAACCACATGAATAGGAGACATACTGGGAGATTTCAATTAGTTTGCTAACACAATATTATGAAAATGAAGGAGGAGGAGTTTATAAGCAGCTGCCAACATTTCTGTAAGTGGGAATGCTAAGAGGGTTATAAGTCACTTTTTTCATGTTATAATTTCGAATAGCAATAGCACTTAGACTTATATACATGCTTTACCGCCCTCTCTAAGCAGTTTACAGAGTCAGTATATTGTCCTAACAATATGCCACGTCCTCATTTTACTGACCTCGGAAGGATGGAAGGCTGGTTCAACCTTGAGCCTCGTGAGATTTGATCAGCCAAAGTGCAGAGAGTCGGTGATCAGCAGAAGTAGCCTGCAGTACTGGATTCTAACACTGCACCACCGCGGCTCTTATGGATCACTGAATGAGTGGGTCATTGAATGAATGGTTGTAAGTCAAGGACTACCTGTATTTTGAAAGCATGTAAAAATGAAACCACCTTTGGTGGGAAGGTAACAGCGTTCTGTGTTCCTTCAGCATTTAGTCACGCTGGCCACATGACGACGGAGACGTCTTTGGACAGTGCTGGCTCGTCAGCTTTGAAACGGAGATGAGCACCACTCCCTAGTGTCAGGAACAACTAGCAAATACGTATGTGCAAGTTGAACATTTACCTTTACTAATTTAAATGAAGTAAATCTTTCTTTGTGGGACACAGTAGGAGAATGAGGCATAGAATGAGAGCATACCTGCTGTGAACTAAGAGAATCCCATTGTCTGACAAATATGGACAAATTTAGGATCTAAGATTAGGTTCAAATGGCCCTAGGAAATTAAAAAGCTTCTGTGTGCAAGGATGAAATTGTAAGAATGAGATGTCTGTTCTCTGCAGCTAGTTGTTCCCAAAAGAGAATATGGATAAAAGAGTCCTATCACAAAGAAAGGAGTGCTCTCTTCTAATTTTGGCATTTGGTCATCTACTTTCAGCTTTAATAAAATCAAAATGCCAACCCTTGATATAAATTCTCACCACCTTTTTCAACTGTCGCTCATTTAGGAAATCAGATAAATACTGCCTGCAGTACTGCATTCTAGCTGCTATTGCTATTGCTCCTGCCATTTTGTTAATGAGGGAAAACTACTTACACTAAGTTGCTATGTGAAGGACAATTCCCTCTTGTCTTTCCATGCTTTCAATGTTCTTTTCGAGTTTTCTCCTCTCCCTGTTCTTTCAGTGCTCTCCTAGAAAATTCATGTGTGCTTACCTACTAAATATCTAAGGAGCTTGAGGGGCTCCTATGCCTCCTTGTAGCTCAGTATGTTTATTTCCAGGTAGCTCAATTTTTCTTGAGAAATAAACTCATGATCTACTTGAGTTTATCAAAAGAATAATTAGACAAATTTACTGAAAATAAAAATTCTCTTTGGGGATTACTTAAGTGGAACTTTCATATTGCAGTGTTTCTCAACCTTGGCGACTTTAAATCCTATGGACTTCAACTCCCAGAATCCCCCAGCCAGCAAAGCTGCCTGGGGGATTCTGGGAGTTAAAGTCCACAGGATTTAAAGTCGCCAAGGTTGAGAAACACAGTTTTAGAGCCATGTATCCTGAGCCCAGGAGAATGGGTTGAGCAAACAGGAAAGATACTTTGTTTTCCTCTTCTAATTGCAGTCTTTCTGCTGATTATTGTTGGCCTAAAAAGCTTCTTGCATTCTTTTTCAGGGTTACTCTTATGCTTATGAACTGCCTGGAGCCATAGTTCAACAAAAAACGCAAAGTCTCCAGGGTCAACTAAGTATTTACTACCCTCAATCCTAAAGAGAAATATTGGCATAAAGTGTTCCTGCAGGGTATTAGATGTGAGTGGAGCTGAAGGAACACAGGAGAATACTTATTAAAAATAATAAAACTGCATGATAAGCTGTATAATCCTCTCAGCTGTATGATACTCCATTAACATTATTAACAACCCTATCTATTTTTATTGAAAAGATGTTTCATGGATCAGAATTTGCCACTCTTCCAGCCCATTTATTAAGCTTGGAATAGCCAAAATCACTTCAGACTGTATTTATTATTATTATTATTTGCAGGGTGAGTGCTGTGGCTATTGGACTCCTGGGGATTCAGAGAAATAAAGTGTCATCTTTCAGTCTACACATTTCCTCAGGGAGCAATGGCAAGAATGTTCTCTTTCTGTCTTTTCCTATTAGATTTCCCTCTAATTTCTATTAATGGTGTTCTGAGACCTGTTCTAGCACTTTGAAATTTATCTTTTCCATCCCAAATAGCAATATTTAATAACCTGTTACAGAGAGGGGTGCCCCCCCTTTCAACTTCAAAGCTCTCTCTGTGTTTGCAGTGTAGAATGCCAATAGATACTCACTAGCTACAGTTGTACTGGTTCTTTAACATACTATTTTTTATGAACATCTAGATGTTTGTGGTCCAATTATTTATTCTGCAATGGAATGGAAATGCATTTTTATTTTTCTCAAGCTAGCAAACATGCAGCATTCCAGGAAACCAGGTTAATAGGCCCATTCAGGCATTTTGAAATGTGGAGTATTTATGACATAAGTGCTCCCGTGATGCCTCTGCCCCCAACTGATGTCACTTACTTAATATCACCTCCTGTGCACATTTGTGTGTTGAGTGTAAGTGTCTGGAAGAGAGGAGCCTTTTTTATTTCTTATGGTATGCATGTTGGCTTCTGTGTGAACAATTTTGCTGGTAGACATTAACAATTCAAGTGTTTATAGGAGTCATCATCATCTCAACCATGTTGGTAGGGGATTGAGTGTTCTGTTGAGATTTCTGAAAGCCTGAACAGTTTTATTCTTTCAAGCCAACAAAATGTGGAGGGTCTAATGGACTTGTGTGATTATTTCTTCCCTCTCCAGATATTCCCACATTTTCTTCAGAAATAAAGGAGGAGGAGGAATGGGAGCATCTAAACATAAGGCTAATCCAGGATTTTCCATTAATCATGAATCAAGCCACTTTATGAATGATATTTCACCCATGCCTCTGGATGAAACATTATGTAGGGGAGACCACAAATACCTGAAAAGAGAGTCATTTTCTATTCCATCTCAGAAAGAAAATCAGTTATGTGTGCTTCCATATCTGAGGGTGATAGAGGAAATCAAGTTGCTTGGTTTGAAACCAACCAACCAACCAACTTCTTAATGGCATATCAAGGGCAGGGATGTGGGAATAATCTGCCTTGGGTAGAAGCAATATGGGGTGCATATTGGACCGAGGATGCTGTGAGAGGGTTGGCAATGGGTGCAGCGTTGGGTCTCGGCTACTCCTGTGTTAAACAACTTTGGTAGCAGTTCAATGATGACAAAGTGGATCTTAAATAATGATCTAGGCACTAGGTGTACCACTGACAATTATGTTTTTGTAGCTTCTGTATAGTGTGTGACTTGACCCTTTGTGACATTGTCATATGGTAGAAGTCCTCAGGAAAAGAAACCTACTATATATAGTTGTGTTATGTGAAATGTGCTTGTTTCATTCATGGGATTTCCAGAATGGTAAGGCTAGTCCATTTAGGCAAAAAGAAAGTGCATTGATCCTCTCATTCTTAATATTTAACAATTCATTATTTCTGATGTTACTGTTTATTGTTATATAATTGTGTGTTATTGTCTGATGTTAAAGTTACTGATTCAACTGCAGGCAACTAACTTGCAGTTGAATCAGTAACTTTTATCATTGCATGCAAACTTGCATTGAGTCTGTTTGAAGTATGGTTATATTTGGAACTAATGTATTAAAAGGTATTTTGAATACTGTTTAATGATATAATCTCAAATATAGCATCGCTTTGTTTAGGCTTGTAATTTATTTATCTATTTATTGGATTTTGAGGCCACCTGAGTTTGGGCAGCTTACAATATCGAAGATAATACATAATTTAAAAGGAGCACACAACCACCTGGATAAAATCACATAAATCGTTTCCAAGGGGGGGGGGAATTGCCAGGGGCTCCACGAGCACTCTAGTCCTAGACTGAGAAGAAAGCCAGGTCTTAAGAGACTTTCAGAGCATTTGAAGGCTGGGAGCCTACATATCTCTGGCAAATGCTGTTCCAGAGGCAGGGGTCACAACAGAGAAGGGATGCTTCCTCAGTCCTGCAAGATGAGTTTTAATTGAAGAGACCTGTAGAGTATCTACTCTGACCAATTTCCTCCTTTTTCTTGTTACTGAGTACAGACATGGGACTGGTGCATTTTCTTCTGTAAAGCAGTAATATACTCCATTTTCCCCAAATAAGGCAATATCTTATTTTTTTTATCCCCCCTCCCCCAATAAACACTTGGCCTTATTTTTGGAGAGGTCTTATTATTTTTGAGGTGCAGGAGGCGGCGAGCATGGTCATCTAATGGCTGCTACTGGGTTGCAATATTTTCAGGGAGGGCTTATTTTCGGGGAAGGGCTTATTTTAGTGCATGTGCTCAAAAGCACGATTAGGCTTATTATCTGGGGAAGTCTTATTTTTGGGAAAACAGGGTAATAATATATTTTGCTTTTCTGTTTCCCCACTTGGCATGTGCCCCATGGTCCTGTTACATGTTTTTTACTTGTGTACCCTTTGAGCTATATTAGAGCCCCATGGTGCCATATGGCCCCTGGTTGAGAACTGCTCCTCTAGGCATTTTTTCTTCTATTCCAATTCCTGGAGCTCCTCAGAGAATCAAGATGTATCCTGGTTTGTCTCACAGGGAGAACGACAATTTTCATCATGGAAAATTGCAGCCTTCCTTTGGAACTCAACGGGGTCCACATCAGATGTTTAGGGAAGGCCAAGGATCTATTTTCCCATGGGTATGGGCCATACCAGCAAATTGGAGGATAACTAGAATGTTATATGTATATGGAAATATATAATGCTAATATCCTCCAATGCCAGATCACACCACAAGAGCCCTGAGATAAAAATCAGATGTAGAATGTAACCTCTGGTATTGTCAGCCTTTTGATTAAGAAATCACGGTTATGAATCTTAAAGCTACTTTATTTGTTTGTTTGTTTGTTTGTTATCCAACTTATGTGCCACGCATCTCATCTGGAAGCGACTCTGCATAAAATTACAGGATCAGAATCTTGAAATCTGAATCTGAATATGCTGAATATGTTTCTCCCCTTTGCTTTATCTTTCTGAGAACCAGTGAGGATTAAGGCTGAGGCTTCCCCCCCTCCCCAATTTTGACGCAACTTTCTTTTATCTGATGGTTCTCCTACTTGTGGCTTTTCCAACTGTTTCTCAAGATTATTCCTACTGCCCATTACAGGTACTATAGTGCCAGGCCCTCTAATACTTGGGACTGCTTATTTCTGAGGATGCCAGAATTTAGCTGGTGATTATGAAAGTGTTTGTTAGATTACTACTCCTATAGAAGGAATATTTATATTTGTTGTTAACTAATTTTGTTTATTCCTGTTTGCAGATAACTGCATATTTATAGGATTCTATCTTCTTCAAGTATACATTATAATCCCGTAATTTAAAAGGAGTTTTAAAAAGGAAATGGCATTTGATTCTTTTATGGATGTATATGTTCCCATTTATCATGATTGTGACATAAATCAAAGTCAAGATATACTGGGAAGTAAGCAGCATTATGCAAGAAGAATGTAGATTATACTTCTATTTTCTTATACATACATACATACATACATACATACATACATACATACATACGTACGTACATTCTTTTGTTCATACTAACTAAAATTGAATATATACATATTATAAGAATATCATTTTATGGACAGTTACCAGATACATATAGAACATTAGAACATGTTTTTTTTCTTGTTTTTCACATACTTCAGCTGGAAAATATATCTAGTTTAGACAGAAATATAAATTGTTGAGGCATATGGATTCTATTGTATCTATCAAGATACACCCATGTTACACCTATCCTCCGCGAGCTGCACTGGCTTCCTATTGGTCTCCGGACACAATTCAAAGTGCTGGTTATTACCTTTAAAGCCCTACATGGCTCAGGACCAGGATACCTGCGAGACCGCGTACTGCCACATATCTCCCAATGGCCGGTGAGATCCCACAGAGTGGGCCTCCTTCAGATGCCGTCAGCCAGACAGTGTCGGCTGGTGGCTCCCCGGAGGAGGGGCCTTCTCTGTGGCTGCTCCGACCCTTTGGAATGATCTACCCTCAGAGATCCGGACCTTGCCCACTCTCATGGCCTTCCGAAAAACTGTTAAAACCTGACTATTCCGGCAGGCCTGGGGCTGTTGACCTCATTTCTGAGGTCCAGCCCCAATCCGATTGGGTGCAACGGTGATTTTTTTTAAAATTGTTCTTTTTTATTTTTCATTAATTATTCTTCTTGTTTTGTAAGCCACCCGGAGTCCTCCGGGATTGGGCAGCCTATAAATCTACTAAACAAACAAACAAACAAACAAACATTCAATCTTGACACATTTTTATCGGTCAAAGGGAACTCAATCAACTGGATACTAGCAACCATGTTTTATCAGTTTGGATTTGTGGTTGTGAACAATAAATACTTATTTATATCCATCTATTTGTACCAATCTCATGTGAAAATGTCCATGTCTATACTAACACCTGTTACCTTGTACATGTTGACAAAATAAAATAAAATAAAATAAATGTGGACAAATTCCAGGGATACACATAGGTAGTTTCATGGCAGGAGAAAATAGGAAACATAGAAATTGGCTGCTAAATGCAGAAAACCAAGTATCATCCCACATTTGATAGATTTTGAGTTGAAGTTGTTCTAGATGAAAGGAAAAAGAACAATATTACTATCTTTGAATTTTCATGTGTGATCTCTCTCTCTCCCTCTCCCTCCCTCTCTCTCTCTCTCTCTCTCTCTCTCTCATCTCTCTATCTCCTCTTTCTCTCTCTCTCTGTCTCTCTGTCTCGCCCTCCCCCCTCATAAAATGTGGAAAATTTTGTAGATTTTTTATGTCCTTAACTAGAAGGAACAATTCTGAAGTAGTACAGTATTATTATTTTAGTTACTTGAATTGTATGAATTTATACAACATTCCTATCCAATTGGAATGCTAGAGTAGGTTTCAATTGCTATTCTTAGTAGTTTTAAATCTTTCCCAACATTCTGTGTCAAAATTTGAAATTTTTCACTCTCAGCAGTAAGATCTGTTGGAATATGATGTTTATGAAAGCTCCTATCACAATTACTGAATATGCTGCTGAGGTACCAAAGTATTTTTTCTTCTAACTTCTGTTGGAATACAGAAAATACAGCTGTCCTTTTAGAATTTGTAGTAAACCGTCAATCAATGAAAAAATATGTTAGTTCAGTTGGCCTCTGAAGGCGGAATCCTTTTTTGATGGTATGTCACAGCTTTAAGCCATTAGTAGGAAACAGTTCTACTTTTGAAATATTATAGTGCAAATAGTGCAATTCAGTTAAATATTATTATTAATACATTTATCTTGCTATGTCTATAATATATGTGATTAATTGATGATAACTATTTAAACTCTATGTGCTGCTGAGGCGTCTTTCAAACTTGGCACCTTTAAGATGTGTGAATGCCAATTCCCAGATTTCTCTAGCCAGCATGCTATATTCATACACTGTATGAGCATAAAAACAAAATATGCCTATTTGTCCAATAACAAATGAGAATTATTTACTGATTTATTGAGAGAATTGTTTCACTATATAGAGACTCCAAACAAAGTATGAACCCAATAACAATTTGTGAATGGTGGATTGTTTTTGGTTATTATTACTGTTGCTTTGAAACTGGTTAGATGAAGTAGGTTTTTTTTATTTAAAGACCGCACAAACATAGGTGATTGTGTATCATATTTTGTAACAAGCATTTGGATAAACTTGAAAATGCATTAATTATAAAATAAAATTTACGGGATCCAAGTTGTTAAGACATGCTTAAGAGTTGAAAGACTTCTTCTAGATTGTGATTATTCAAAAAAACATTTTCCTTTTGTCAAAGAGTCACACAATTTGAAAGATGGATGCATGACAACCAACCAACTTCTGACTCCCAGTAAAAAATGGATTATTGCTAAGGATCAAAGTCTTTGGTTACAAATTCCAAAATAATGCATCATTTAATGCTCTTCTAATTTCCCTTTCCAGAAGGACATTTTCCAAGTTTCCAACCATTTGTATATAACTTCAATCAGTTGTTTGGTCATTTTTCTCATTACTACTGGCAACACATTTTTAAAAAGAGAGAAAGAAAACATAACTAATGTGGAAGCCCAATATATTAAATGTATAAATAATGCATCTTGTCACCTTATTCATAATGCAGCGACACTGCTTATAATATAAATGTTAGCTTTTCCATTGCTCTAATTTGACCCTCCATCACCAGACATGTTGCCTTCATCTACTTCCAGAAATTTTCATTTACCGGTACTTGAAAGGAAGTTGAAGTATCACCTTTCATGAAGCATTCCTCTGAATTTTTGGAAGGGACATCATGCACAAATGGCCTAGTTTTGCTCACTAAATGCACCTATATGCATCAATTATGCCTCCTTGCAGCAATCTGAAAGTAATATAAATTTCATGTGGGAATGTGAAATGTTGCTCTTTACACTGTTTAGTTTAATGTTTTGACCAGTCTCAGGTCCTGGTTTATTTCTACCAACTAAATCAACATTGCTAGCTTTCAAATTCTGACTAGGACCAACAAATCAGATTCTAGATTCATAAGCAATACCAAAATACCATTTTTTCATTTGTATGAAGAGTCCAATCACAATTGGTCAATAAAGAATTCTATTCTATTCTATTCTATTCTATTCTATTCTATTCTATTCTATTCTATTCTATTCTATTCTATTCTATTCTATTCTATTCTATTCTATTCTATTCTATTCTATTCTATTCTAATCCCTAGAAGCACAACATTCCATCACACATTGCGTTAAGCTCCATATTCAAGAAAAGAAGCAATGACTGATCAAGGAAAGAGGCAAACATACTTAAGGACCTTTCTTCACTACACATACAGGTAAACAGAGACAGTAAAAAAGAAACAATACCTCAATCCCAAAAGCAACAAAGGAATAAGTCATATTCACTCTGCTAGAGAGTAGTTTCCTGAAGATGGGCTCCAGCATGAGTTCAAAAGCTCAGAGGGCTAAACCTCTGGTCCCAGTGACTCAGATTGGCTTCTGCAACACTATCCTGGCACATTTATATTCACCTTCATTCATGAATAAACTATACCCCAATTGAAGCTAATGTGAAAAACCAGCACAAATAAACAACCAGCAAGCTCCACTTCCATAGGCAGTGATGATGTTATGCTTAATAGTAATATGTTTGCTGGTACAGAAGCTGTTCTGATCCCCCTCATCCCACACCAACACACACTCCAAGCCAAAGATAAGTTACAGCATTTAATTAACAGACAGACAGGTCCTTGGCAGAAAACCAGCACAGACAAGCTTGGACAGCAATCCAGCACAGATAAGCCGTGGCACCAATCCAGCCTGCCAAGCTCACAATAATGTTCTCTGACATTAGTTCCTGCGTTGACTTCTGCAAAAGGGCGTGTGCACAAGCAGTCCTTTTATAGTCTGGAGAGGAGCCTAATTACCACCAGCTGAGTGCAATTACCTCCTGTACTTGCGCAACTGTTCCTGATGCCTAGTAGCTCTTCGGTGCCGGGCATCCAGAAACAACTCATTGCTGATGTCAGGATCACACTCCCTTGTCTCCTCCCCATTGGTCTAGGGCTCAGGTGCCTCCTGGTGGCCAACCAGCCTCTCTGCGCCCTGCTCAGAGTCAGAACCCTGTCCAGGGTCCTCCACATCCCCCAGAGCCGACTCATAGGGCTCCTCGCTGTCGGAGTCTGGTGGCAGCTCCAACGGCTCCTGCTAGGCCACAACAAGAAGCTATGCTTGAAAGATTTCAAGAACCCAATAAGGCAGTATATGCTGGAATTACTGGCTTATCATGTTTAAATAGAAGCCAGAAAATATTAGAATCCATATTATATGTGTGCTACATGATTCTCAATACTCTACACACTCATCAAAACTTCAGAATTTAAAACAATCTTAAAATAACTTTGCAAAGTTCTTCAGTGTGCCCAGAAATGGCTTCAGTGTGCCCAGAAATCTTTCAATAGGGCCACTGTACATAAACTATTACCATTACTAACTGAGAGACTGCCTCCTGCCATTTACCTCCCAGAGACCCATAAGATCGCACAGACTAGGCCTCCTCCGGATTCCATCTGCCGGTCAATGTCGGCTGGTGACTCCCTGGGGGAGGGCCTTCTCTGTAGCTGTTCCAGCCCTATGGAACGATCTTCCCATGGAGATCCGGACCCTTACTACCCTCCCGGCCTTCCGCAAAGTGACCAAGACCTGGCTGTTCCGGGAGGCCTGGGGCTGTTGATTTATCCAGCCCCATCCTAAGCTATGAATGTTGTGGAATTTTAATGTTGTTTTTTATTTTTGTATGTTCCCCCTTCCTTTTTATCTGTAAGTCTCTCGAGAGTGGGCGGCATACAAACCCCATAAATAAATTAATAGATAGATAGATAGATAGATAGATAGATAGATAGATAGATAGATAGATAATGAGCTAATGAGCAGGGCTCTGAAAACATAGCCAGCCAGATAGGCTCAGGATGAGAAGACAGACATCTTTTATGGAAATGCTCCTCTAGTTAAAGTTATATTAAATCAGAGCTTTTAAGAACTGCCGATTCAAGTAAAAGAACCCTAAAAAAGGACACAAAAGAGAGAAGGTGTATTTGAATCACCCCTTTAGCACTCAGCATTTGGAGTACAGTCTGATTACCTGATTATGCTCTTTCCCACTTGTGTAGGATGCATTGTATTTTTTAGTTCCATTCTGGTAAATATTTAAACATATAGATTACCATATGGAAGCGTTAAGCAAATCTTTCTTTAGTCTTTTTTCAGGGCAATTCATTTTCTCTCCCCCCGTGTTGCCATTCTAGTATTATTGTACCTAAAGCCAGCTCATTTAATTTTGGCACTTAAGCCTGAAAAACCTCTACCAGTGTATTTCCTTCTTCAATAATAAATGAAATAGTTGACTTTTTTTCCCTCTTATGTGGCACACAGAGTCAGCTTCCTGAGGCTCTGCCAAATTGAGGGGTCAACTGTACATTTGTGTTATTGAAGGTAAAATGGGGCCATAGTGACTGTGAAACTGCTCTAGGATTTTATAGTTGCAATTAACAGAGGTGCTGTTCAGAAGCTCTATGACCTATCCTAATAGGCAAGAGGTATTTATTTATGTGTTTCTTTCCATTCAGTTCTCCAGGAAGCACACGACAGAGTAAACCACCTCTTTTTCCAGCCTACCTTCCATTCACACTTTTCATTCACATGCATTAACTATCTTTTTCTAGATGTCACATGGCTACTTGCTTTCCATTTTATCATTTAGATGAAGGAATAGAAAGGGAACTGATCAACTATTCAGATGCACCAAAGTGGCCGGAATAGCCAACACCCCAAAAGAAAGAATCAAGATCTAGAAGGCTCTTGACAGACCTGACTAGGCTGTATGTAACAAAATGAAATTCAATGTGGAGAAAAATAAGATTTTACACTTAGGCAAGGGAAACCAAATGTACACGTACAGATTAGATGAAATCTGGCTCAATAGCAGTAATTGTGAGAAGGATCTTGGAGTCCTAGTGGACAGTCATTTAAATATGTCAGTAGCCACCAAAAAAGCCAATGCAATCCTAGGCTGCAATTAACAGAGGGATAGAATCAAGATCACAAGGAATATTACTACCACTTTATGATCTGTTGATAAGACCATACTTGGAACCAGAGATGGGTTCCTGCAGGCACTACTGCTGGTTTGCTCATGTGCGTGCACTTGATGCATGCTGTGCACACACGCACAGTGCAATAGAAATTGTTCTGTGCATGCGCAGAAGCAAACAACAAGATGGCGGTGACTATGACGCTGTCTGGAGAACCAGTTTGGTGGTATTGCAGGCCTGGGTTGCTGCCAGTTCCAGTGACCCAGGCCGCCAAACCACTACCAGTTTGACCGAACTGGTCTAAACCGGTAGGAACCCACCACTGCTTGGAACAGATGGCAATAGCAGTAACCATAAGAGAGATTTCTCACCCATTTTTACCAGTGTCCTTGTTCTGCTTTTGATAGGTTGGGCTATTTCCCCCCCCTTTTGAATAAAGACAAATACTTGACTAAAATTTATGGCTAAATGGAATTTGATGTTCATTATTATGGTGCTCTTCGTGTAAAATAGATATCATAGCATATTAGTACAGATTTTATTAGGAAAATAAAAGACCCCAAGCTAGTCTTTGCTATGTTTCTGGAAAAATGATAGTCAGCTGTTGCCAGTCAATGGCAATCAGAACAGTTCTATGGGATTGTTAGCCCGGATCACTCTAAGCAGCTTCAATGGTTTTTATAATCTTAACTATAGCTTGCTGATTATGAGTTGCTATTTAATAAGGTGCTTGGGCAGCAGGGGTGGGTTCCGGCAGGCAATACTGCCAGTTTGCTCATGGGTGCACTGCACATGCACTTGATGCGCACTGCGTTCACATGCGCAATGCAATAAAAATTGTTATGCGCATGTGCAGAAGCAAAAAACAAGATGGCGGCACATACGGCGCTGCTCGGAGAACTGGTTCAGGGGCATGGCAGGTCTGGATCACTGCCAGTTTCAATGACCCAGGCCACCAAACTACTACCAGTTCGGTCGAACCGGTCCAAACTGGTAGGAACCCACCACTGTTGGCCAGTCATGAAAACTATTTTGTTCTTCAAATCTCTTGTATATTTTCATCTACAGGAGTGTCAAAGGCAGTAGTCAGTGACTCCTAAAGAGCTGGGTCTGAGATTCTAAACCCATCTCCTGTCCTTCACCTTGGTGGGTGTTTTATATACATTGAATCTATTTTTTTTTCCATTGTTGATTGACTCGGGGGGGGGGGGATCCACAATAATGGAGTTCAGAACAGACAGGGGCTTTGTAGCTCTCGTTTAAAGGCTATGGAAATTTGAAAGGAAAGGAAGATGATGATAGTATCACCCATACAAAGACAGCAATTATAAGTCCAGGGAGGAAATGTAATAAAGCCTTATTGAGTTGAGATAAGTGTGGTGGCTGCAGGGCCAGTGTTCTGGAAGGAAAAGGCTGGAGGAAAGCCTTCTCAGACCTTCCATCCTGTCTCTGTCATTCCCATACAGATTAATGAGCTCCAGGATGCCCTCAGCCATGTTCAGACTAGTCTCCGTTTCCCAAAATAGAAGACTCCATTTTGTGCCCGTGTGTCATATTCTCAGGCTATCAGCACCATTGTGTTTTATTGCCCCATTGTATTCAGAGGTTACTTCCGAACTTTTCCTCTTTGCTCCTTAATTACTCGTTTTGATGGTTTGATTCCCTGAGAAGAGCCCCTGAAACATCTGATCTGAGTCAGGCATCCATTGTATATAAAAGAATGTGGCACAAAGCATTAACTTGAGAGTCATATAACTGCCAGCTGAATCTGCTTGGAAGAAATTGCTGGCCAAGTTTTGTCTAGCATGCCTGTGTATACTTTTTTCAGAGCCAAGAAACTAACTAAGTCTCATTTCTTGTAAAAGAGAAGTAATAATTGTTGACAATGAGTGCACTGATTTAGTTAAGTGGTCGGTTTACACAGTCATTCAGATTTGCAGATTAAGAAATCTGTTGAATTTCTGTTTCCTGTTCAGGTATTATAAAAATAATTGCATAAGTAAGTTGGCCTTTGCTTATTTTATTATGCAGAACTACAGCCACCTCACTTTTTCCAGGTAGTTAGAACAGAATCTGGATTAACTGTACCATTTTTTTCCATTTAGAACCATATTCTTTCCTTCAAAATCATACCAGTTGGCAGTGCCAGCTGTCTTCTTAGGATAAGTAACCTTACACAGTTTTTATTGTTTTTCCATTCTATGATGGTTATTAAATATTCTGAGGACCAAGAAAGAATAGTTGCACTCATTTTCTCCTAAAAGGTGATAGAATTAATTCTGGTAAGGGCAAGGTAACATGCAGACTTGCTTTCATTTGGAAAAGGAAAATGCTACTCTTTTTAGATCAATGAAATAACAGTGTAATTGCATTTCTAAATAGCTCTATTGGACAGAATGGAATTTTTGAACAAAGTTGCATAAGATTGTCCTGCACATCACGTTTCAGAACAAAGATCAGTTTATTCTCTGAAAGGTTTGAGTTGACCAGTTTAAATATTTTGTACAGTGCATAACTGTGAATTTTAAATTCACATGTACATACTTTCTTGTTCAATGCAAGAGCAAAAATAAACCATAGAAGCAATTATAGAAGTTCCATATTAAGATGACTATAAATGAAATCTTTTAAATATATTATCTACATTTAGTTATCTTCCACCTTAAAGATTAGAAAAAATAATTAACATATTTTCTTAATATGAACTGAATACATTTTACCTTCCTAAGGATTTCTTGGCTGTAGATGATGGGTTTTGTAAGTGGAGCTAAAAAAAAGTTGATACATATCTCTACAAAATGCATGTTTCATTTAGCAATAGTGGTTTGTCTCTTATTCTTTTCAAACTATCCAAATAATTTAATTGAAGAGCAACAAAAATCTCTTTCTGCTGTTGTTCTGCAGCCTTTTCGAAACGTTATGCCATTTCTCTGCTTCAGTCCAGGGGAATTATCCATATCTCTGACAAGAGAATAGGTTACTAATGCACCAACACAGCTGTTTTGACACTTTTGATGAATAACATTCAATACTATTAATTGGAACAATTGCTTTTCATTTAACTAAATCACTAGAATTGCTAAACTAAATTGAAACGGAATGTAATTTTGCCTCACTCTCCTTTAATATGGGCCTCTAAATGTCTTCTCCCTGAAGGATTAGTAACTTAATCACCTAACAGTGATAACTGTTTCATAGCCCTCAGCTGGAAAGCTTTTCCTGCTAAGCAGAATTGCATGGGGGAAAGTGTTATATGTAACAGGGATGGGGAAAAGAATTCCATTTCCTTTCTTTCTTCCCCTTTTTGCAGCAGTATTAATCATATTAAAAATGATCTCCTGCCTTTCCCCCCCCTTCCATCCAGATCTTTATAGTTCATTATAATTCCAGCCTCTCCAGCTTTCATTTTGCTTTTATCAATCACACACATTTCTCTGTGTGCATGGCAATTATATCTGTCCCTTTTGCTAGAGACAGAGATTTTCGATGTCATTCATCAGAAAATAGGATAGAACCTACACATGTGTATGTCCACACACACATAATTACACATTAGATACTTATTCCCATATAAACATATAGATATTGTTCTCCTTGTCTTAAACAACACAGAGAAAGAAGTAAGCATTGTTTAGAAAAATAATTTCTGCCTGTTTTTAAAAAAAACATCTTGCTTTTGTTTGATTTTCTCGCTCATTCTCTCCTTTACCAGTTCTCATCCAGATTAATGCTGAGATATAATATTATGAATACTGAAATTTCAGATTATGAGCATTTACTTGGCTGACTTCAAATCTGGCTTGTCCAGCATCTGCCTTTACTATTGTAAAACATTTTATTTATTCATCTCACATAATGACTTGGCCTAGCTGAACAAAATCTCACAAGGCCAAGTAGTGAGTGTAAAGTAATTACTGCATGTCATACATTTACATAGCCCTTCGCAGAATGAGATAAGCCTCAAACAACAGTTAGCAGCACCAGGACGACCAGAGCTGAGGAACAGGAATGATAAAGACAAAGCAGGCACTTTGTGTGGAATAATGTTTGACTATTTTAGGTAAGTGACTAGCAGAGGCTGCATTGCTTGGCACACTTATCAGGGAATAGGGGAACAAAGGGAATTCATTTCTGAGCAAAAAAGCACAGAATTTCTTTGTTGTATATTATATACGGTAGGTCAAATGAGTAGAGCTACTAAGGTTTTTTTAATAACAGGTATGAATGATGTGAGAGGAAAACATACACACACACATCTTAATGGCAATAGATAACAAAGAAATTATCCTTGGGCTGTGTGGAAATCCTAAAGGTACTTTGTTTTAATTGAATTTGTAACAAAGTGTCCCTTTGATCCATCTCTGTTCAGTGATATTTCTTTGATATTACTTTGAGCAGCTATATGGTAAAAGTGGCATTCAGGAGTCTTTTCTGCATACACAAAAATAATTCTATTAAAGCAACATTGAAGCCTAGCAGAGTAAAGCAGCCCATCTTGCTTAAGTATGTGAATGAGATTGAACACTTCAGTTTTCTGTATTGAGGCACTGCTGTGGAACAGATCTCCCCAGCCATTGGAAATGAAGTGATGTCAATTCACAAGGCTTGCTATTCCTCCATGTGCACACATATTCAACACACGACTTCTTCTAAGGTTTGTTCTTTTTATAATTTATCTATATTCTGTTTTTGGAGAGGGGGGAAATCTTCAGGGTTTGGATTTTGTATTTGCCCTATCACCACATTTGTCTTCAACAACTCAATACCACAAAAGAGAAAATCCAGAGTTGCTTTTGTATTGTTCATGTACAACAGTTTGATCTGAGGTCATCAGATTTCTCCATTTTGTTACAATTTACTATGTAGTTATCCAAACCACAATCCACCCCTGCTTAATTGTGGAGTGAAGCTTGGCACATCTACCAAAATTCTGATGTGTTGAGATAATTAAAGATAAGAGATCACATTGTTTTGAAGAATATGATGTTCTCTTGACAACAGACAATAGTGTTGGTGCGATTGTTATATAATATAACAATCATATAAAATCATATTAAAAATAGCCAATGCTAATGCCCTGCTAGTAGAGAAGCTAAATAGCTTCTTCACCCACTTTGAGGTCAAAAGATCAGTCTCTGGGGCTCTAGCCCAAAAGCCCTCTGACCTCCAGACACTCACCCTGGATGAACATCAAGTGAGAGCTGAGCTGAAGGCTGTAAATCTCAACAAAGCTGCAGGTCCAGGTGGGGTGTTGGGGAAAGTGGTAAAAACCTGTGCTGACCAATTAACAGGGGTCCTGACAAGGATTTTTAACCTCTCCCTGCAACATGCTAGAGTCCCATCATGCTTGAAAGCAGCCACAATTATCCCAGTTCTGAAGAAAGCAGCCATAAAAAGCTTGAATGACTATAGACCCATTGCACTGACATCTATAGTTATGAAGTGCTTTGAGAAACTGGTCCTACAACACCTCAGGTCCTGTTTTCCACCAAATTTTGATCAACACCAGTTTGCTTATAGAAGCAACAGGTTGACAGGCGACACCATCACCACTGCTCTACATATTGCACTGAGCCACCTTGAGAAATCTGGGGATTATGTCAGAATGCTTTTTATAGACTATAGCTTGGTATTTAACACCATCTTACCAGGAATTCTCATTGAAAAGTTGACTGACCTGAATTTCCCTCCCCTCACTTGTGAATGGATCAAAGACTTCCTGACGGATTGTCCACAGACAGTACGGGTTGGGTCCTTTACATCTTCCACACTGAAGCTCAGCACAGGCTCCCCTCAGGGCTGTGTGCTCAGCCTATACCTGTACTCGCTGTATACATATGACTGTATCCAACATCATAATAAAGCAGTGACGTGCGGTGAGGTTGATACCTGGTGAGGCTCAGCAGGGCAGCGGTCGGCCTCGGCGGGGGGGGGGGATTTGCATCGCGGGAGCAACCAAGCGCCCGGGTCTGCAGCAAAGGCGCTTGGTGGCTCCCGCGATGCAAAGTGCCCCGCTGCCCCCCCCCCGCTGTCCCGGCCTGCGTCCGCTGCTTCTCCAAGCCGCGTAAAGAGGCTGCATAATGGAGGGAAATTGCCCCAGCGTGGCCTGTCGGGCTCAGCGGGTCTATATCCTATTATCAAACTGTGCATATCTCTTTCAACCACCTTGCAAACGCTGGCCTAACATCTAAATTATAGGGCCCAAATTTGGATAATTACTCGATTAAAACCTATTACACTTATTAGGGTGGACTATCGACCGGGTCTGGGCATTTGACCCGGTCGCCAGATTGCTTTGCTTGCACGCCCCGCTCTCCCAGCCGCCCCTTCCTAGCCCCCGCTGCCCCCAGCACCCCCTCCCCGGCCCAAGGCAGCCCGGCTACCCCCGGGAGAAGCAACTTTCTCCAGGCGAAAGCCCCCAGCATCCAGCGAGCGTCCTCCAGCTGGTCCCGCCTCGCTCTGATCTCGCCTGTCCCGGGTTTACGTGCCCAAAGCTAGGTTGGATTCTTCTCTCCTCCGAAAACTTCCCCACCAAGCGCCCACATCTGCAGCAAAGAGGCAGCCTCCTCCTTTTCGCCCACTCCTCTCTCCTCTGAAGCACGCCCCACCCAACGTAAGCGTGCTCAAGAAGACACGATTGGCTGCTTCCAAATCAGGAGGCGGGAGAATTAGTGCCTCTTTTCCATCTGAACTTCTTTGCCTTTTAACTCTTTATTAACTTTTAGAAGGCGAAAAATTCCTTATGGAAAAGAGGCCCCGAGTTCTCTCGCCTCCTGCTTTGGTTAACACTAAGCAGACACCAAGCCACTGTGAGCTGGAATCTGGTAGCAACTATCTTGGCTTTAATTATTTAAAAAAAATATTTAAATTTCTTTCTTTTTCCCGAGGAGACTGGTGAGGCTCCGCCTCCCTTGCCTCTAGTGACTGCACGTCCCTGTAATAAAGTTTGCAGATGACACAACAGTGCTGGGTCTCATAACTGGAGGGGACAAATCAGCATACAGGGAAGAAGTCCAGAAGGTATCTGCATGGTGCTCAAGAAACAACTTACATCTAAATACTAGTAAAACAAAGCTGATGGTGCTAGATTTCTGGAACCACAGAGAGGAACCTGCCCTACTGTATATCGAGGGGGGCTGTGTGGAGAGGGTTTCTTCTTTTAAATTCTTGGGAGTGCTTATTAGTCAAGATCTCACCTGGAAAAACAACATGTCTCTGGTGATTGGAACAGAGACAGAAGTCTCAACAGAGACTTCATTTACTTAGAGTCCAGAATGCAGCCGCATGGGTTATCATGGGGGTACCTAGGTGCTCCCATGTTACACCCCTTTTAGGCGGCCTGCACTGGTTGCCGGTTGTTTTCCAGGTGCGATTCAAGGTACTAATTATGGCCCAGGATACCTGCGAGACCACCTACTGCCACCAGTAGCCTCCCACCACCCAGTGCGATCCCACAGAGTTAGCCTCCTCAGGGTGCTGTTGGCCAGACAGTGTTGGCTAGCGACTCCCAAGGGGACAGCCTTCTCTGTGGAAGCGCCTTCCCTCTGGAATGAGTTTTCCTCGGAGCTTCGTATAATCCCTGACTCCGGTCCTTCCGACGCACCCTAAAAAGTTGGCTTTTCCAGCAAGTCGGCCTGGCCTGAACAGAATAAAATAAATGATTAATTTAATTGTTAATTTTAATCTAATTTTTAAAATTGTATTTTTAATATTAATTGGATTTGTTTTTGGATACTTTATTTAATTTCCTTTTTAACATTTGTAATATGTGTTTTTTTTAAATTTTGTATGCCGCCCTCTCAGATAGATAGATAGATAGATAGATAGATAGATAGATAGATAGATAGATAGATAGATAGATAGATAGATAGATAGATAGATATATATATATATATATATATATATATATATATATATATATATATATATATATATATATATATAGAGAGAGAGAGAGAGAGAGAGAGAGAGAGAGAGAGAGAGAGAGAGAGAGAGATGTGGATGTGTGTGGATGTGTATGTATGTCTATACATACATTGTGTATGCGTACACATAAAACAGACATAGATATTTCCTGATAGAATCTCCATACATTTACTCAACATTTTACATTGGGCAAGTCATATATGTAAAGTTTTGAGTAAATGTATAGAGATTCTATCAGGAAACAGCCTATGTCAGGCTCAAACCCATTAAAAGTTAAATATCTTGTTTATTCCCCCCAACTGCACTACACACACTTAAAATTGAAAGATATGGACAGGATTCATATTGTATGCATAACACTATGCTAACTCATTACAGGAGTTGTTTGTTTTGATGTTATTGTGTTATCCCAGTAATGCTGGGTGCACACATTGTGCTAAGCTATGTTTTGCTTAATCAAAGCTTGTGGAATAAGGCATAACAGCATTGTAAAGCCAAAGCCACATGTATCACATTATAGCTTAGCATGTTAGATGAACCAGGTCGATAATTTCCTTTCTTTTCCTAATGAACAATGCAATTGTGGACTGATCAGGGACCTTCTCTGTAAACTGGAAAAACTGAATGTGCTCTTGAAATGTGTTTAAATATTAGTTTGTGCTCTATTTTTACCAAGTCTGTATCTCCTTCCTAAACATAGTTTTCTTCCTAAACATAGTTTTAGTCTTTTACTTGTTCTATTTCAGTTTGATTTGGAAGCAGACTTCCTAGTATAAATTATGACTTAAAGGCTTCTGAGTAGTTTATTTATTTCTTAAATTCTTAGCTCTTATATTTCTTCAGGTCAACTATAGCTCACTTAAAAGAAGACAGAATACAAAGGCAATCCCAGAAAGCTCTTATGAAATTAGATCCTGAAATTTGGTGTGTTAAATGCAAACAGCCAGCAATTATTTTTTTACAAGTTTAGAAAAAGAAATCCAGGATTTTCCCTCTGTGTGCTTTTGCTTTGCTTCCTCATGATCCAGCTAATAGGGTCATCACAATGTGTACCTAAACACATTGATGCGAAAGCAGCATTTCTAAGACTTTGGGGTCCTTTTAAAGGTGTTATTCAGCCACATTTTCATTGTTACCCTTTATGCAATTGATCTGATCCTGTTTTTAATGTGCCAAGACCAATAGAAGAAATAGCAGTACTAGTAACAGCGGCAGTAATGATAAACATTGTATCTGTTCTACTATCAAACAAATGCTGGAATGTGGCTCCCATTTTGGCTTCAAGGATCTGAAGTGATGTAATTGGCGAGATGTGTGCTCTGTGAATTGGGGGCATCTCTTAGGAGATAAATCTCCTTCCTTTGAATTCAGCCTGAACATTGGCAGAAAAAGCTCTGGGTAAATAAGCATCATGCCTTATGAGCAGACATTTATATGGCCATAATTTATCGGTCCTCTGAGTCCCTTTGAACCTTTGTAGCTCTTTGGGGGAAACAGTGTGTTACAGCAAAAGAAAAGGTGTTGATATAAATAAATAAAAAAACTTGCCTATAACAGGGCAAAAAGAAGAAGAAATCCCTCTATTGTGTCATTTGTTTCAACAGCCTTGACATGTTCAGGGTTGTTTTCCTAAATTTGATTTTTTTAAATGGGATTTTGGCAAGTCATCCAGCACTAAAGGAAATAAAACAATTGTTTGACAGATTCTTGCTCCTAATTCGTCTTTCCTGCAACTTCCCCCCTGTGGTACAAAGAGGTAAAAACTGCACGAGCCCTGGTGGAAAAATCAAACCTACAGGGTATGGCCAAAAGATAATCGAAAGTTCCTTGGCTCTCAAGGCCCTCTGGATCTCCAGGAACAGACAGTGATGACACAGCCTTCATGAAATTTTCTTCTTTTTCAACTTGTCTCTTAAAATGTACATCTCTATTTAGGATAGTTACTTCTTATGCATCATCAAAAAGGATGAGTAACAAGGGACACCACTTTGCAAAAATACTTGCATGTGCAGTATTTATTTGCATGCCTAGACAGATATTTTGAAATAATTGTCTTTAAACAGAAATATAGTGGACATCATCAGAATAAGGAAGGCTGTAACTATGTAATGTCTATACCTTTCTCAATCGTGGTGTTTCTCAATCTTAGCGACTTTAAAGCCTACGTCTATGGAGATTCTCAGTCATCCAGGTCATGCTTGTCCAAAGGTGCTTTTTCAAGTGGCAACTGGACTTTCGTTTGTGTGTGTGTGTGTGTGTGTGTGTGTGTGTGTGTGTGTGTGTGTTTGTGAAGTTGTTTCACTTTTCATCCAAGAAGCTTCTTCAATTCTGTAGAGCTGAAGAAGCTTCTTGAATGAGAAGTGAAACGTCTTCAAAGAAAAACCAGGAAATCTAGTTGTCTCTTGAAAAAGCACCTTTGGGGCTACTTTAAGGTCTGTGGACTTCAGCTGATGGCTGTGGAATTCTGGAAGTCCAAACATTTTAAGATTGTTGATATTGAGAAACATTTATCTACTGTTAACTGCTGATGGGCTTCTTCAAAGCACTCCCTTTTTAAGGTAAGTTGAAGTTGGGGCAGGTAGAGAATGACTTCATAAATATGACTGATATGTTTGGCTTTGTGAACATCCGAGATACAGTGCTGTGGCTGATGGCAGAGGACATGAAATGGGAATATTTTCATTACCAGATATTCCTCATTATACTGAGGAATACATACGCTTGTGCTTGATTTGAGATAGAAACAAACAAGCTGGAAGACAAAGTTTATTAACACCCCCCCCCCCCAGTTTGGGCCATATCCCTAGGTCTTTTATACCCTATGTGTGGACTGCTTACAAAATGAGTACATTTTAGGTGAACAACTCTATCATTGCATTATGTTTAATATCAGTTTTTAATATAAATTGATTTTCCATACCAGTGATGGGTTGCAGGTTTACTGTTTACTGTTTATTAAATTTATAGGCCGCCCAATCCCGGAGGACTCCGGGCAGCTTACAGAAACAAGAATATTAAGAAAGATTAAAAACAAATAAAACACAACAAATTTAAAAGAGATACAACATGCACCCAGTCTAAGCGGGGCTGGACCTCAGTCCAGAGGTCAACAGCCCCAGGCCTGCCGGAATAGCCAGGTTTTGATAGCTTTTTGGAAGGCCATGAGAGTGGGTAGGGTCCGGATCTCTGGGAGTAGCTCATTCCATAGGGCCGGAGCGGCAACAGAGAAGGCCCTACTCCAAGGTGTCGCCAGCCGGCATTGGTACGCCCTGGTATGAGTGGACCGGAGCCTGCCCGGAGCACCAGGTACCATTCTGGTACAGTGCTCCAGAGGGCCCAATCACCTGCCCATGCTCCTTACTTGTCTTTAAACTCTTCGGTGCTTCACCACACATGCATAGCGCGTACAGCACCTGCGTGATGCTCTGCCGAGCAGCTGGAGCATCGAGGAGGCGTCGCTGGATGGTAAGACGCATGCGCTTGCTGCACACATTCATGTGGAGGACACCGGGCCCCGTTGCAACCATACTGGTTGCAACAGAAACCCACCACTGTTCCATACATACAGCTTAAGAAGAAAGAAAGACAAATTCAGACAAAGGAAAGAAAGTTCAGATAAGGAACCTGATCTGTGTGATATAGAACAATCTAGGTCTCCAATGTTATAACAAATGTTATATTTTAAAGCACAGGCCAATTTGTTACTGTGGCCCCATTCCCTGGCCCCACAGCTTTAGGATCAAAACCACATCCTTGCTAGTCTGTTCAACTCAGACTAGCCTTTGTCCTTAGCTTCCCCCGATGGCCTTGTAAAATGTTAGCATGGACACATTTCTTTCCTTTTGTGTATTCTTCACTGGATAATTTACCATGCTTTTGAACTTTGTCTTTTGGTACATGCTTAAAATGTTGTTTGTTTTCCCAGGAATTGTGCCAATTGCTTCTGATGAGTAGTTTTATTGAACATGACATGAAGAGGAATAAATATATAGACCATTGTGATTTTTGGAGGACAGAGATCTCCAAGCACAAATCACTGTAATGTTGGTGAAGGAAATTCCTGGCTATGCTTAGGGACCTAGCCTCTGGGTTGTTTGGCACAATATGATTAGATTGACTGCTGTAGCAATTGACTCAGTTTAACATAGCCCTGATTAGAGTTTGTCTTGCCAATGGCATTTCCTTAAATCTCATGCAGCCTCTTCTGTAGTTTTCCCCATGAGCTATCTCTTATTAGCTACCTTCAAATGGTTGCAGCTGTGGTTCAATGTTTGACCTCTAAGACTGATCTCTCCTATCCCATTTAACCAAATCTGGGCTTGTAAAATGCTGTGGAGCAGTGGACTCCAGCCATGGAAACTTTAAGACTATGGCAGTGGTGGGTTGCAGGCGGTACGCCCCAGTACAGGTACCTGCCGGGACCACTGGGTACCATTCCGGTACAGTGCTCTGGAGGGCCCACCCGCCTGTCATCCTTACCTGTATTTGAGCTCTTTGGCATTTCTGCGCACGCACATGGAGCGTACGGTGCTTGTACGACACACCGCTGAGCAGCTGGAGTGTCGCGGAGGCATTGCGGAGGCATCATGGAGCATCACAGGAGGTAAGGACGCATGCACGCACTGCACACATTCATGTGATGGCTGCATTTGGAATCCGGAACCCACCACTGGACTGTGGACTTCAACTCCCAGAAGTCTTCAGCCAGCAAAACTGGCTGAGGAATTCTGGGAGTTGAAGTCCACAAGCCTTAAAGTTGGCAAGATTGGAGACCCCTGCTATGGAGGACTGCCTGTTTCTTTGCTTGTGCAACTCAGCTAAGTGGCTTTGGGATGCTTTATAATGATTCAGCTGATAACTTACAAAAATAAATTCATAAGCTATTAAGAGAATTGCATTTTAATAATGTATTAATAAATAAAACAAGGAATTATTTTCTAGATAGCTAGAAAAACATCTACAGACGTACAATTCTGAGCAGTGAAGAAACTTAGAAAAATGCAAACAGATGAAATCTAAGGTTTTTCAAATAGATACATGAAGTTTGTCAAGAGATATAGCTTGAGGGGTATTTTGTTTGCCAACAGCTATAAAGAAGGGCCTACTTTAAGTTGTGTTGACCAGGATTGATACATAGTTCTTTCTAACAAATTGTTCACTTTAATGTGAAGCAGGGAATTGTTGAAATAATGGAATGGTACAAGGCAATTGTTAATTATTTGGCTGGTACTTGCTGAAGAGCATTATATATCATCATGCTGGTAGGAATCATTACTATTTTTGAATCCTGAGACTCCAAGCTGCCCTTAGTTTGTCATTCTTGAGTAGATCTCATCTTCCTTAGAATAACTCTGCAAGCTGACAATTAATGAGAAACGCTGGAAGTGGTGTCCCAGGGGATGATTAAACCCCACAAGCCAATTAAAGGGAGTGTAATTGCCCCTGCTGTGCAAGTTGTTAAACAAGCTAGAGGTTATTGTCCTTCAAGTCAATGTACTGGAACAGCCAAGAATAGCCTATCAAGAAGGTAGGAAATAACCGCCCAGCAAGAAAATGCTACTAGGACAATTTTGTTTGGCATGAAGCTTTGTCTTGGGAGAACTTCAAAGCTCTGTACAACTAGTGTAGTAGTCAGTTTTCTCCCTTTGCTACCAGAAATTATGTACAGAAAAGAAGAAAAAAGGCACAGAAATCTACCTATATGGTATAGAATATGTAACACTTCTGTAGTTCTATTCCTATCTGCAAGTTTAGCTCAGAGATGTCAGCCTCTGTTTTGCTTGCTATACTTGCTTGCTATCGGCTGCCATAGGAATGGGTGGGAAGGTGTATAGTATTAGGGAAGGGAATTTTATTGTACTGGAGGAGTCTTGTTCTTACCATCTTCTGCGCATGCTGGTGACTGATGTTTGGACTTGGTCAAGTCCACATACCAACTTGATGAGGCTGTTTGAAGATGCACCCCACATGACACCTTAGGGAGTTGCAGATTGGACAATGGGTTGGGGAATTGGGGGGAGGGTACTGGGTAAACGTTTGAAATGGATATGTTCCCGCCTTTCTGGCTCAGATCTTGCTTTCCTTTAGCTGTTTTCACTTCATATCAAGTAAAAGTACTTTATCTCTATTAAAATGGAGTTGAGGTTTTCCTTTCTTGGATATTTAAGGAGGCATGCTCGACAGATTGCCTTTGGAGAAACAGACTTGGGTCCTTGGCAACTGGGGTATCATCTTGTCACAAATGGTTACCTAGCAGCTATGTGCAATCATTAGGGAATTTAATATTGTGTAATATGGCTCTACATAGCCTTCAAGAAAGATTTTGTGAAATGCATTAGCCGGAAAACAAAAGATTCCTCTTTGAACAGTTAAGGTACATGGATCTTTTGCTTCAAAAGTTCTCCTGGTTTTCTGTGTAATGCATTTCCATGCACAGGCAACGTTTCCACTGCAACTGCCAGCAAAAAAAATGACTGTATTTGCACATGTATGCAGAAATTGATAGGAGCAGCTTTCAAATCACTTATAAATCTTATAAATGATGAGGCTGTTTTTATGTTTGAAGCAGGACACTTTGTTCATCTAGTGCAAGTTGCTGACCATCTCTTTCAATGCTTGCACATCCCTACAGTGTGATCATTGTAATAACAGAGTGGCTAATGTGCTGAACCAAATTAACCGTTATAATTCCCTTTATGATCCAGCCAGTAGTGGGAGTCAATTTTTTTTACTACTGGTGATCATAGTTTGGTGGGTGTGGCATGGCTTGGTGGGTATGGCTTGATGGGCATGGCAGGGAAAGGATAATGTAAAATCTCCATTCCCTCCCCACTCCAGAGAAAGGTTACTGAAAAATCCCCATCCCCACCCAATCACCTGGGACTCGGGAGTCAGAGAATAGATGGGGGTGAAGCCAATCAGAGGTGGTATTTACCAGTTCTCCAAACTACTCAAAATTTCAGCTACTGGAAATTTTCAGAACCTGCTGAATAACACCTATGGCTCTAACTCATGCAAGAACATAGAACATATGGTTGCAAGGGACCTTGGTGGTATTCTAGTCAAGCCCTCTGCTTGAGCAGGAGACTCTATATCATTCTAGAGTGGTAGTCAACCTTTTTATACCTACCACCCACTTTTGCATTTCTGTTAGTAGTAAAAATTTCTAACCGCCCATCGGTTCCACAGTAATGGTGATTTATAAAGTAGGGAAGTAACTTTACTTTATAAAATTTATAAATCAGAGTTACAGAAAACCCCTACCGCCCACCATGAAAGCTGGAACGCCCACTAGTGGGCGGTAGGAACCAGGTTGACTACCACTGTTCTAGACAAATAGTTGTCCAACCTCTTCTTGAAAATCTCCAATGTTGGAGCATCCACAACTTCTGGAGGCAAGTCGTTCCACTGATTGATTGTTTTCATTGTCAGAGAAATTTCTCCTTACTTCTTGGTTGGATCTCTCTGTCATGATCTTCCATCCATTACTTTTTGTCTCCACGCAGGTGCTTTGGAGAATAAGTTCACCCTTTCTTTTTATGTGACAGCTCCTCAAGTACTGGAATATAGCTATCATATCACCTCCTAATACTTTTCTTCAATAGGCTAGACGTACATATATCTGTTAACTGTTCATATGGTTTACCCTGCAGATTCCTTATCATTTTGTTGTTTTTCTCTGCACTTTTTCTAAGATGTCAGCATCTTTTTTGTGTTGTGGTGACCAGAACTGGATCCAGTATTCTGAGTGTAGTCTCACTACAGTACTATCACTTCTCTTAATGTCTTAATCCTGTGTTGCTCCATCCTAGAACTGCATTGCCTTTTTTGACAGCTGCATACTTAATTGATGGTCTACTAGGATATGTAGATTCACTTCAAAGTTACTACTTTTGGTTCAGATACCAAGTATTCTACACCTGTTTGATTTTTCCTGCCTGGTGCAGGACTTTGCATTTCTCACTACTGAACTGCATCTTGTTGGATAGGGCCCAATGCTGAAGTCTGTGAAAATCTTTCTGAATCTTGAATCTATCTTCCAAAGTGTTGGAATTTCCCCCCAGCTTGGTGTCATCTACAAATTGGATGAATTTCCCTTCTATCCCCTGGTCTAAATATTTTATTAAGATATTGAAGAGCACTGGGCCTAAGACACAGCCTTGAGATTCCCTCCATATAGATATAGTTTCATTGAGGCTATCCATTGAGTGTGATTGGTAAGCCAGTTGTGAATCCATTTGATGGTGATTCTGTCTATCCCACATTTTTCTATCTTACCAAGAAGTAGCTGTGGTCTGCTTTGTCAAATGTTGAAGTCATCTCTCTTAAAGTCCAAGACAATTGTCTGAAGTTTGACCAAATGCCAAGGCAGAAAATGTGCTAAGCGATTATTTTTTCTGCAATTGTATTCTAATGCTAACAGATTGAAAACACCAGGTGATAATAAGACAAATTAAGCAACATTTTTAAAAATAAAAAATGTGGTTTGACTTCCCTAAGCATTTTTATAAGGACTAAATCTCACTAACCTCAATGGGAAATATGCTTTACTTAAATATGTACATTTTATGATAACTTACTTTTTCTCCTTGATGGTTAACTGTAGATGAAAGAACTATATTATTTCAACATTTAAAAATTAAATCTTTAAATATATTATCTGTTCTGGAACTGCAGGAGAATCATGAAGTCTGAACAATGATCAGCTCTGAAAACATTTTTGGTAGAGGAGAAACCTGACAAGGAGGATTTGGAAGCAGTCAGGGGGAAAAAAGCTGTTTTTCTATAAAGAATGAGAAAAAGTATCAAGTTACATACTGGCTGACCTTTTCTTACTAGTCATGTCTTTGCAATGACCATATTTCAGTTCCTTGTTCAGGAGAATCATTTATTGTCAAATATACAGTTTCCGTATGAAATAGTCATTAGTTTGCAAATATTTCTTGACACCTGGGGGAAGGTGTGCATGAAATTAAGATGAAGAGAATCTAGACTAGGCAAAGGAGGAAATTTTTAACAAGGTTTTTCTCTGATTAATCACTTGCCCAGGGATAAAAATAGTCCATTTGAGCTAGGTTAATGTGTTAGTCACTTATGGGTGCAAGAGAAAGAGTCATTGTTCCTAATGGAAAACCCTAGCATTTATCAGCAAACAGAAGTGGCAGTCCACAAACTAATGATATGCCAGTTTGATTATGAAATCATTATTGTTTAACACTGTCAGTTTTAATTAGGATTAAAAAGAAATATAATATGAAATGGGCCAATGAATTTGCGATCAGCAGAGAGAATATTAAAAAGCATTAAAAGCAAGGATTATTGGGCCATTAAAGAAATGCTATGGATCTAGGTAATATTAGATCGAAAGCAGGGGCGGGTTCCTGCCAGTTCTAACTTCTTATGTAGAAGAGGCTCTACAAATCTATCGTGGCATTTAGAACCGGTTCCAGCTCTCTCCCCCCCGCCTGTCCGCACCACACTTGCCCCACCTACTGCTCACTGATTGGCTGGCTCACCAATCGCCATGCCCGCCTCTAAGAGTCCTATCTAAATCTTAAAGTCTTAAAAATGTCAAGTTTGAACACCCCTGGGTTTTTTTTAAAAGGGTTAGGGTGCAAGGGTCTTGTAACTTGACAGCTTTAAGACTTGCGTGCTTCAAATGCCAGAGTTTCTGAGCCAACATTTTGGTTGCTAAGCAAGAGCATTGTTAAGTGAGTTTCACCACATTTTACAAATTGGCCATGCCCACCCAGTCACATGACTGCCAAACCACTCCCACCCAGTCACATGGCTGACAAGCCACTCCCACAAAGCAGGCCACACCTACAGAAAAGGTTCTAAAAATTTTTGAAACCACCACTGAGCAAAAGGAAATGGGAAAGCTTTGTTCATACTAAATCAGCATGCACACTCTCAATGTCTTGACCTATTTAACATTCCCCATTCTCTTTTAGGCGTAGAAAATGCTTGATTTAGTTCCTGTAAGAGAGAATAGCTGTACCATTTTTGCATAAGAGCTCCCTCTCCCACGCCCACAAAAAATGATTTGAAATCAGTTTGTGTTTGCTTTCACTTCTGCCAATCTTGAAAGACATAGAACATGATGAGGCCATTAGTGCTCCCATCAGTTGACCAATAGGGAAATGCAAAAAAATATGTCATTCCATCAGTTGTTCATTCTCTGGCTACTGCTTGATTTTGAAATGACAAAAACGACACTCGTTTCCACTATATACATGCAAGGAAGGACAATTGTAAACAAAATCACTAAAATTCCCAGAGCCTTCATGGCTGCCCTACTGCCACTCTTCAGTGGCATTCAAAAGTCGCTGTGACTTTGTGAAGGCAAAATGAGAACATGCCAGCCATTTCCCAAGTGGATGTATTCTGTAGTGGCAGCTCTATGGGGAAATAGTGAGAAGAATTCTAATTTATGTAACAGGATGCTTGCACATGGCCTGAAGTGAGCAGTAGCCCAGGTGAGAGGAACAGGTGATGGGAACAGAGATGAGAATTCCTACTAGAAGATAAATGGAAATCTCATAAGCTCTGCAAAGCCATGCTGCTCAAAAAGCTTAATTAATGTTTAGGTCAGCGGAAAGATAACTTGCACATACCTATTCTACAGATCAATATGTTGGAAAACCAACCGACATCAAGGACATATACAGAGAGTTCCTTCAAGCTGTACTTCAAGGGCATAGCTGTTAACCATTTTGTTTGCAGACAGAAAACAGAAGAGATTCCCAGGAAAAGGAAAAAAAGTTCTTGCTAGACAAGAGGCCATTAAACTTTGATAAATTATTTCATTTACTTTCTTGAGAACTGAAAATATAATACAAATTGTATAGGATCTAGATATATCTTTGGATAGGAATGTGTCTAGTCTATCTCAAAAGATGATACATAGTTTGGAAATGAACTTTATATTGGCAACTGGGAAGATTAATAGATATGTTATGGAGTCCAAGTAGAGCATCTTGGCCCAACTATCCCATTCTATGTACGTTGGGGATTGTAATTCCCAAAATTGCCAGCTAGCCTTGGAATTCTTTAGGGGACTCCCAACTGTTATTCTTTAATTTGGAATCTGTTGAAACGTATGTTTCCTCTGCCGACCATCTTCTTGTTTCTGCAGCATCTTTCAGGCTGGCAAGCTTGATATTAAGTACAGATAGATGAGTGTGCATGTCATCTCCATTAACATGATTGTGCAGGCTAATGACAGGACCACCCACTGCTCTCCGCTTGTTTTCAGTTGATTGTTATGTAATGTTCTGCAGCAGGAGGTAAATTCCCCTCCAATTCCAAGGCTTGTTCCAGAATGCAAACCCCACCATGGGGAGTCACGGTGATTGAGCTTTCGAATCAGGTCCCATGCTGACAACAATAAATCAGGCCTATTATAAAGCCCTTTCCAACAGCTGGAAAGTTTTGTGCAGCATAGTCTAGAAGCCAGAGTTATTTTGAGTTGAGGAGTAGCTGTTCTCTTGAGGCCATATTGTTATGGGTTTTATTTTCCATTGGACATTTGTGCTCATGCAGCTAAAGGGATAAAAGCTAGTTCTGTAACGGTTCATCTCACTGTTGCTTGGAGTGAGGTTTATGGGCCTATTTACTTTTCCAGGGATGTCCTTAGTTCTTGAAAAAAAGAGGGATTTGGGGGAAGAGAGCAACCCTACTATTATTCAATTAATAAATGTATTTGCATATGGCCCTCAGCAGTGCTTTCTGGATTGGAATGAAGTAACTAATTTGTTAGACTGCAACAAAATAGAATATAGCTTCTTTAGTAATCCTGTTCAGGAATACTAAAGGCTAAAGAGTTAAATCAAATATTAGAGGCCTGAAAAGGAAATGAAAGAGACTGAGAAAGAAATATAATGGCCACTTATGACATGTTAATCCATTTTTGAACAACCGTGGCCACCCACATTTTGGAGATACAAAGGAAAAGAAGAATGAACTTAGAAGTGTTGGTGAGAATTGATGGAGTCAATTTGGAATTTTAGAAAATGTGAGTAATAAAATGATATAGTGGGCTTGCACAGTGACAAGTTGGCTGTCATGGACCTCTCCAGTCATCAAATACTAACTTGTCTAATCACAAAATGATGTGGGGAGTATATTGGAAAAGGTGAGAAACAAAGGACCAAAGATCACTGCAATTCTAGTGCACAGATGTGAACCAGTAGTCTAGCCGCCGCCCCACCTTCCCAACCCCCAAAGTGACTTTCAGTTCATTAGGAGGCAGGGATGGAGAAAAGAAATGTAACATTTTAACACCGAATTTGAGGTACTGATGTATAGACCTATCTAGAGAAGTTAGTATCTAGATAATTACTGAGATGATGTGCATGCACATATCTGCACATGCATGCATAACACATAGAGAGGGCTTGTCTTACCATATACAGTTACTGGTTTTCTTCATACTAATGGTATTTCTAAAATGTGTAAAAAAATCATATTTAGCAAAATCTGAATCTCTGGCAAGGAAAGAGAAAGCCGGGGCACAGATATTGTAAGAAAATTCACATTTTAAATAAGTTGTGGGGTGACATCAACATTATTTTTTGGTTTCTTCATATTGTTTGTGGTTTAACCTTGTAAACTGCCCAAAATCACTTACTGTATGTAAGTTGGACAGCTATACAGATAGATCAATGAATGGGGAAAAAAAACAGTTATAAAATCCTCTCTTTTAGTGGGGCTTTCCAAAGTGTATAAGCAGTAAGTTGCATGCTGATTTATAGACGTTTCTAATGTCCCAAGTTAAGACTTCAGCTATTCCACATCTTCCAAATTGCACAGGTGGCAGGATGGAGAAAATTGGTAGCATTTGATGACAACATAACAATTCATTTTCACAATTCTTTTGGCATTCATGCTAACAATACCCTTCTTGATGGGCTTCTTGTATATGAATACAGATTTTCAATATGCAATTCCATGGGATTTACATGAGTAACATTCATTAAGTCTGCTTTATTATGAAGTTTCACTTAGGGGGAAAAAAAACCTTCTTGCTGAAACAGGAAATTGAACTTGCTCCAGTGAAATTTCCTGATTTTTAAAATCTCCTGCAACTTCTTCTTTTTCTCCTTGCTTTGGTTCTTGAACATAAACATTCATTTTTATCTATGCTTAGATTCCTTCTTTCTGTACTATTGATCTAATTATAAATATTGATATACTATGAATTTTCAGAAAAGTAAAACCTGAAATGGCACAGCTTCTTCAAAGAGGAGTCTAAATCCTGAATCCAATACTCTACTCATTTTTTTCTAACCCCCTTTCTAGAAGACATTATTGTCTTTTGCAGCTAAAGAGAAAAGTTTGCTCCAAAATTAAAGTAAAATAAATGAAAGCTAGCATTATATACAGTATTGCATACAATTAAGTATTGGCACTTGGTGCTTATAAGAAATTAGATCTTGCTTCTTTGAAACATCCAGCGCCTGCTGGCCTAGGACAGAGGAACTGAAGTTAAATTCCACACTCTTGCGTTTTATAACCTGACCTCCAAATAAACAACTTTTGACTTAGGATAGTGTGTAACTTAAACAGAAATTTAGCCACTTGAAAGCCAGATGTACGTTACTCATATATCTCCCTTGGAATGTTTCTGCTCCTAAAAGCAGGTGCTTGTTAATACAGGACTTAAAAAAAAAGTACAGCCAATTCTTGGCATGTGAAAGAATTGAACATTGAATAAAAGGGGGGATGATGTTACACTGATCTGTGCTATTGACTCATTCTCACAAAAACTGGTAGCGCAGCAGTCATGAAAATTGTTTGAAAGTCCTAGAAACTTAGCTCTCACAGCCAGCTGGTTGTACTCCTGCATCACTGTGTGTAGGAATCAGTTTTTAATGTGTCTTGTTTTTCTCCTTGCCTGGTGTGTTGATTCCCTTTTGTTTTTTTTAAAACACACAACATCAACCAAAACAAGTTATGTTCAGAGATTAGCGAGTCAGTAACGTGGTGGCAAAGCATGAGGCCTTTGGCCTCTTCAAAGTCTGATGCTTTGGGAACCAGCTGACATAGACTATTATTTATAGTTCTTTATCAATTAAATTTATAAGGTTGTCTGACTTTGGGCAGCATATAAGTTAAATCATACCCATTACCATAAAAGCAAAAAGATAACAAACAGAAGGCACATACTGTATTTTTCGGAGTATAAGATGCTCCGGAGTGTAAGAAGCACCTCGGTTTTTGGGGAGGAAAATAGGAAAAAAAAATTCTTCCTACCAGGTATTCATCTGGCTGGTGTCCAGTACAGCTTCAGCACATTAGTTCGCTGGTTGTGAGTGAAAGGCCGAAAATGTGATGCATGGAGGCGGTAATTGGCAGCGATGTGCTCTGGTGATCCCAGCAGCCTTGAACAGGTCTCAAACAGAACATTTGGATGCTGAAAATGTGAGGCATGGAGCTCAAAAATGCAAGCCATTGTCTGTGGCAATCTCTGCAACCAGGAAAGGATGCGCAGAGACCGAAGGGTGGTGGCCGGAGAGTGAGCGGGGCTACATTCAGCGTATAAGATGCACCCAATTTTTTGGCATCTTAGCAGGGTGAAAGTGCATCTTATACTATGAGAAATATGATAGTTCCCCAACTTAGTGCCTGAGGAAAGAGCTAAGTCAAGGCCCATTTAAAAGATGGCAGGGTCAGAGCAATGTTAACTTCAAAAGGATATGATTCCAGAGGGCAGACTGGAAACTACTGTCATTTCCAATATAGCTATTTTATTGATACTCCCCCCCCCCACATCAACCTCATTCAAACTGTCCCTAAACCCCTCGGGTTCTACCTATCTTATTCATTATTTTTATATTACAAACTATAGTAAGATTAAATGACTCATTATAAACTTCTAATGATATCAATGCTCATAAATCTATAAAATGTTATGGACGGTGCATTTTTAAAAATGTTATAAGCAATCCTTGTCTCTTTCAGTGTCTTCTCTTTGGCTGGGCAATAAAACAAACCTTTCTGGCTATGCTCATTGCAATTCAATCCCTAAGAAAAGCCTCAGGGAAAAAAAAATCCCCTCCAGACTTTTCACATCACGAGGAAGGACAGTCAAGAAAATTGCAAAACAAGACAGAGAGGGGTTAACATAAAATGCCAGGAACAGCGTCCCGCCTCCACCTTTCTACAATAATGTAATATAAAGAAATGCTAAAGAAATTCTAAATCATTTCCTGAAATGTCAAATTCCAGACACTTCTTTTATAAATAAAAAAGAGAAAATTCTGAGTAATTGGAAGAACAATTTAAGTACAATTTTCTGACAGTGACAACCGAGTGGCTGTTGTGTTTCCCTCCCGCCAATTTGGCAAATATTCCATCTCTCAGGCTGGGGGGTCAAACATTATACCCCTCAGACAGGGTCCGCAACTTGGGAGTCCTCCTGGACCCACAGCTGACCTTTGAACACCATTTGTCAGCTGTGACCAGGGGGGCATTTGCCCAGGTTCGCCTGGTGCACCAGTTGCGCCCCTACCTGAACCGGGAGGCTCTCACAACAGTCACTCGGGCCCTTGTGACCTCTAGGCTGGAGTACTGCAATGTGCTCTACATGGGGCTGCCCTTGAGGAGTATTTGGCGACTTCAGCTAGTCCAGAATGCAGCCACGCGAGCGATTGTGGGTGCACCTCGCTTCACCCACGTAACACCTATCCTCCGCGAGCTGCGCTGGCTACCTGTCGATCTCCGGATATGCTTCAAGGTGCTACTTGCCACCTATAAAGCCCTTCATGGTAGTGGATCTGGGTACTTGAGAGACCGCCTACTGCCGATCACCTCCACACGACCCATTAGATCTCATCGTTTAGGCCTCCTCCGAGTTCCATCTGCTGGCCAATGCCGACTGGCCACCACGCGGAGGAGAGCCTTCTCGGTGGTAGCCCCGACCCAATGGAACGATCTCCCCATGGAGCTTCGTACCCTCACCACCCTCCAGACCTTCCGCACAGCCCTTAGAATCTGGCTATCCCGTCAGGCCTGGGGCTAAAGATTGTAACCCGCCCGAATGGTATGAATGTTGTGTTTTAATCATGTACTGTCTTATATGTAAAAGTCTGTCCCCCCCTTCCTTTTGATTGTGAGCCGCCCTGAGTCCCCCCAGGGAAAAGGGCGGCATACAAATAAATAATAATAATAAAAAAAATACAATCAACCAATGGAGCAGCTTGCCTTCGGAAGTTGTGGGAGTTTCATCACTGGAGGCTTTCAGGAAGAGATTGGACTGCCATTTGTCAGAAATGCTGTAGAGTCTCCTAATTGGGCAGAGGGGTTGGACTAGTTAACTTATAAGGTCCCATCCAACTATCTTAATCTAATCAATAGTAATCTATATATCCTGCATGATACAGGAATTCTTCAAATATTTGGTATTATGTTTTTTTAAAAAATATATATAATTTACTGAGGAACAGGACCCTGAATTAGGTGGTAGAAAGAACACTAGATCTAAATTACCATCTGGTAATTATTGTTCTCTCTTCTTTGGGGAATGTATAGGGTGTCAATTTAAAAAAGGATTAAACTAGCTAATAGCCTGGTTAATAAAATTAAAATCCTGGCATCTAATTAAGAATTGAATTGAGCTCAAATTATTTTTACAGCAAAGGAAGGTATTTTTCAAAATGTCACTAACTTATTGGATCAGTTTGATCAATCACTCTTTTTCATCCAAATTTACCTTGCAGAGTTTTGTGGAGAAAATTTTTAAAAAAGTTTTGTGGAGAATGTTGTGTTTTCCTCTTTAATATAGCAAACAAGCAAGCAAGCAAGTAAACAAATAAACAAACAAATAACTAAATAAATGTATTAAATGCTGTCTTTAAAGAAACCTCTCTCTGATGTTCTATTATACATTATGCAAAACAGCTATTTTTGGCAATTTATGATTTGAGTCCTGGAAACCAATATTCTAATGTATCCTAATTTACATTAAAATCACAGTTTTATCAGTTTACGGCAAACTAAGCTAGCAAATCAAGAAATGCTCTCATGAGCTGTAAGTATAAGCGGAGGGTAAAGGCAGCATTTTGAGTTTCCAGTTTATCCTTAGAACGAGGGGTTGTGACATCAGCAGTCAAACCAATGCAAAGTGATTTCTTGACTGAATTGCGTCTCATGCGGTACAAGCAGAATGGTTTGGCAAATTTGGCTGACATCTTTGCTTGTGAAATATGGCCACTTCATTGCTCCATAATCAAAATGTACGTTGAAAGTGCAGATGCTAAATCATAATAGTTTGCAAAACCACCCTAAAATACATTATAATAAATAGTAGCTCTTCATCTCCTGCGTTTATCTGAAGGCCTTGCTGACAGAAGCCTGGGGATCAATATTCCAAAGACTAGACCAGAGTGGTAGCTTCTTGGTTGCTTATTATCATTTTAATGTACAGCCTCTCCAGTGAGCACCAGGCAAAGGACAGTAGATCTTTAATTGGAAATTTAAAGGACTGCTCATGGCCTGGCATGAACTGGGACGATTTATGCCTCCCATTCTTGATGGGATTGAAGGGAACAGTATGATTCACTGTGGGGTTCGCATGTCACTTGATTTACAGCCCATCATTTACATTCTGCTAAAGTCAATCAGTGCAGAAGGTCATTCCCAACCAGACTTTTTTCCACATTAAATCTTCCTTTTCATTCCAAACTCCTAGCAGCTCTTTCTAAGGCGGGTGGCTCTGACTTCATTTCCAAGTTCAAAGAAATTAAGCACACACTTTCAATGTCTTTTGGGCTCCACCTTTTTTCCCACCTGAAAATCACTGATGAATTCATGTATTCCTTTCAGAGTATGTATTAATATTTTACTACTGGTCAGCTCCTGGCAACTATACTTGGGCTTTGAAGGGAGAAGAGAAAACAAATTGTGGCAGAAACTTTGCAGAATGTCAATAAGGTCATATTTCCCTTTTAATATGCCTTCCTTCCTTCCTTCCTTCTTTCCTTCCTTCCTTCCTTCCTTCCTTCCTTTCCTCCTTCCCTCCCTCCCTCTTTCTCCCTCCCTCCCTCCCCTGGGCTCTCTGAAAGCCAGTCTTTCCGCCACTGAAATATGCAGTATTAAATATAGTCCACCTTTTCCATAATAACAAGGGATTATAATTAAATTGCTGAAAAATATAGACAGTGATGTGGTGATACTTTGTTTTGATATTCAAAATGACAATCAGGGTCAAAATTTTATTATAACTCATCTTTACATTATAGACTTTGTTAATCTATTGGAAGCCATGTGGAATTAATTAACCAATTTCATCTTTATTTGCTTTAATTGAAACCAGATCAAACTTGGCAGTTTCACTTGAGTTGGCTTTGGAGCCACTAATCCTTTTCCAAAAATCCAAGGATCCCAATGGGACTGTTCTGGAGCAAGGCACTCTGATCATCCCTGATTCCCTCATGGCTAGTATAATTAGCTTGGTTATTGCATTAAAAAAAGGCTTTGCTTTCTTGCATTTTCTGAACCATCTAATTTGTCAATAGCAATCACCTATTTCAATAGCAGTCACATTTTAAAAATCTAGCTCAGATTCCTGCAATTGGTTCTTTTAGAACACGGGTGTCAAACTCATGTCGTCACGTTGCCATCACATGATGTTTCACGAACATTTTTTTCCTTTGCAGAACTGGGGTAGGCATGGCCTGCATGCGATGCATCTGGTCCGCAGGCTGCTAGCTTGACGCCCCTGTTCTAGAATAATAACTCTTCACTGTAACCTCTTTTCTGGATATACATTAGGTCTACCTAAGACATTAATCGGGGCAACCTGGGTTTGCTATCAAGCATGCATCAATTATAGGAGTGTAATCACTCTTGAGTCCCTGATGATGTGATAACCAGTCTGTGTTTACAAATGTCTGTGCTTTATAAATCTACACTATATTGCCAAAAGTATTCACTCACCTGCCTTTACTCACATATGAACTTACTGTAAGTGACATCCCATTCCTAATCCATAGGGTTCAATATGACGTCAGTCCACCCTTTGCAGCTGTAACAGCTTTAACTCTCCTGGAAAGGCTGTCCACAAGGTTCAGGAGTGTGCTTAATGGGAATTTTTGACCATTCTTCCAGAGCCAAGGTGGCGCAGTGGTTAAAAGCAGCACTGCAGGCTACTGCTAGATCAGCAGGTCAGCGGTTCAAATCTCACCGGCTCAGGGTTGACTCAGCCTTCCATCCTTCCTAGGTGGGTAAAATGAGGACCCAGATTGTTGGGGGCAATATGCTGACTCTCTGTAAACCGCTTAGAGAGGCCTGAAGGCCTATGAAGCGGTATATAAGTCTACTGCTATTGCTAAAAAAAAAAAGCGCATTTGTGAGGTCACACACTGATGTTGGATGAGTTTACGTGGCCTACCACTTCATGGCTGAATTGCTGTCATTCCCAAACACTTCCACATTCTTATAATACAGCTGACAGTTGACTGTGGAATATTTAGGAGCGAGGAAATTTAATGACTGGATTTGTTGCACAGGTGGCATCCTATTACAGTTCCATGCTGGAATTCACTGAGCTCCTGAGAGTGACCCATTCTTTCACAAATGTTTGTAAAAACAATCTGCATGCCTAGGTACTTGATTTTATACACCTGTAACCATGGAAGTGATTGGAACACCTGATTCTGATTATTTGGATGGTGAGCGAATACTTTTGGCAATATAGCGTATCTTAAAGATAAATATGTATTAGGCTTGTGCATGCTTCAGATATGATTCAGAAGTGCTTCAGGACTTGAGCACAATATCGCTTTACTATTTAGTTGAAAAATGCACCTTCCATGTGGAGTAGGGTGTTCTGAGAGTCAAGCTCTGTCTGAAAGTCACATACCGAGCTTGAGACCGACTTTCCCATGTACTAGACCAGTATCTTGACAGTACAATATCAACATTGCTGGCCATTTTCTTTCACATTTTTCCTCTTCTCCAGTGGTTTACATCGTCTAAGAGCTCTGGGCTCTGCTTAGCTATATTGAAGAATTTAATCATATTTAAATTTGGCAGACAAAGGAAAAATAGTAAATAAATATCGAGCATACTCCTGGACTTAGTTCTAATAAGGAGGAAAGTATTTTAATAGTAGCAACATCACATATTTTAATTTTTGAGGCTGATGTACATTGAAGAGAATCTTGCTTGATCTTTCTTGATGTCCAGGAAGAAAGATTGTAGATCTCTCTGAATTTAATTAGAGATGTGAATCTCACCAGGCTAGAGAAAAGCATAAATGTGAGAAAGCCATCATCATTGTGGTATTTCTTCAAACCAAGTTATATATCAAATTTGACTTGGCAGTGCCATTGCAGCATATTCATAAGTTCTGCTCCACCACAATAAAAAAAAAATCTAGGAATAATTCAGGTTTGACATCAGCATTGATTGCTAATGGAAAATAGTTATTGAAGAATTATTGCATAGTGGTCTTAATCACTTATATTTCTAAATATTCATTCATTCTCCTACAGGAGCAATGTCAAGGACCTTCTTCGAGGTTTCATAATAATGCTGTTCCCTCCAATTTTATCACCACAGGAATAGCCTTATGACCACGCTAAGCAAAACCAGTCAGTGAGCTTTTATATAGATTTAAACCTGGTTTTTCATGGTTCCAATCCAATATTTTAACCGTTATGTTTTTGTCACGATATATTTATTAAATTTATAGGCTGCCCAGCTTGCTATCCAGAATGATTCTGGATGATTTACAATGCAATAAAAATATAAGAACAATTATAATTTAAACATGACAATTAAATAAAAACTAATGATGATGCTAATGAAGTGAGGACTTACTATAGAAGTGCCAATGGTGGTGGTGTTGTTTTTAGTTGTGAAGCCATGTCCAAACCATTGCAACCCCATGGACAACGTTCCTCCAGGCCTTCCTGCCCTCTACCATCTTCTGGAATCCATTTACGCTAACGCCCTAGCTTTCTCCGTGATCCAGTGTATGTCGGCAATTTGACTTCTAGTTCCTCTGCCTCTTCGAAATCTTGCTTGTAATCCGATAGTTCTCGATCCACATACTGCTGGAGCCTAGCTTGTAGGATTTGCCAATGGTGTAGTTATGAATTATTTCAGAGCAACAATAAATCTGAGATCATAAGAACAATAAGCTGAGAGACATTTGAGCTCAGTTGTGTAAATAAACTTTGAGCTTTATTATGCTCCTTAGCTATAATAGAGACCATTTCAGCAAAGGGAATTATTTTGGTTAACTACACTTTTTATACTACCTCAGGCAGAGGGGTTAAGAGAATGTTTGGCAAGACCCAAGCTAATTCCTTTAGTTATTTCTTCCACCCCAACTCCCACCAGCATACAGCCCTCCCCCCCACTCTGCAGAAGTGGTGAATAGACCACAGGCACTTGAAAATATCACAGGCACTTTTCACAGATTGTTTTATGGTTCATTAAAAACAGACTGAAATTGGAACGTGCATCATTCAATGTGGATTGAGCTGTGTCTTATTTTTGTGCTGCATTTTATAAGGTTTGCCAGTGACTCAAGGTCATTGGGGTTTCCCTCCATAGTTTTGTCCCTAGAGCCAAAAGGTACATGCATAATCACATGTGGAATTCCAATTTCAGCACAGCAGAGTATGTTCCTTTGCAGCTTCCTGTCATGCTGAGTGCTTTCAGAAGATTTTTCAATCTGCTTATGCCCTTTGAAGACTTCCAAAACAGTGTCTTTCTGCTGTTCTGTTTTTAAGGAATCACCTCTCTGATTAACTCAAGACACTGTTGGAAGTGACCCAAAGCTTTAAACAGTTCAAGTATTTGAGGCAGCTTTAGAGGTTAACATACATTAAAACATTTTAAGTGTTTAATACTACCTGTAACCATAAAAGAGTAATGGCTGAGAGAGAAAGACCATTTAGCAGGCTATTAATGCATCTGTGAAAGTGACATTACTTGTTCAACAAGTGTACAATAGAGTTGTGAAAAAAGGTTTTTATTTTCTGTTTATTTGTGCCTAAAATTTAACCATGCAAGCTTAATCATTAGGGAATAAAGTGACAATATTATAAACATATGTCTATATAGTTTTATAATTATGGAAGCCGTAATTCAGCTTGGTTTGCAAGAAACAAATGTTGTGTTCATGCAGCACAGTTTATTCCACTAATGTTTCAGAGCAAAGCACATCCCCATGCACCAATGACACATGATCCCAGGCCCAGGGCTTCAGCCAAAAGTGGAACAGCTATCATAAAGCTCAGCAATATAATTTACAGAGGTGTAAGAACCAGTTCAATGGAGACAGCCATGAACAAAAAAGACACTTGTTTGGGGGCAGTAAGCTTCTTATAGTGAAGAATTCAGCACAGGAAATCACATTCTAAGATGTGCATTTACATATAGCATAGTAGAAAGCATATTGGCTTTCTTCCCTATAACTATGCATCACTTACCACTTGGTGCAGGGGGGGGGGGCTTTTGTGTCTGGCAAATATATAGGCGAAATATGGTGTTATTCATGCACCTTTTGAGAAGTCTCAGCATTAGACATAAGATTGCCATTGTCTCTCTTGAACAGCATTTAAAAAGAAAGTATCTTTGAGCCCAAAATTAAGCCTTTGCTTCAGGCAAGTAAACAAAACTATGGCCATCTTGACAAAAGTAAAGACCACATATGAAAGTTCATATATATACCACAGGTCGCAGTCGGTGTTGATCAGAGGGCAGAGATCGACCCCTAGGCTCCTGAATTATGGGGTGCCGCAGGGTTCGGTCCTGTCCCCCCTCCTGTTTAATATCTACATGAAGCCGCTGGGTGAGATCATTCGACGGCACGGGATAAAATACCATCAGTATGCGGACGATACGCAGCTGTATCTGTCCGCCCCGTGCCAACTCAGTGAAGCGGTTGACGTGATGTGCCAATGCCTCGAGGCTGTTGGGGACTGGATGGGGCTTAACAAGCTTGTACTCAATCCAGATAAGACCGAGTGGCTGGTGTGTTTCCCTCCTACTAATTGGCCAAGTGTTCCATCTCTCAGGCTGGGGGGGTCAAACAGTACGCCCCTCAGACAGGGTTTGCAATTTGGGAATCCTCCTGGACCCACAGCTGACTTTTGAACACCACTTGTTGGCTGTGACCAGGGGGGCATTTGCCCAGGTTCGCCTGGTGCACCAGTTGCGTCCCTACCTGAACCGGGAGGCCCTCACAACAGTCACTCACGCCCTTGTGACCTCTAGACTGGACTACTGCAACGTGCTCTACATGGGGCAGCCCTTGAAGAGTATTCGGAGACTTCAGCTTGTCCAGAATGCAGCCGTGCGAGCGATCGTGGGTGTACCTCGGTTCACCCACGTAACACCTATCCTCTGCAAGCTGCACTGGTTGCCTATTGGTCTCCGGATACACTTCAAGGCGCTAGTCGTCACTTATAAAGCCCTTCATGGTATTGGACCTGGGTACTTGAGAGACCGCCTGCTGCCAATTACCTCCACTAGACCGATTAGATCCCACAGATTAGGCCTCCTCCGAATTCCATCCGCCGGCCAGTGTCGACTGGCGACTACCAGGAGGAGAGCCTTCTCTGTGGCTGCTCCGACCCTCTGGAACGAACTCCCCATGGACATTTGAACCCTCACCACCCTCCAGGCCTTCCACAAAGCCCTCAAAATCTGGCTGTTCCGACAGGCCTGGGGCTAAAGAGCTGTTGCCCCGTCTCAAATGGTATGACTGTTGTGAGTTTTAAATTATATATTGTTATGCTTGCTGTTTTTTTAAATTTTTTGTCTGTATCCCCCTTCCTCGGTTCGAGTTGTGAGCCACCCTGAGTCCCCTTCGGGGGGAAAGGGCAGCATATAAATATAATAAATATATATATTTGAGCTCCCTGAAGAAACATTTGGAGAAACATTTGGCTCAGCCTAAATTTCTTCTGAAGATGAATTCAAAATTACCTTTCCTGCATCTCATTTTGAGCCAATATAATCTTTGGGTGGTAGGCAAGTCCTTAGCACTGAAAAATCACTATTTTGATTAATTCTGAACGGTATGGATCTACCATCAGTTTTCAATGAGGGCCAAATGGAATGGTTCAATAAACAATGGAATTACAAGTGACCCTGGTATAGGATACCTATCAATCACAATGTGATTGAAACTACAGCTATAAATTCTGCACTGAATCAGAAAGGACATATATTCAAAATAAACTGTGTCTCCCATATATGTTTTAAATGGGAGAAAGAAAGAAAAATCTCTTACAATCTCTTTGCTGTCATTGAATATTTTTATTTATCATGATTTCTGTATAATTTCAATGTTGAGATGTTCTCCCTGTCTTCCCTCCAGCCTGTTCCAATAGTTATACCCATGAACCATATTTCCCTTTCTTCCTATCATGTTGGATGATCCTTCTTTCCTAATTGGTTTACCTCCTAAATGTAACTTGATAATATGAATATTGGATGTTCTTCCACAATCTTCTTATGGGCTCAGGAGTCAGGCAACATAACCCACAGGATGTTTCCAGTGAAATAATTCTTGACTCTAAGATTCTTGTGAATGGATCTGTTAAGGCTGCCCCTTAACTGTTGAAAGAGGGCAATTGGCAGGAGCTAACTTTCTTCTGATGTGTTTTGAATAAGAGATAGGGTCACCTGTGAAGGCAGAGCTGATGAGAGGAGATGATTCATCTATCTTCCTCCAATAGTCAAGGGGAGAAAGTGAGAGCAAACTACATGAGTAATAGGAAGACAAAAAGAGCACTGCGTCTTAATCTATAGGGATTTCTATGGCAATACTAAAATCTGTTTGGGTAGTGGAATCTGTTAAAAAGTTAATGATGTGAACAGTGGACATTCAGGTTTTGTTCTAAAAATAATAAAGGGCATAGACAGATGGCTGTGTTCAATTGCAATCCATGAATCCTTGTGCTGCCTTGATGCTCTATTCTGCTTCAGTGATGTCCTTACCCTTTAATGATGGACAAGTTAAGAGCATTGATTGGTGGATTCTCCTGACTTTGTTTCTTCCAATCAAACAGCTCAGCCACTGGATAGTCAGCCCAATACCATACACTCTCCTTAATGTGTGATGCAGCACATACAAATTGATTCTTAAAGTTGGATAAATGATCTTCAGTCTAGTTGACCAAATAAGAAATCACTGGTATGATGGTGCTCTGTGCCTGTGACTAATTAGTCACACTTTTACATAAACCCATAGTTCTTTCAGAACTCTAAACCCATGTATATAAAGTCATGGTGACTATGTCTACAGTAACATTGCAAATATTAGTCACAGCAGTAACATCCCAAATAATGTAAAAAACTGCATCTTCCCTCTCTGATTGGAAAGAGAAGAAAAACATAGCTTTAAAACTAGAACAACTAGACAAATGTAAGAATCTTCAGCTATAGGGTGAAGATGAGAAAAAGGCAACATCATGTTGACATGACATATAAGTATGGTGACTTGCCTTATTCTTATCATTTCAAAATAAAAATAATACAAATATTAAAGAACAGCTCCGTATCTTATTAGAGGTAAGAATTATCTGCCAAGTTTATTTAGCAGAACAAAACATTTCCCATTAAATTGGAAGCTGTGGTTTCTTGTTGTCCATTGTAAAGTATTGGTATAAAGTTCTAAATTGATGATGACATCCAGAGGAGAATTGGGGAGGAAATCTACAAATGCCCTGCCCAAAGGGAACCTTAAGCAGAGGCAAATCTATTATTACTTACTGGACCCATTATTTAGAAATATTTTATATACTGTCTGCAACATGAGGAGGAACAATGACTCAGTGGTTAAAGATGCTGAGCTTGTCAGCTGAAAAACTGACAGCTCAGGTTGATGCCCCAAATAGTGCCCTACTGGGGAGCTCCTGTTACTTGTACCAGTTTCTGTCAACCTAGCAGTTCAAAAGCTTGTGAATGTGAATAGATAAATAGTGTTTGGTGGGAAGGTAACAGCATTCCCTGCTCCTTGGCATATAGTTATGCAGGTCACATGGGCATGGAAGTGTCTTTGGACAATGTGGCTTCCTTGGCTTAGAAACAGAGACGAGCACTGCTATTACAGTCGGACACAACTCAACAGGAAAACTTTTACCTTTACCTGTAACATATACATCACAGAATTGTGGAGTTAAAAGTAGTTATCTCTTGACACCCAACTAATTTTCCCTCTCACATGTATTTTAATTATTTGGATTGAAAAACATACTAAAATATTTTGTGACCTCCATAAAGAGGTAATACCCTTTAGCAATATTGGAATATATCTGGATTATCCCTGATATATGGCTTTTTTCAATAAAAAAAGTATAGACTATATCTCATTTTTTTTTGCATCTCTTCCACATGTATTATCTATAGATTCCTTGTCTGAGCATTATGTTTATAAGCTTCGTGTTGGGGGTAACAGAGAGTTATAGAGCTACTTCTGAACAATTATTGGATAAATATCCATCACCAATTGATTGATGTGTGACCCATAGGTACCACATATGTTACTTAATGACCAGTCACTTAATTATAGACTAGGTGACATGTTTATAAGGGTGAACTTTAGAGTTCTATTAGAGATTGGACAGATGAACTATACTGGTGCCCTCTGGGTAGGTTTCACCTAGCCTCTGCTGCCTCTGTGGACCCATTATATGGTAATTAACATAATTTTTTAAGTAGAATGCAAAGAGTTAAATGACCACCCTTATTATTGCTTCATTTGTCACTGTGGTAAATGCTACTATGGTGGGAGCGGGAAGAGAAGATGTGGCAAGTGACAGAAAGCAGCAAGTGAATATTGATGAGAGAATAAATGGGAGTAAAGAGAGAGGTTTATTCTCATTTTCCCTGAATTTTATCTTTCAGATTTAGTGCTCATTTTATTTGGTGCAATATTGTACTACAGTATTGCTTTTTTATAATATCAATGGAGGTTGTTATTCTTATTGTCATTCATTTCAAAGAGGGAAAAGACTCAGATGATGAATGCAGCAGAATGCAAGAGGCAGGAGAAAAATTTCAATTTCTCAAAAGAAGAATTTTAGCAGGACAGTAATGGGGAAGCTGTGGTCTTCCATATGGTTACAGTTGATCTCCCAATATGTTCACATCTAGAGAATCAAAGCTGCACCATCCATGCAGTGGGATCTTTTCCAGAGAGGTATGTTTTCAACATAATTTATGCACTAGAACTGAACTGACCTCCCCCCCCCCTTTATGACCCTATAATCCCTTGCTTTGGGGTGACTGACTGGGCTGAGTGTTTACTCGTGTTTACTTTCTGACACCTATGCAGAATTCACAGAAGATACTTTCTTTTTGCATCCTGATAGAGAAACATATGTCACTGTCTAAGATTGAATTCTCTAGTGAGAGGTGAGCATCTTCACCTTTAGGCAACCACACTGCTCTTAGAACTGAATTGAAACATTCTTGAATAATTTGACCAACCCAATTCAGATAGTAATTTAGTAATTAGTAATTTAATAAATTTATATGCCGCCCAATCCCGTAGGACTCTGGGCAGCTTACAGAAACAAGATAAAAAGTTAAAAAGTTAAAAAGAGAAAGATAAACAATTTAAAAACAACACAGCATACATTCCGTCTAGGTGGGGCTGGACCTTGTTCGTGAAGTCAACAGCCCCAGGTCTGCCGGAATAGCCAGGTTTTTGTGGCTTTTCAGAAGGCCGAGAGAGTGGGAAGGGTCCGGATCTCTATGGGTAGATCATTCCACAGGGCTGGAGCAGCTACAGAGAAGGCCCTCCCCCGAGGGGCCGCCAGCCGGCATTGTCCAGTCGACGGCACCCGGAGAAGGCCCAACCTGTGAGATCTTATTGGTTGTTGGGAGGTATGGGGCAGGAGGCGGTCTCTCAGATATCCAGGTGCTAAGCCATGTGGGGCTTTAAAAGTAATGACTAGCACCTTGAAGTGCGTTCGGAGACCAATAGGAAGCCAGTGCAGTTTGCGGAGGATGGGTGTAACATGGGTGTATCTAGGTACACCCGTTATCGCTCGCGTAGCTGCATTCTGGAACAACTGTAGTCTCTGAACACTTTTCAGGGGCAGCCCCATATAGAGCGCATTACAGTAATCGAGGCTTGAGGTGACGAGGGCATGAGTGACCATTCGAAGTGCCTGCCGGTCCAGATAGGGCTGCAACTGGTGCACCAGGCGAACCTGGGCAAAAGCCCCCCTGGTCACAGCCGACAGGTGGTGTTCTAACATCAGCTGCGAATCCAAGAGGACACCCAAGTTGCGGACCCTCTCTGAGAGGTGTAAGATTTCACCCCCCAGACTAAGGGATGGAATGTCTGGACTATCCTTGGGAGGCAACATCAATAGCCACTTGGTCTTGTCTGGGTTGAGTGCAAGCTTGTTCACTCCCATCCAGACCCTGACAGCCTCCAGGCACTGGCCCATCACTTCCACCACTTCGCTGAGTTGGCACAGGGCGGACAGATACAGTTGGGTATCGTCTGCATATTGATGATATTTAATCCCGTGCCGGCGTATGATCTCACCCAGTGGCTTCATGTAGATATTAAATAGGAGGGGGGACAGGACTGAGCCCTGCGGCACCCCATATTTGAGGGGCCTAGGGGTCGACCTCTGTCCTCCAACCAATACCGACTGTGACCTGTCCAAGAGGTAGAGGAGAACCACCATAAAACGGTGCCTCCCATTCCCACCTCCCATAACCGTCGCAGAAGGATACCATGGTCGATGGTATCGAAAGCCACTGAGAGGTCAAGGAGCACTAGGATAGAGGAATGTCCTCTATCCCTGGCCCGCAAGAGATCATCGGTCAGCACGACCAAAGCAGTTTCGGTGCAGTAACCAGGCCTGAAACCTGACTGAAAGGGATCTAGATAGTCTGCTTCATCCAAGGTCTGTCGGAGTTGAAAGGCCACCACCTTCTCAACAACCTTCCCTACAAAAGGGAGGTTGGAGACTGGCCAGTAGTTATTAAGGATAGCTGGGTCCAGGGAAGGCTTCTTAAGGAAGGGTCTTACCACCGCATCCTTCAGAGGGTGTGGGAAAGATTCCTCCTGAAGAGAGGTGTTAACAATCCTCTGGAGCCAGCCCCGTGTTACCTCTCTGCTGGTCGAGACCAGCCAGGAGGGACACGGGTCCAGATAGTGAAAGAAGGATTCAATATTTTAGCAATAGAGAATGCTGTAGGGAATAAATTTTGCTTTTACAGGAAAGAGATTAACCAGACACAAATCAGGACACACATGACACTTTTCCAGACTGCCTGGTGTTTAGAAGATAGCAGTTGATCATTTTGGGGCTATTTTTGTCCAACATAGATTTTGGTCTCAAACATTAAATTATTTTATCTCTATCAAGCAAGAAAGATATCTTTGAGAAAGAGGACCTTTGGGATGGATGAAAATTACATTTGTTAAATACAGATTAACAGTGTTGGAACAAACCTGGTAGGTCATCTAGTTCAAGCCCCTACTAAGCAGACCCTACACCATTTCTGACAGATGGCAGTCCAGTCTCTTCGTGAAAGCTTCCAGTGATGAACCTCCCACAATGTCTGAAGCCAAGCGATTCCACTGGTTGACTGCTCTCACTGTCAGAAATTTTTTCCTTATTTTCAGGTTGAATGTTTCCTTGTTCAGTTTCCATCCATGATTCTAGTTTAGCCTTCAGGTGCTTTGGAAAATAGCTTGACCTCTTCCTCTCTTCCTCTCAAATATTGGAACACTGCTATCATGTTTCCCCTAGTCCCTCACTTTACTAGACTAACCATGTGCAATTACTTGTTATTTTTTAATCCATCAAAATTAGTAGATATTACCAGTGATGTGTGGTGAAGACAAGGAGGAGGGACGCAGCGGCAGTGGCTCCTCAGGAATGGTGACAGAAGGGGCTCCAAACACCTGCGTCATCTCCTGCCTGTCTTCTGGGACTCGGCCAGCCCGGTGCGTGGCACTTTAAAGTGCATGCCGCCACCCCGGCCATACAGCAGGACTTGCTTTATGGCCGGAAGGCACGCCGGCACTTTAAAGTGCATGCCACCGCCCCAGCCATACAGCCCACCAGCACTTTAAAGTGCATGCCACTGCCCCGGGCCTGGCCTTACAGCCCACCGGCACTTTAAAGTGCATGCTGCCACCCCAGCCATACAGCCCACCAGCACTTTAAAGTGCATGCCACTGCCCCGGGCCTGGCCTTACAGCCCACCGGCACTTTAAAGTGCATGCTGCCACCCCAGCCATACAGCCCACCAGCACTTTAAAGTGCATGCCACCGCCCCGGGCCCGGCCATACAGCCCACGGGCACTTTAAAGTGCATGCCGCTGCCCCAGGCCTGGCCATACAGCCCACTGGCATTTTAAAGTGCATGCCGCCGCCCCGGGTCCGGCCATACAGCCCACCAGCACTTTAAAGTCCATGCCATTGCCCTGGCCATACAACGGGACACACTGTATGTCTGGAAGCTCTATGGCACGGCGGCATGGCTTTAAAAAATATAAAAATAAAAAAGTGCCAGCCCGTGCACTGGCAGAGGTGGGTAACACACACACACACACACACACACACACACACACACACACACACACAAATTACTTATAATAAAACAAATTACAATTACTTACAAATAATTTTGAATTCCTCCCCCCTGCCCCCTCCCTCGGACCCACATACCTTTTCCAGCTGTGTCAGAGGATTTCAACTCTCCTCTTGTCCGCCATGATGAAAATGTAAAAAGAAAAAGGCAACTTAGGCAAGAGTTGCTGCTGTCAGAGCAGGAGGTGAAGAACCACATGCCTCCTTTGCATATGGAATTTTTCTCAATTGTGAGAACAATTCCCAAAAGGTATAAAGCTTCAGAATCAGTGAGGAAAGCAATAGGCAGGGGATTTATGTACCTGTGTAGAACACATTATTTGCAAGAAGAGGATCCAGAAGGTCAAATAAAATACACTTGCCTCAAATCCTTGGGAAATATTGTCAGAGCTATTGTAGCAGTCTAACTAGACATACTGCCCTGATGTTAAAAGGTTTTCTATGTTCTTCTAAGAACTAAGCTGGTAACAGGAATTGTGTGTTTTGCTCCCTATCTGGAGAGACTTAACAATTATCATCTAGTTCAACATCCCACTGAAAAGCAGAGCCATTCCCAGGTAAGGAACAGTACTATCAGAACAACATTGTTGAGCAGGAGGAACTGATTTGCTTGAAGTCACACAAGCCATCCAAAAGAAAATATCAATGATTATATTTAGCTGATTTTTGAGGCTTATCTGGCATAGGACATTAGCTTGTCTTAACACTTGATCATTAAGGGTACTGTATTATTTTTATAAATGTTTTTAAAATAATCCTCCATTTCTTTTCCCAATAAACCTTAAGCTGTTTACCAAAGTAATCACACAGAATACAGGAAATGCAGTTTTAAAGATCTAATTTATATGTTCAGTTCAGTTAAAGCAACAACAGGAATAAACAAGGCAATATAAAGTCTCAGAGTCAGAAATATGAGTCACATCAAAAGTTTTATGAAATTGAAGGATCTTAGCAAGTTGTCTGAAGCTTAAATGTGATGTGATTTTCCATATAAAGGAAGTTTGGAGTTGTACAAGAAAGGGCTATGCCTGTTTCCCTAATAATTGTGCTTTTGATGGATAAAATAAAGTTTATAGGCAACATGATTTAGATAATATGTCCTAAAATAGCCTAGTTCTAAACTATTTAGAACTTATAGATATTATAAATCATACTTTCAATCATACACTACAGATGATATTTGGAAATGAGATAAAGATGAAATGGAAGTCAGTGGGGATTAATAAAAAAATAATTGCTAGTGATAGTGCTAAAGAGACTGCATAGCAGCCAGGCATCCATTTTACTTTTCCTATAACAATATGAGATCATAGAAAGCTTTCTTTGATTTTTTCAGTTAATGTATTGGTATTATTAGTACTGTTTCCAGAAATTTTTCATGACTTCAGATAAGAGTATTGGAGATGCTGGAGAATTTCCCCATGCCCAACAGGTATACCACTAAGGATTGGCCTCTACTTCCTTCCATGCATTTGCACATAATTTGCATTCTTGGCTGGTCAGTATAGATGCTTGACAGACAAGATATTGCATATTTAAAGATGTAATAACTGGGAAAACATTTTGCTCACCACAAGGTTTTTAAAAACAACTAGAAAAAGCTGAGACGCCCATAGATTTTGTTCTATAAACCTATGTGTTATGTAGAGGCCATTTCCTACACCTTGCCTGGTATGTATCTATGTATTAGATATGTATTAGATATGATGGTAGGCATGTAGAATGAAGTGTTTGATGTCTATTTCCCAACTACAGAATTTCAATTTTATGGGAGTTTGTTCTTGACCACTTTCCAGAAACAAATGTCTGGTACATTGTTTCTTAACCTTGGCAAGATTAAGATGTGTGGACTTCAACTCCCCCAAATCCCCAGCAGCAGGGTCAATCCAGGGATGGGCTTTACATTTTTTAGCAACGGGTTCTCTGCCCAGTTGCTGGGTGGGCGTAGCCTAGTTGGCCTCCTGCACCATGGTGGGGGGGGGAATATTTGCCCTCCCCTGGCTCTAGAGGCTCCCCGAAAGCTGGAAATGGGCCTGTTTCCGGACTTCTGGAGCCTCCAGGAGGACTGTTTTTCACCTTTCCTGAACCTCCCTTCAGGCCCTGCACTTACCTAGCATTCAAGATGGGCCACGTGGAAACTTCTGGGAGGGGCAGGTTGGGTGAGGCCAGCCAGGAGTGGAATTTGGGGATTTGCCAAACCGCGCAGAATCTTCACTAGAGGATCGCCCAAACCTGGAGCAGCCCACCTCTGGGTAAGTCCCCAGCCATCAAGAATTCTGAGACTTGAAGTCCACACATCTTAAACTTGCCCACGGTTGAAAAACACTGGTCTAGCAAAGGAAGGAAGCTGGTTTTTCAGAGTAGTCTTTGCCAATGAAGACAAAATCTTTTTTGCAGATGTTCTTAACTATAGAATGTCTTATGAACTTCTGTTGCCTTTCCATGTGTTCTCTTTATTTTTGTTGTCCTTACTTTCACTGTTTGTAGACTGGTTCTGTGAACCCAGTATTTATGGGGAATTTCTTAAGGAAGAAAGCAGTAATTGCAATCAGTGCTATCCTGGCTAAAAGTATATTAAATAACATGCTTGTTATTCAAACTGTCATGTGGGTTCTGTATCCATAGTATATGTATATGTTATGATACAGAACTTAATTATATGGTCATGTCAGCATGTGGGTTGTGGTCACACTGCTGCAGCAAATACTCTGTATATTCTTCAGAGACATCCGTCTTCTGTCACATATGTTTATTCATAGTACCCTGGCACAAGATTGATACATAATATTCTCAGTTTTTTCAGGGCTCCTGCCAGACAACAGCACCATACTCAAAACAGCAGGATGTTTCATCCTACACTCTTACTATACTCATGTATATTTTTCTGAGCATATATACCTTAACGTTTTCCTTCCCATATTCCAAAGCTACCTTGCAAGTAAAAGTTTAATTCTTTTCTTGATCTGATTTTTGACTTGGCTAGTGATTACTTTATTTTCAGGGTTGAAATTCAGCAAGTTCTGACAGGTTCTGGAGATCCGGTAGCGGAAATTTTGAGTAATTCAGATAACTGGCAAATACCATCTCTGGCTGGCCTCAGAGTGGGGTGGGAATGGAGATTTTGCAGTATCCTTCCCCTGCCACGCCCACCAAACCACACCCACCAAACCACACCCACCAAGCCACAACACGCCTACCAAGCCACGCCTACAGAACTGGTAGCAAAAAAAAAAAAAAAAATTTCACCAGTATTTATTTTCCTATGTGGGCTACTGAGGATTAGTCCAACATTTATAATAAAGTGTAGATCTGGAACTTTCTATTCAAATTATCTCAATTGTATTAAAGGCTTCATTCTGACAGGCATTAGAGAACCATTATCATTTATTATGGCATTCAATTCAGTGTTCTGAGGGAACAATTTCAGTTACAGCAAAATGTGTCCTATTTTGAATTGTAGTTCAAGAAATTAGTTTATTTATTTTGCCTTTCCCTTGTTCATTTTGGGAGCATTATATCATGGAGAATCCTTCCGCTCTTTGTCCCTGCCTAAAGTGTCTAAAGTAAGCACTCAGTTGTTCCTACATTCAAAGATAATAGTTTCCAAGGGCTGGCTCCTAAATCCAGGTGACCTCTAGATGGCAGTAAAACAAGACAATTTTTTTTTAACTCTGCTGCTCTTTAGTGCTCATCCACATTTTTACAAGCGAGATACGCTGGCCCTTGATTTAACCAGTCTTTGGTTGTGCTGTTCTTTATTTTATTTTTTTAAGCTTTATTTTAATTTAGCAACACCTTGTTAGAAAGATAATGTAGAGAAATGAGATCCTAATCAGTGAGTAACAGGCGGAGTCAGTTCCTTCTATGGTTAGAAAGACCATAGAAAGAACAGATACAGGAGTTTGTGGAGTGAAATATTCTAACAGCAAAAACAAAGAAAGGACTACAATAAATGCTTATGTTGCCGTCATTGTAAATAATCTATTTTTTATCCGTTAATTAAAAGAGTCATTTTATAAAGAGCAAAGGGAATAGCTACGTCTAGCTTTGGAAACTGACACCGAGTAATCAAAAGGTCAAATTCGTGCTCTACTTGATTCTTAAACGGAGAGATGGATTTTTCAGTGATATTGCTGTGCTGTTACACAGATGCCTCTGAGGAAGCCAATTGCAATATTCAGCTGAGGCTTGTGAAAGGGGGCAGCAGTGATTCAGTGAAAGCAGCAGCAATGGGGGAGTCAGTCTTCAGTTTCACAGCTGGCAGGGCAAAGGAATGGTGGTGCAGAGAAACCTGTAACATAAAGACTAAAACGCGTGCAGCTCCATCAGGAAATTCCATAGCCAGATTGAAGGCTGGTACCCAGGAATGTCGGAGTTGAGAAATTAATTTCAGATGGGCCTGAAATTTTCCTGCTGAATAAATAGCCTCCCTATCCCAGTATAAGCATGTAATTTAAAACACTGTGGGGCTTTCAAGAATTAGAAGTAAATTGATTTCTTTTTTAAAGTAACTTGAAGCAGTTTTAAAAGTAAGGACTAAGTGTGAACAGACGAATCCAAGCAGTTATCAGGTTTAAGAGTGTTAAATAATGGTTGTCGGAGTTGTGTATATCTAGTTCAGTGAATAGAAGGACTAGGGGTGAGATGATAGCAGTGTTCCAATATCTAAGCGGTTGCCATAAAGAAGAGCTATTCTCCAAAACACCTGAAGGCAGGACAAGAAGTAATGGATGGAAACTAATCAAGGAGAGACGCAACTAGAACTAAGGAGAAATTTCCTGACAGTTATAACAATTAATCAGTGGAATGATTTGTCTCTGGAAGTTGTGAATGCTTCAGCACTGGAAGTTTTTCAGAAGAGATTGGACAAGAATGTTTCTGAAATGGTAGAGAATATGGAAATGGACTGGAAGACCTCCAAAGTATCTCTGAACTCTTGTTATTCTGTTAATCAAATACATAAAAGACACATACTTTTTTTATGATTCACATTTTGGATATGTTGGGGTTGCTTCTTCATACGAGGATCTGTTAACATATTAATGCTGTCTAATATAAATCAGAGCTTAACCTCCGTTCTGAAGGCTAACTTCTTTTGGCCCTTTACTGCAAAATATTTATACCAATTAGTCTTCCATCATGGTAGGAGCTGCACTCCTTTATGATCTATTGCTCCACTATGACTGTTGCCTTTCGAAAAGCATTACACATTTGGATCCTGACTGTTAGGAATATAATTCTAATGGTTGGGTTGGCAATATATAAACCAAGTAACAATGTTGTAACTGTTTCTTTAAATCATACTGTAAAATGTGATTGGTTGCTGTTTTCCTCAATCGGCCATAAGAGAGAGCCAGAATGTCTGTTTGTTCTCTCTCTGTTGGTTAGATGCTGGGCTGATCTGAGTGTTTTGGAAGCTGGCTGTTAGAAAGTGCCGTGAGCTATTGTAAGTTTTGCAACTGCTAGCAAACTTTAAGTACTGAACTGATTATATGATGCTGGACTATGTTATTTGGATTATCCCTTAACTGAAAGAAGTTGATGACTGACTGTCTTATCCGTGTATGACTTGGACTGTTTGATAGACTCTGATACCTCTATTTCCATGAAAGTAAAAGCCTATTTAAACTGCAATGTTTCTGTATGCTGGTTTGTGTGTTCTCCAACATAACTCTAACAATGCTTTGCTGAACGTACTCACTCTCCCAACGGGGAGCTTACCTAACACTGACCCTCTAAAGGTTGGACATATTTTCACCAGAATTAAAAGTGAGGAAAAAGTTAAGGGAGAGCCCATGTGAGACTGCCAAAGATGTAAAAAGCAGGGCCTTAGAACTATGATTATCTCCAGTGGAGATTTTCTCTCAGGTAACATGACCTAGGCAGCTAATTTGGAAAGTCTGTCTTGGGATTCAAGCCAGAACTTGCCAGCAGAAATTGTAGCACAACAGTTGAGTGCATGTCTGTGAACATGTCTGGATAATTATACAGAAAACCGAATGAGAGATGTAATGTTGAAAGAGTGTTTCCTACACTTTAGGTTTCTTACATTTACATTTCTTTTCTTCATATGCCAAACTACATTCAAAATCTTTTTTTCATATTAAATTTTCAGATAAAATTGTTTTGCAGTCCATGGGGCTACGTGTTGGCTATTTCTTGCAGGAAATCAAATAGATGTGAATAGGCATCCTGATGGCTGCCACTTTATCTGCATCAATGGGATGAATGCCCCTTGAAATGGCATCCTAGTAGCATTTACCCTTCCCTAGAAAAATTCTGGAAGATAGAGATTGCATTTACTTTTCAAATGCTATTTAGAGATATAAAGAGCAGGATCTTTTTATATCTCTAAAGCCCCTTTGTAAAGAAATGATGTCTTCCTTGGCATTGCTGCATTGATTATGTGACCATTATATTTTTAATTTTAGGCGCAGACCCTGTCTGGTTTGCATCAAAACTGCAGCATTCAGAGAGTGGAAGCTAAGCATTTGTTTTATAAACAGGATTGCCTATATTGTAATTAACCTAAATTGGGAGGAACACTCCACCAGCACCAATGTCAGAATGTCTGCCCTTCCCTCAATACTCCGAAGAGTAATTATTACAGAATAGGAAGGATGGTGGTATTGGAATTTTTTCTGTTCTCCATTTGAATGATGTCAGTGGGATGATGGATATTAGAGCCATTCTGCTTCATCCATAGGATGCAGTGTATCCCTGGTACACTGTAGAAGAGAACTGAGAACGAAAGAACTAATATGACTAGAAAACACTGCTCGTATTTTAAAATGGGGTTAATTCTGAAGGTTAGGAGCACGTAAAGGGAGAAAAAAAATGGGTATTAGAGAAAGCAGAATGTAAAGATTTAACCTTTGCTGTAAACTGCCTCACCTCTTTTCATTCTGAACTTTTATCAATTTGTTGAAATGAGCTTCCAATCTGTCCCATATTGATCACCAGCATCTTGTCGATATTGGCTGTTGTAAAGGTGAGCTAAATCTGCAATTCAGGTTAATGGAATTTATGCCTCACTCAAGCACAAGAATGGGGCAGAAAGCCATGTATATATGTGCTTATGTGGCGGTGAATCTGCCTGCTTCTTACACAGAAATATCCTGTGATGGAAATTATAACACACACACAGACACACAGACACAGACACACAGACATACAACAGGACCAGCTCATGCCATTTCAGAACCATATATATAATAAAGATCTGAAAAGGATTTATGTAGTAAAAATCAAAGCTTATTAAAAAAGAAAATATTTTCAATTTCATTGTGTTACTCTGAAACAAAGATTAAAATATACTGAAAAATACAATAAATTCTAAAGAAATATTAAAATAATACAGTCTAAGAAAAAAAAGTGGATGAGTCTGGCAATTGAAGAACAGTGTGATACAATGCCACTAAGCTCCATAATGGAAATTGAAATAATTGTTTTTCTTGATTTCTTCCTCTACTGCCTGTACTATGGAGAATGGGACTACCAATGGTTGGAATATTAAATATTAAAACTCTACCAGTTCACTTGAGATTAAAAAATGACAGCAACCAATTTAGTTGTCTGCTGTACACAATTTTGTATACAATTGCTTATATGGTTAGATGCTTAAATCCTAAATCATTACATTAAAAATTGAACACAGAAGATTTGGTAAGAAGCAGTGGCTTGACATCAAGAAATGTCTTAACAGCAACCATGTTTTAATACTTAGAATTATAGCCAAACATACATATTTATCTGTTCTGACCCCCTCCTCTGTCCAGTAATGAATGCCGAGGCAAGCTTAGCTGGAATGCCACAACATTTTATTAGCAGCAAACATAAATCTTGGTGGCTGAAAGCCCAAGCACGATGAACAGATAAAGAACCTTGACAAAGAAACCCAGACTCCGACAGATACAGATAACAGCTTCTCCAGCATTGAGAATTAAGTTGAATCCTGCAACCAGACTCCTCCCAGAGTCTCTCCTTAAATACTATCTTGAGAGGAGCCTAATTACAACCACCTGGGTCCAATTATCTTCTGTACCTGTGTAGTTGTTCTCTACATTGATCTGCAAGCTGTTGCCCGGCGTCCAGGACCAACTCCCTTGTCTCCTCCCCACTGCTCCAAGGCCTGACGTCAGGAGCACACTCCCTTTGGCTTTCACCACTGCTCCATGCCTCAGGCGCCTCCTGGTGGCCAACCAGCCTCTTTGATCCCTGCTCAGAGTTGGAACCCTGTCCAGGGTCCTCCACATCTTCCAGAGCCGACTCATAAGGCCCCTCACTGTCGGAGTCTGTTTGCAGCTCCAACGGCTCCTGCTGGGCCACAACATTTATCCTATGGTTTTAAAACTGTAACCCACCCAGAGTTACTTCAAAAAGAGATGATCAGCAAATAAATTTAATAAATAAAATAAAATAAACATACAGACTAGAGTTTGTAAGAAATAGCATTTCAGAATGTATCATTTACAGGGAATTTTGTATTGTGCTTCCTTCATATTAGTATTGACAGATAATGTGAAAAAGATTCAGATACATTGCTAATCATTTTATTCCAAAGACTCCTTTAAGTCTCCTGTTTGTGTGTTACATTAGATACAATATATTATTTTCTGATATTGCCACTTAGAAGAAAAAAGACTGAGGTAACAGGGCTTTCTGTAGAGAATTGAAAAGAAGGGAGGAGGTATTTAGAAACCCTCTTCATGTCAAGTTGGATGACATTTTTTCAATAGCTAGATTACTTACATGGGACTTCTTAAATCCAGAATCTGCAGCTAAGACAATTACTACAGTTTTTCTATTGGGATGTGTGTAAGGCTGTGTGCGTAGATGCATCATTCAGTCAATAATTTTATCAGCAGAAAAGAATGATTCAATCTGTCAGAGTACCGATCATGCTGGCTCCAACTGCTGTGTCCAAGAGTACTTGCAGATAGTTACAGCAGAGCTAGGATCACCGTAAATCACCGTTACAGCTGTTGGTGCTGGAGGATAGAAAACAATTGAAGCAGCAGACTGAAGCTTGTGGTTCATTAGCAGAAGGTTACTAGGGGGATGAGAAGAGAAAGGACATGGAGCTGATCTGAGACCATGTCTGGCCTCCTTTAAACTGGTGGTACAAATGGGCTGAAACAAATGCAAGGGAAAAAAAGGGAGGGGGAACCCTAAGTGAAATTGAATTTTGTATATTGTCCCACCCTGCGTGTGCAGCAGTAGCTAATATTTGACAGTGTATGATTGATTCTTTTGCATTGTTTTTTTTCATTTATAGCTGCAATCCTAAGCATTATTTTCTGTGAGCAAGGTCCATTACAGTGGGACTTGCTTTTGTGTATACATCAATTGGCAGTTAGTTACATTTCTTCATTTCTTCAAAGGGAACATTGATACCCAAATAATTTAAATGGTATGCCTTGAATCAAAAATCCAGGATACACTGACAAGGCTTATTGAGTAGGGTCTGAAATGCTATGATTTCCACATTTCTCCAATGTATTTTTCTCACAACGACATCACATGAGAGCAAAAGGTAAAGATTAAATCTGTGTCTTCATTCTTATCTTCAGAATAAACAGGTAACTGTCTTAGTTTCCATTAATAAAAGATTGATTATTTGGGAGACAATGTTACCATAAAACTTTCCATCTTGGGCTTTCAGTAAAAATTTCAGTGATCATTAATTCCTTGTGGAGCTTCACTGAGATTTATTCTGAAGCTTCCTAACAGGATATTCCCTATATAGAATGTATATATATACTTCACCCAGCATTTTTAAGACAAAGTGTGAGCTAATTTATATACTCGTTGGTGCAGAAGCCACAGAAGCAAGCGTTTAGTTCTTTCATAATGTCAGTGAGTGACTTGAATTAAAATGAATAATTTTGAACATTGGCATTTCAGTTTATATCTCGATTTTCATGACTTTTATTTCCTTTAAGCATTGCAGTTAGTTTGGCTCAGGCCTCCAAAACTGTTCAGAATTTTTTTTTACTCCGGACAGATTTTTTAAAAAAATAATGCTTTGCTTCCTGTCAGTGGTAAAAACAATTTACATACATTTTAAATAATAAATACACTTAAATCGGTATATTTAACTGTCAAGCATTTTCATTTAAAGAAAGTTTACTTTTCTGTAAAGAATCTAGTTCTGACCTTTACTTGGCCTTTAAGAAAAATGTACATAGCAATTGCGAGCTGATTTTGTTAAGATGCCAACAACATTTTAAAAATATCATTATAAAGAATTATAAGTTACTAAATCTTACTGATAATTCAGTGTATGGATTTCTTTGTTTAATTATTCATGGATCTTGGGGAAAAATGTATATGAGGGGAAATAAAATTCAAAATCACCATTGAGGATATATAGGTTTAGCAAGCCCAGTGATTCTTTTCAAAATAGTTGCAAGATTTTGAGTTTCCAAGAATCATTTCTCAAGTGAGTTGGCTGAAGGAGAAAAAATGGAGAGAGGAGACGTGGTAATTATTTGAGCTATGTTACATCCTGAGATGAAGAACAATCTCCATATGTTCAAATCGGTCTTATCAAGTGTTGCACCAAATTGTACCAAAGCTTGCTAAGATGACACTATCAAATAATTTGTGAACCTTCATAATATCCAGCCATTCAAGTGAAATTTTTTCTTAAGATGTCTTTAGAAGTGGCAATCATTCTGCCATTATTCTGTCCTCCATCTGCCCCTAGTTTAGGATTGCCATCATGTGGTCGTACTCTTTCAGTTGCTAAATTCATCATTTGCTCCAGGGGAAATAACTTTGTTAATAATTTAAATTAAATAGTAAGAACATAAAATGGAATAATTTTCCTTGTTGCTCACCTATACTTGTATTCAGACAGTAACTATTTAGATATTTTTTCCTGATTGGGAAATCATAATTATTTTACATTCCGTGTTTCCCTTCCCCGAGAATCTGAAGAGATTTTGTGATAAGAAAGGAACTTAGCTGTTTTGGCAGTCTGTCTCATTTCCGTTTGAGTATTTTATTTAAACCCATTTACACATTTATTGAACTAAGTGAAAACTTGCTATAATTATAACAAAATAACTTGGTTAATGAGTGCCATAATTAACTCTTTTTTTAAAAAAAAATCATTGGGGCAGTATTTGTGTAAATAATGAGCAAAGTATTTTGTTGGTGGTGCTGGTTGGTTCTTTTGCTAATGAAAATTCCTCAGCAGTTGGTGTGCCTATAAGGATAGGGTCAATTAAAATTAATTCTGTTTGTATTGATTGCCTTTTTGTTTATGCAAAGATTGTGCAAATCAAGTGTGCAGCGAAAGCTTCCTTCCTTTTAAAATCTATAACATTTGCTTTTGGAACTGGGGGAGGAGAAAACAAAAATCACAGGGTGTTTGAAATTTAAATCAAAGTAATATGGTCAATAGAATCAAGGTTACAGTGCCCTGGAAGGTTTTTTTGCTGGCCAGTATCATGATGCATCCTGGGTAAGTGTGGTATGAAAAGTCAATTGACAGATGTTTGAGGGATAGGCAGAGGGGATAAAGGCTAGGTCATATGAACCCATGCATGAATTCAATATGAAGGATACATGCACAATACTTTTAATTAATAACTAAAACTGTACTATTCTTTTTTGTTATAAAAAAGTATCTGAAGTTTAATGATAGTGAGACACAGATACAAAACAAAATTAGGCTGTAGGAAACTGCTGAATGTGCTAGAATTATTGTTTTTTGAGCTTTATTTCCAGGTGATAACACCCACCATCAGCTGCTTTCCAATTTTATTCTATAAACCATAGAAAAGCTGCTTACAAAAAAAGGAGAGGTTTTTCTTTTTTTTTAAAAAAAGTACAGATAAATGTATTTAAAACTTGGCTCCAGGCGTTTATTGTGTGCTAGACTTTGTGGTATTTATGACTTGTTTTTGTCCATTATTTGTTAAGTGTTTGATAATGCCACAATTCACATTTATTATTTTTTGTAAAGAAAAGAAATTGTTCCAACGTTTCAAAAGGTTATATCTCCTCTTTCTTTCCATCTGTCTGAATTATACTAAGTTTTCAAAACAAATTTAAATCTACCAAAACTCTTTCCATCGCCTAGATTAATGAACAAAATCTATTTCATGCTATATCTTTTCTTTTTGCTGATAAAATAAATAACCTAGAACTAATATAGTTTTAAACTACATGTTCTGTGAATCTCCATGACAGATTCCTTTGGGATATACCCCCATCTAATTTTAAAATATATAGATAACACTAGAGTAATTGGCCATAAATTGATTATATAAGGCTCTGCTGGTTACTTTTTCATTTCTAATTATTTAGAAACATTTACTCATAATTGACTATAGTATATTTGTTTGCTTACTTGTTCGTTTTGCTTTTATTTTAGGCCAGAGGATTTTATGTACTGTACTTTTCTCATTCATCTCTATTTTTAAGATTATTCCTCTCCCCCACAGCCCTATATTTCTATAGTCTATGAAACATAATTAATTGTTAAAATGGTCAAAGGCAGGAAATGGAAGATTTTGGAAAGAAGGTAAGGGGCCGACTTGTATAGAGTACAGGGAGATGAGAAAGGCAGTTTGGAAATAGAGGATAAGGACATGCAGAGCGCCTGTAAAAACAAATAAACAATAATAGTCCAAAGGGCTCCGTTTCCTTTTTTTCACATCTATAGTAAAAGTGTGTTCCATTTGGCTTGCAAAATGACTCGGAACCTGCTGAGGAAGGAGGTGAGAGACAGAACATTTTCCCATTAAGCTTGGCTTTTCATCTACAGTACTTCCCTGACAAATGCAATTGATTCTGATGGTATTTTTTTCCATTCCTATCTAATCCCTACTAAGTCTGAACTATAGGCTGCTGTTTTGTGTCTTGGCTCGGATAATGTTTTTGTGCTAGCAGAACCTAATGTCATACAATTAGAAATTATATGTTAGCCATTAGTCATAGGCCACTGAGTTTACATTAGACAAAGGAAATTAAACAGGAACCAGAGGAGACCTGGTAAGTGCTGCATATTTCTTTTATACTCCAGAAATACTACATTTTTGTTGATGAATTCAACATCAATACCTACAGATGTAAAACTATCTCTGCTTTAGGCAGAAGTACTTTGGCCCTTTTGCTGGATACAGAATTAACCTTGTTGAGTCTTTTACTGCATAATTTCCAGAAACGTTTTCCTCCAAGTACAATGCATAGTCCAACTATATGCATATTTTGCCTTTGTAAAACCAAACAATTAGTATTGTCAACCTAAATGGGATTACTTATAGGGAAATGTGCAAAAAATTGCAGAATCAGGGATCAGTCCTAGAAAATGTTAAGTGTAGGAGATTATTTTCAATTGAACAAGGCTTTCTTTTGAACAGACATGCATAGATCTGCATCACTAGCCTATCTGTTGTCATGAATATGAGTCAATGTATATCCATTATTTGCCAATAAAGACAGGGGAAAAATCCATTTTAACAAGAAAATTCTCAAAGGATCTGTTTTACTGGCCAGTAGATGTCAGAATTTGACCTTCCTTAGTATTAAACCTTGGCCTCCTCTTCTTTTTTAACTGCTTAAGCCATTTCGCCAGGCATTGGCTATTGGTAATTTTAGCATTCTCCTTACCACTTATGTTTTCCTCTTGTTTGCCTAATAATATTACTAGTGAAGAGTGGACAATAATTTTTCCAATAATACATTTTGAGGGATTCCATTTTTTCTGACCCCCAAAGTCAGCTTTAAATTGTGACAAAATCACCAAGTCCATTAATTTTCCCTCAAAGTAGGAATCTTAGAATACATTTTCCAGAGGACTGGAAAAGAGCTGATGTGGTTCCCATCTTCAAAAAAGGAAAAAAAAAAGATCTATAGACCTATCAGCCTGGCCTCAATACCAGGAAAAATTCTGAAAAAGATAATCAAGCAACAAATTAGCAAACACCTAGAAATAAACAAAGTAATAGCCAAAAGCCAACATGGCTTTGTCAAAAACAGATCATGCCAGACTAATCTTATTGCATTCTTTGACAAAGTGACAAAATTAGTGGACCAAAGGAATGCTGTCGATATAGTTTACTTGGACTTCAGTATGGCATTTGATAAGGTAGACCATAACCTACTACTAGATAAAGTAGAAGAATGTGGGTGGGACAACATCACCACCAGAGGGATTCGTAACTGGCTGACCAACCACACTAACATACAGGGAAGTTGCAGTGGACATCTACATAGAGGGAAGTATGCAGTGGAGTATCCCAAGGCTCTGTTTTGGGCTCAGTATTCTTCAACATCTTCATCAATGATTTGGATGAGGGTATAAATGGGGAACTTATCAAATTTTCAGATGACACCAAGCTGGCAGGAATAGCCAACATTCTAGAAGAGAGGCTTAAGATACAGAAGGTTCTTGACAAACTTGAACATTGGGCACTATCTAATAAAATGAAATTCAATGGTGAAAAGAGTAAGGTTCTACATTTAGGCAAGAAAAATGAAATGCACAGGTACAGTATAGGTGGTACCTTGCTCAACAGTAGTAACTGTGAGAGGGGTCTTGGAGTCCTAGTGGACAACCATTTAAATATGAGCCAGCAGTGTGCAGCAGCTGCCAAAAAAGCCAACATAGTTCTAGGTTACATAAACAGAGGGATAGAATGAAGATCACGTGAAGTGTTAATACTACTTTATAATGCCTTGGTAAGCCCACACTTGGAATACTGCATTCAGTTTTGGTTGCCATGATGAAAAAAAGATGTGGAGACTCTAGAAAGAGTGGAGAGAAGAGCAACAAAGATGATTAGGGGACTGGAGACTAAAACACGAAGAACGGTTGCAGGAATTGGGTATGTTTAGTTTAAGAGAAAGAAGGACTAGGGGAGACATGATAGCAGTGTTCCAATATCTTTTGTGGATTGCCACAAAAAAGAGGGAGTCAAACTATTCTCCACCTGAGGGTAGAACAAGAAGCAATGGGAGGAAAGTAATCAAGGAGAGAAGCAACTTAGAACTGAGGAGAAATTTCCTGACAGTTAAAACAATTAATTAGGGGAACAGCTTGCCTCCAGAAGTTGTGATTGCCCCAACACTGGAAGTCTTTAAGGAGATGTTGGATAGCCATTTGTCTGGAATGGTATAGGGTTTCCTGCCTACTCAGGGGGTTGGACTAGAAGACCTCCAAGGTCCTTTCCAACTCTGCTATTGTATTGTATTGTATTGTATTGTATTGTATTGTATTGTATTGTATTGTATTGTATTGTATTGTATTGTATTGTATTGTATTACATTCCCTCATTCTAATAAAGACAATTTGTTTTTCTAATGAATTTGTCACATCTCAGCAACACCAGTAAATTCTAAGCAGACTGTTTAGACATTGGTAGTAAAGAGAACAGTTTGCAGAATTTCCCAGGTCTATAGAAGTGGACGCAGAATACAATATTGTTACTATAGAAGGGGACACAGTGGCTTAGTAGCTAAGATGCCGAGCTTGTCGATCAGAAAGGTCAGAAGTTCTGCGGTTCGAATTCCTAGCACCACGTAACAGAGTGAGCTCCTGTTACTTGCCCCAGCTTCTGCCAATTTAGCAATTTGAAAGCATATAAAAATGCAAGCCCCAGCATCACTAAATGACGAAGGTAACAGCGTTCTGTTTGCCTTCGTCATTTAGTGATGCTGGTCACATGACCACAGAGATGTCTTCAGACAGCGCTGGCTCTTTGGCTTTGAAACAGAGATGAGCACCGTCCCTTAGAGTCGGGAATGACTAGCACGTGTGTGGAAGAGAACCTTTACCTTTACCTTTATAGAAGCGGAAGAATTTATCATGAAACATTTTATCTTTTTTTTCCAAATCTTCAAGGAAGGGCATCAGGGGTGGGTTCCTGCCAGTTCTAACTTCTTTTGTAGAAGAGGTTCCAAAATCTACAGTGCCATTTAGAATCGGTTCCAGCTCCCTCCCCCCAGCTGTCCGCACAGCATCAAGATGAAGAACGAGAGGAGGAATTCTGGGAGTTGAAGTTCACAAGTCTTAAAGCTGTTAAGTTTGAACACCCCCAGGTTTTTTTTCTAAAGGATTAGGGGTGCAAGGGTCTTGTAACTTGTCAGCTTTAAGACTTGCACACTTCAATGCCAGAGTTCCTGAGCCAACATGACTGGAGGAGGAATTCTGGGAGTTGAAGTCCACAAGTCTTAAAGCTGTCAAGTTTGAACACCCCTGGGTTTTTTTTTAAAGGGTTGGGGTGTAAGGGTCTTGTAACTTGATAGCTTTAAGACTTGGGCGCTTCAAATGCCAGAGTTTCTGAGCCAACATTTTGGTTGCTAAGCAAGAGCGTTGTTAAGTGAGTTTCACCACATTTTACAAGTTGGCCACACCCATCCAGTCATATGGCTGGCAAGCCACTCCCACCTGCTCACATGGCCAGCAAGCCACTCCCACAAAGCAGGCCACACCTACAGAAGATGTTCTAAAAAAATTTGAAACCCACCACTGAAGGGCATGTAATTCAACGGGAATGGGGAAATGCTACTATTCTGGTTAAACAGATCAAGAATTCTTGTGCTCTCAGAACCAATAACTTTTCCAGTCTCAGACTTCATATTTTCAATATTTTCTATCATGGCTGCAGGCTGAGCAAGTAAACATTAGACTATAACCAACATTTCCCTTTTTTCTGCTTATTCAACAATTCCTCTCTTGTCTTGTTAAACTCCCTATTCCAAAAGTGGAGGATTCAAGAATCTTCTGTAAGGGGAAACATGCATATATATAGAGAGAAATGATATATGTGCCCTGGAAAGATATACTTAGTTGGATGCAAACCATTGTCTTACTGCAATATCAAAATAATTCAATTCACTTTTGTGAGATATAGGTTATTAAATGCTTTTTTTAAAAAAATAAAAAGTTAAATCTTGCTTTAGGCAAGATTTAGCATTCATAAAACTGAAATAATTAAATTAATTTAATTTTCTTCTTTTGATGAGTGCTAAAAAAAATAGATTTGGCAACAGGATAAAATGTCTTTGGCTGGGGGGACAGAAGGTTTTGCTGCTCCATAATAAGAGAAGGCCTTTCTGGTTGTAGTGCTTTTAAGTGGATGCCCGATTTTATCTCCAATCATGTAGAAATAGCAAAGGAAGCATTAGCTGGTCATCAAAGAAAGCAGTAAGAAAATTCTTCTTCCTGCTTCAACCAATATGCACTAGAATGAAAGAACCTAGCATTTGCTTCCACTTGGCAATTCAATTGTTGTCAGTCCTAGTGGAAAGTAAAACGAAGTTGGAACAAACTATTTCCATAAAAACGCATATTCTTGATCTGCAAGGGAAATAGTGCTTTTCAAAGATAAGCAGAAAGCTGTTCTTGGTGAAATTAAAAGTTTCCACAATTTAGGATCTTCTTTTGATAACTTAAGAAAAGTTCCTTAAATGTCTGGTTCTACTTCCTATTGTTGTGACTACATAAAACAAGGATCAAAACAAAAAAGGAGCTCTCATTCTTTTTATTTCCCTCTACTGATGCCTGATACACTGCCTTTTCCTTTGCTCCTCTGTAGGACTGTATTGTACTAGTCACTTGGTTTGCTCCCTATCTTTGCCATATTGTTCATTGGCTCCCAACATTCCCGAGAAAAAAGAACAACAATTAATGAAGTTCCTATAAAGGTTAGAGGGATGGAAACCCAGAGTTAAACCTGAAGCAGCCTCCTACCAGTGGAATAACTTGCCCCCCCCCCCAAGGTCAGGATGGCCTCCACATTATTTACATTTAAAAATTATTTACTTTTATGCATACATACATATATCCTGCTAATACACACACACACGCACACACAAACAAGTTTGACACCCTGATCTATGTACACACTTCAATTTCTCCTTGATATTTTGTCAAGGAATTTTTATTTCCAATTTTTAAAGAATTGTTTCTAATAAAAAAACCCAGAAAAATGGAAAATAGATTTTTTAAAATATATTTTCAAAGTAAAATTTAATGTTTAAATGTCAATCTTCATGCATGTCACCATGAAAATAAATAGCATTTAATTCAGCAGAACTCAGTTTAGAATAGACATGCATAAAACTGTACTGCTAGTAATCCATTTCATGAAACAATAGTCTTTTTCCAAAATCTTAAATCCCCCAACTCCTCTTTCTGAAACATCTGAAAAATATTTGCTGTTCAACAAACCACATTTAAAAACAAATTATGACTTGGAGCAGATGTGAGCAACTTGTATGAGTTGATGTTCTAAAAAATAGTAATAGGACCAACAAAAATTACCTCTGATTTCATTTCATTTACACTGAAATATAATTAAATTATGTTATTCTTAGTTACTTAGGTAATATTTTTCCTTTGTTTTCTATTTAAATGCAATGATAATTTAAATATTCCAAGGAGTTATATTTAAAACTTGCAATCTGCCTATGGCCCTTGCCTCTTGGGTGGCGGGTATCTTTGGCTTTGAAGGATTGATAATTCTACTTACACTTCGAATGACTTACATACACAAATGGGTTTTTTGCAAAAATTCTGTTATTGCCCACTGTTAATGCTGTAAAATTCTGTCCATTTGGGATTTGAGAAAAACTACTTCTCTGGGCATTAAGATAATGACAACTTGATGGCACATAGTCAATTATCAATGAATCAGCACAACACCTTAACCACCATATCACATCATTCTTTTCTATCTGGGATTTCTAAATCTCAGAAATGTCAGGGTTCCTGGGAACTATTATGCTGGATCCTTGATTTAACTTGGCTCACAAAATTGTCATTATGAACAAAAACTTGACCAGACTTTGAAGTATCCCATATGGCAAAAGTCATTGAAGAGAAGGTGGCAGCATTTCTAGCTTAGCTTCAAGGGGAAACTATGTGATAGAATCTGTGGGAAAGTATTAGTTACCCTCTGTATTTCATTCATTACTCCTTACCACACAGACTAGTCTTTCCTAGACTAGGTCCTTTAGATTTGTTGGCGCTACAACTCCTAACATTTCCAGGCATATTTTCCCAATTGTTATCCTTTGGCTCATTTTTGTTTGTGGATTTGTGCTTGATTTACTGTATATTTGACTCCACTTAGTAGATTCTTTTATCAGCCAATAAATTAATGTTGTATATGGGCTTTAGCAGTATTACTACAGACATTTTCATTGGATCCTTTGTAAAAGTACACAGTCTGTTTGTACTGAGTGAGGAAAATTCCAAGAAACAGAAATCAGGGAATTTCCAGAGTTTTATTATATAATTTCCCGTTACTTGGTGGCAATGAAATCCACTTGCTTTGTAGTGATTGGCATTTGTCTCTACCTTAAAAATACTTTTTACCATATTAAATAGAAAGGAAGCTGGACTAACCATGTGTACATGACCACATTGAGAATTTTATTTCTGCACAGCTAGCCCATTGTTGAAACAAATGAGATGAATATTTTCCATCCTACCAATTTAATTAACAAAGGTTTTCTGGTTATAATGTTTTTTATGCCAGAAATTTTGTGGAATTATTATAGCTTTCTTCAGACAAGTTTGCATAATGAATGTGCAGAGACATGTGTCATGAGTATGGGTATCCGATTATGACAACTGGTACTACTTTGACTACTGCAACTTCACCATGGTTTTTGATCATCAACTGTACTTGGACAATTATGGCATGATCTCTTTAGTTTCCCAGGATTATAGCCTTGCTCATCACTGTAACTCCTTAGCAGATACCTAGGATTTTTTGGTGTGTGTGTGTGTGTGTGAATTTTCAATGTATATACTGCATGTAAAATCTTTACTTTTAATAAGAAACACTGGGAAGCAACACTCTGGTGTAAGAGCTTTCTTTGCTTATATCTGTTGAAGAAGAGAGAAGGCAACATTGCCAGATTTTTAATAGCAGGTCATGCTTGTTTATCACATTGTTTTGTCTTCTGTTTAGTCTTTCAATATAATGAGAGAGAGAGAGAGAAAGAGCTCTACTTAGCTTATTATTCTTCATGAAGAGGTTCTGTTTTGCTAATAGTGAACCAAAGTGCCTGTGCCTGGGGGCTAATTGATTTTTAACCACAAAACATCATCTGGTGCTGAATGTGAAGGTGTGACTAGTTATGGACATTCCTTAGAATGCTCATGTAGCACCTCTGCTGCAGTAGCTTCCAATAGGCATCTTTATACGATTAAAAGTGGTGATTATAAGCCATAAAGTCTTACACAGCGAGAACACATAACTATACTTGCAAGACACCCGTCTCTGCCTTTCTCTGCCTTTCCGACATACTCCAAAAGAGTGAGCATATTCCAGGTCCCTTCTCTTTGACAGTGTCATCTGATGAGACTTACAATATGTACCTGCCCTGTGGAATAATAAAATAGTAAAATCCCAAGATTTTACTTGCCCTTACACTGAGATTTTAGGAAGGCTTTGAAGACAAGGTCGTTCCCATGGTGTTGAAACCTGGATCTTGATATTTTCATTTGATGACCTATGATATTTGTGGGTGGGGATGGGAGGTTCAAGATCATGCATTTTATTATATTGCAATTTTTGCTGTTTTTGTGGTGTTTATCATACTCTGGTTCTTTATATTCTACCCTAGTTGAATTTTGTGAGTTTTCATAAATTCTTAAATAAATATCATAGGACTAAATCTTACATGCAATAGCTCTGAAATCAACTGTGAAAGGCTCTCTTGAAGAGGTAGTTCTTTTCAACTTCCCAGAAAGTTGTAAGAGCAGGGGCCATCCTCATGTCAGAGGATGAGCTGTTCTATATTTAAAATGTGGTTAAAAATGCTTATTGCTGCTCCTTTCAGAGTGAGAAACATGTATCTTGACTGTAAGGCTTTTCGATAATAATTTGCTTCCCCCAATATATTGGAGGAAGAGGAGGAGGTTGACATTTTTGGGCAGTTTCGAAGCACTCCATACAACAGGAGCATTATAAATTGGTTTGGAATTTGCTAGCCACTGCCAAATTTTAATTGCTACAAAATGGCATGACTCGAGCTGTCCAACAATCAGAGAATGGCTTTTCAGAGATTTGGAATGTAGCCTTCTTAAGTGGCTGTACATATCAATCTACCTGATGGCAAACAGAAGTGCAAAATATTTGGAAATAAATATTTCTTGTTTATATGAACTTGGACATTCAATTTTAAGAGGCTTCGTCTCTGCTGTTATAAATGATTTCATTCCTTCTTTCGTATATATTTTTTTTAAAAAAGAAAACCTTAGATTTTATGTTGTAAATGAACTGCATGTGGCTTGCCAACATTTTTTTTAAAAAAACCTAATAATGTCACTGCTACCGAGCATCACTGCTGCCATTAAGGATCTGCCTCTAAGATCAAAAGGAAGGCACAGTAATCTCTGTTAATAGTCCCCTACAAAATGCTATTTCAACTGGCCTTAAAAAACTCTTGTATTGTGTCCATATGGATATTAAATAGGTTTTTAACAGTTTGACATTCTCTTATTTGTAAAACTCTTTGCTATATTTTATATCTAAAGTATGTAAGTGGAGAACAATGTGCTATTCATTTTATAGTCAGCCTGAATGATTTGTATCCTTTATGTACATCTACATTTTGGGTACCTAGCTGTGTACAGATAAAATGGTTTTGAAGGTATTAAAGGTCTATACAGTAATAGTAGAATAAATAATTTTTGTACATTTTTATATAGACCAGGGGTTCATCTTTTTTAGGTCATTGCCTTATTTGGAATTTTGAGAAGATTGAATTGAAATAAATTATTTAGGCGATCAATGCTGACCCTCTGCTCCAGTTTATACTAATCCACTCCCCATACTATCTTTATAGCATTTTCTGGAATACCTAGAGCCTTCCAAACTGAATTTGGTCCAGCATTTTTAATCAGTTTAAAAGCTGCTCTGTCACCTTTGTGATATTTTGAGCCAGCAGCCTGATTTCATTTGATTAAAGTGGAACCCATTTTTCTGATATTGGTTTCTCTTTTCCAAAAGCAGTATCTGTTACCCCTTTTTGGGACATGACCATTTCATCCTTGAATTGAAATTGATAAATTATGCCTGTCTACCTGGCTTCATGGATAGAATAGGTACTATATCTAAGAATAGCAATAGCTTGTTGATTTACATACCGCTTCATATTGCTTTATAATCCTCCCTAAGCAGTTTACAAAAGCAGCATATTGCCCCCAACAATCTGGGTCCTCCTTTTACCGACCTCGGAAGGATAGAAGGTTGAGTCAACCTTGGGCACTGAAAGAATACTACTATATGTCTCCAGAGTGTGTAGTCTGATCTAATGATCTGATTTCACCTACAGTATATTCTCCCTTCTCTAGTATCTCTTCCTTATAGATAGAACAAGAGCTACTTTATCTTCCTAAGAATGTAACTGCTTTATGTGGAAGATGTCATTATTCAGAAACTCATAGTATTATTTTAAATTCATTTATGCTACCACCCCTAACCCTAATGGTTGTCTGGAGTCTATCATGCAAGTATATACGTATATATTTGAATCATATGCCACTAAAGTTACAAGGGACTCTGATTATTTTCAACAGTTAAAATAGTCATCATAAAAAGTCCACAGTAAGAAGATTCCTATTTTTATTTTTTTTATTTATTAGATTTTATGGCTACCAGTTTAGACACTTAGTTAAGGCACCAAACTATTAAATTAGGGGCCAATTAAATTTTTCCACAGAGGCTGTTCCAAAAATACTGGGCAATTAAAGGCAGACAACACTACTTGGTTTCATCATTCCTTGCTTCATAGAAAAAGGAGATCATCAAAAGTTTCTGAAATATGTACACTGGTTCAGTGGGTGAAGATGGCATCTGCATATATCTTTGTTCTAAGCAATATAGGATTGTAAAGATCTTTATGGCTTGTCAACCTATAGGTAATCAGTGCAGGACTAACAGAACGTATGTGCAGCTGGTATCTCATACATGCTAGTACATTGGTATCTCATTTTGTATGAATTTCAAATAGTTTCCAAAAGCACGTAGAACACTGAGCTATGTGCATGAGCAGATGCTGTAAGTTTTTTTTTTTTACACAGCCCGGGTTATTTAAATTATTTGAATTGTTCACTTCATTTGTATCCAAATGAAGGTGCTAGTCGTCACTTATAAAGCCCTTCATGGTATTGGACCTGGGTAGAGACCGCCTGTTGCCAATTACCTCCCAAAGACCCATTAGATCACACAGGGCTGGCCTCCTCCGGGTTCCGTCTACCAGCCAATGTCATCTGACTATGACCCGGGGGAGGGCCTTCTCTGTGGCAGCTCCAGCCCTTTGGAATGAACTCCCCGCAGAGATTCAGACCCTCACCTCTCTCCAGGCCTTCCGAAAAGCCGTTAAAACCTGGCTGTGTCGGCAGGCCTGGGGTTGATGAGTTTCCTTCCCCTCTCGATTTGTGTGGCTGTTGGTCATTTTTTTGAATGCCTGTATTTGTCGTTTTGTTGTGTTTCCCTTTCCCCCTTGGGTTTGTGCGCCGCCCTGAGTCCCACCGGGAATAGGGCGGCATATAAATAAACCTAAACCTAAACCTAAACCAAATGGCTAATATGTCACCCACACTTTGTACAATCCCCCCTCCCATTTTCCCACAGTAGAAAACATGGCAGGCCTGAAGTCCCAAAGTTGAAAGATGGCTTCCAGGTCTGACACAATGTATTAATTTGCTAAGAAATAAAAAAAACAGTTATAGAAGCCAAGAAAAACATGGAACATGGGAGGACCTAGCATCATAAAATTGTGGCATTAGAAAGGATCAGAGGAGCATCTAGTTCAATCTTCTGCGATATGCAGGAAAACCAATTAAACCAACAGTAAAACCTGGTTGTTCAGCAGCCTGCTTAAAAACTGAAGAAATTGAGGACCCATAACCTCTGGAGGTAGACTGTTTCACTGATGCACAGATCTGACGGACAGGACATTTCCTCTTATATTTACATTACAGTAAATCAAGAGCAGTCTAAGGAAACCAGGAGGAAAATGGAACATATGCCCAAACTCTGCTTTAGTTAGTGAAGCTTCTTATCTGATAGCAAATGTTTTCATTCTTGCTGAATATTAAATTGCACATGGTAAATTCAGAGGTTAAAAAAAATCCAGAACATTAAAAATCAATGCTAAGGGTATCAGAAAATTATAACTCTATGTTCCCATCTAGTGATCATCTGGTTTTGAAGGCCAGATCTGTTTGCTCTAATCAGTGTAACTTAAGAATAAGTATTTAAAAAACAAAAATAAAACAGAAATGAGGAAAGGCTTGTACACTTGTGGCTTATACTGGAAGTCTGTCAATTCGAGAATTCCCTCATCTGGTATTGGCAGTTTTCTTCCATGGAGGCTTAAACATTGTACGGTATGTTTTTCCTAGCCGAGAAGGTTTTCCTGACAATCCCTTCAGGGTTTTCTGACCTCCTGTGTTACTTGACATTGGATAGAACAAAACATTGCCAGCCTTTTAATACACTCCCTGTTCATTTCTTTCTTCCTCTCTTCCTCTCTCTCTCCCCCTGCTCTCAGCATCTAATACCCTTCATAAATAAATAGTCCCTAATTGAATGGGATGCCTTCTTGACAACATTCTCAAAGTGTTTTTGGTGAAGCTTTCGAACCCTGTAGTCCCTTTATTGAAACACAGCTGGATCTTTCTGGGATGGACTCCAAAATAGTCCTTCAGCACAGATGAAATTCAGTTGCTAATGAGCTGTTTGTTTATTATTTTATTTTATTAGATTTAGATGCTGTTTGGTTCCGGGATGACTCTGGGTGGCTCACAATCTAAAACAAGCAGCAATTAAAAAATACATAATTATTCAAGTACAGCATCAAGCCAAATAATACACTATATAAATATAAACATATCTAGCAAGGGGATTACATTCACCCTAATCCTAAGGCAGTGATGGCGAACCTATGACACGCGTGTCAGTGCTGACACGCGTAGCCATTTGGGGTGACACGCACAGGATTTCATGCGATTCATCCTCGGCTCCTGCACGGCCGCCGAGGATGAAAGAATCTGTGCTGGAGGAATGGGGGGGGACGTGTGATCTCCCCCGCCCACACTCACTTACTGTATCGCCGCCGCCCCTTTCTGAGCGCAGGGGCTGCTGGTAAGGCGTGTGTGCCGTGCGCACACACGTCATCAGCGCGGCGAGGGAGGACCCGCAGGAGAGGAGCCCGGGAACAGTGCGCGCCTCTCTCCAGTCAGGCCGGCACAGAGAGTCTTATGTTTTTGTCGAAGTGACACACAACGCGAGTTATGCTCGATTTTTTGCCGATTTTTGACACACCACGCCAAAAAGGTTGCCCATCACTGTCCTAAGGCCTACAAAAATGGCCAGGTTTTTAAGGCTAGTAATAATGTTATCAGGGTGGGAGCCACATGAACATCTGAGGGGTGGAATTTCATTTCATAGAGCAGGTATCTCAACAGAGAAAGCAAACCACTTAGGTTCTGATAGATGACATTATTTAATTGAGGGGACCATGCCTGCTCTAATGGGACAGGCAAACACATGAGAGATAGATTGACCCACAAATAATCTTGATCTATGACACATAACATCTTTCCATCTTTACTTGGCATGGCTGCTCTTCTGTTTTGCTCTTGAGTTACTTTGAAACATAGCATTGGATTTCCCCTCATATTTAAAGATTGGAGTGAAGAATGGGAGAGAACTTGGTCTTTGAACTTCCTTCCTTCCTCCTCCTTCCCTCCCTCCTTCCCTCCTTCCCTCCCTCCCTCTCATTCTTGTCTGAAATGAGAGGCTAATATAACCGGCCATTGGGGCTCAAGGATTTTTTATACAGAAAAGAGTGTGGTGATTTAATCGTCTTTTTCTTTGCCTCCCTTCTGGCAAACACCTGGGCCTTCCTAGTGGGCGTTGCCATTAAGGCCAGTTTCATTTTGTGTTTATTTTGCTTTAAAATAGCACTGAACTTGGCTGCAGGATTCCTAGCATAGTGGTTGGCAAAAACTGGGAAGGTAAGGGTAGTAATGGTTGGAGAAGAGATTCACAGCTTAAAAATGAAATAAAATATAAATGCTTGCATTGTTTCTTTCAGTTCTTTCTTTCTCCTGTGAAATATCTGTCAAGCAATCTTAAGGAAAGTAAAACTCCACACATCTTCCCATTATATCTTCCCATTATATGAGGTGAAGCCTTGAAATTCCACCTCACATTTGAAGCCATGGAAAATCATATTTTCATTGTCTTGCCATAGGTATGTACTCATTTATGAAAATCAAGAAATGTGTAGTGTGGCTCAAACTCTTACCTAAGAGATCAGTAACATCTCATTTAAGCATTCATTATTTAGGCCCGTGTCTGTTCTTGAAAGATCATTTCCCTTGGATTATAATAACAATATTGGTCTTTATGAGGGTCTTATGCTGAAGATTAAGATTTATTCTAACATGCTGGATTCATATTAGAATTGCATGGTGTGGGTTTCTGTGTGAATACTTAATAAAGCAGTAGTGCTGTTATAGCTATAGGTCTGTGCACAGTGGATGGGATTAATATTTGAAGCTTATTCCCTTGATGATCAGAGTGGTCTCAGACCCTAGTTTCTGATACTACCTTTGTGTTCTTTGGCTAAAATTTTACCCCCATGCAAAGGGTATGGTTGGATTTGCATACTTCATTATACACAACACACAACACAACAGTTTTTTTTCTTACCAACCAAAGGTACTGTGTATACTAGGTATATACTTTAAGCTCTCCCTACGACCTTGCTATTACCTTCTTTGGCCCAGCTGTTACTATCTCACTGTTTCCTATACTCTCTCCAATCTTTTCTTTCCTTGCTTTTCAAAATCAGTTCATCAACAAAATATTTTTTTTCTGCTGTCCTATGGAGATGTTTACATATTGAAAGGCACCAAAGCCCCTTCCTTATGCTGCTTCAAAGGTTCTTGCAAATTAAAGAGATTGGGCCAAAGGGAAGTGCCTCATCTTTCTGTAAATTCTTTAAACATAAACCAAATTATATTTATTAAACATAAATGTCTGAAGAATTAAAAAAGTCACTATATAAGTATTTACCCCCAGACAGGGAATATTTCCAACCTGCTCAGCCTAAATGAAGGCTGTTTTTTTTCTAATTTGTATCCCATGTTTCTTCATGTGGTTCTATTCACAATGCAGGAGAAAGAGACAGGCTGGGACAAGATACAGCTGCATCTGGAATGCGGGAGGCATTTCTTTTTGTGGTTGTCTGATGGATTACCCAAGTCAACTGAGGAGTAGGTTGGAGTCTAGAACTTTGAAAGTGAGAAATTTTTTCCCCCTTTCTGTCTCCAGCTCTCCTGGGATTTTCATTTGAGTCACATTACACTTATTGCAACTTCAGATCAGTTGTAATCTGGCTTTAATAATGTCTTTATTTTTATGGGTATTATTCTTGGCTGAAGGGGGATTCCTGAGAGCTTTGTTGTCAGACCTGGAGCAGAGATTGCCGTGAAATCTCAGCACTGGGGAGAGATTGAAAAGCAAAAGATGGATGAAGTCTGAAGCCAATTTTTCCTATATATGGGCATTCGGAAACCACTTCTCAGGTCACATAGGAGAAAAAGATCTGGCATCTCCAAAACAAAAGGAGATTACCAGCAGTGGAATAAAGAAAAGGTCAGGAAAGGGTTGCCAAATTTACATTTTAGAAATGTAAATAAAAAGCAAGACATACTTTTTCTGGAATTCCCTGTTGCTTTGAACACAAAGAAACTTGTTTTCTTCAGCGAAGTGAGAAAATTTGCACACCAAGTCATTGTGGGATTGGAATCCTTGGATTTGGCCATTGCAGTGTTCTGAAAGCAATCTATTATAGAATTGTAATGTTCTTTAAGTGCAGAGCAAACTTTTAAAATAAACTTGCTTTCATACATAAAGGAAGTTGTCTGGCAAATCTAAGGCACTACAGCTGGATCCAGAACATTATGAGAGAAATTCTGTAGAAAACTCAGAATTTTATTGGATTCTGCCCATTGAAATCACCACTATCATCTCTATTTCCTTTCCTCTTGAAGATATTTATGACGCTAACAGAATATATTGGACTACAAAAATAAATAATTTAGTATTAGGTAAAATTTATGTATGTATGTATGTATGTATGTATGTATGTATGTATGTATGTATGTATTTATTTATTTATTTATTTATTTATTTGACTTATATACCACTTCATAGAGCTTTCAGCCCTCTCTAAGCGGTTTACAGATTTTTAGCAAATTGAGTCAGCAAATTGCCCCCACAGTCTGGGTCCTCATATCACCCACCTCAGAAGGATGGAAGGCTGAGTCAACCTTGAGCCAGTGAGATTTGAACAGCTGAACTGCAGATAACAGTCAGCTGAAGTGGCCTGCAGTACTGCACCCTAACCACTGCGCCACCTCGGCTCTAGAGAGACATCGGAGGTGAAGATTTGTCATAATAATAGGAATTATAATTCCTAAAATAAAACCCAACTGCTGATATAAAGGGTTAAGAATTGTTTATTTTAATTTTAATGGGGTTATGTACTAGTCCAAATAAGCAGGCCTCTTACAATATATTAATAATCCTAGATATTTTGGATGATTAACACTAAGGCAGAGTCACTAGAGAAGACTTGAAAAAAAAAAACGATGGTAAATGCAAAAGAGACCAGCAAAGACAATATAGTTTGTTATTTCCACTGGTGATCTAATTATAAACATACAAGAATACAGAGAAGCAGTTATTGACACTTAGTTCAAGGTAAATAATATCCACTGGGCCACAACTAACTACTGGACAAGACTAAATAAGGAAATGAGTGGAACTGATCAGTTCTGGTATGACAAAATTTGACAGATATCTGAACTATCTAAATTTGGAACAAATTATTTGAATTTGGAATCAATTTGGGGCATTCTTAAAAAGGTCTTGAAAGGTGACAAAATATTTGAAAGTAGTGCTTCATAGAGTGAAATGGCCAGGCTTGAAGCATTAAAGCCAGTCTATCACAAAGAAAGCAACGATACAGCTATAAAGTTTAAAACTACTTCTAAATGGCTGTGGAAATTCTCAGTCATCTGGCTTATAGTTGTAAAGCTCAATTATATGAGAAGTGAAATGTTTTCTTCTTCTTCCTCAAGGAGAAAGTTGCCTTTTGAAGAAAAAAAAGCAAGTTTGAGGCTACTTCAAAATGAATAACCAAGGATTCCAAGCAGTTTACATGTTTATTTAAATATGGCTGACAAAAACAACATAATTTTGTGGGTAAGATCCAGCAAAGGCAAGCATTTGTAAGTCCATTGATAGCTAATGGAATTGTAAAAACTTTTTTTCCCAATCTGAACTCTTGAGAAATGACTCCAATTTCTTGAATTGCTTATACTAATTGATCTAAACAATATACTTAAACATTTTATTGATCTTCATGCTTTACTTTAGTTATATCATTTCCACATTCCAATCATTGTGTTTTAGATCAGTGATTTTTATGCCACATGCTTAAATGGATTATTGAATGAACTCATAGAGGTGGGTATGATGTTTGCGCAATACACTGAACCATAAACTTACCAAAAAAGCAAGTTTATGTTTGCCTAACATAAAATTTTTTTTTTTAAAAAAAAACAGCAAATATCAATCATGTTTAAACTAAACAGCCACTAAGTCTTTAAATGACCTGATTAACTGTGCTTAACAAATACAGCCATGGACTATGTCAACCCAACCTTAAGAATTTTATTCAAAAGGTGGTCAAATTAAATTTAATAAAGTTTACGTTCAAGTAAGTATGTGCATGGGAATTTTAAAAAATAAATCTGTATGAAAAGAGGAGAGAGAAAGATTGTTAATTGCTGCTATTGTAATCATCTAGCTAATTGTAAATAAAAAAACCTGCAAGAAGTATAGGTTAAAAAAAAGGTAGGGTTTTTCTAAACTTCTATGTACTTTGGTTGGACTGTAGGAAGCTGTTGGCTAACTGCAATGTGTTGTGATTTTCTTTTTCCAGATGTGTTCCCAGCCTGGGGTCACTTGAGAACTGTCCAAATGATGACTTCAACAAGAGGCTTAAGCAAATTGGGATCAGGCGCTGGAGGAAGAATTCTGGTTGTGGTCAGTCTGTCTGTCTAGGTTTCTGGAAATGAAAACAAGTTAAACAGAAACTGACAACAAGTTTAAGATCATGGATTTATTAGTGACAGACAATGAATTTATTAGGAGAAAAAGGGAAGAACTCCCAACATTGCTGCATTTATTGCCTTATATGGCAAAATATAAAATACCTTGGTTTGCTAATACATTATTTGGGATTGTATGTTTTAAAAAATGTCTCTATCGTCTTGGGGAGGCTGGGTGGAAAGTAAGCTACCTTTGACTTTCAAAGGACAGCTCTGAGTTTCATAATCTGAAGAATACCTTTTCCCTAACTCAACGTTACCATATATGCAAAGGGAAGACCTTGACTCTTTCCTGTGATCAGCGCTGATGAGCAGATTTTGAGGCACAATATTATTATTATGTTTGTAGGGCAGGGTGACGGGGCAGGCCTAGTCTCTAAGCATTAATATCTCCAGGGCATAAGATTATTGGAAAATGACAAATAGCTAGGCAGGCACAGAAAATATGAAAACTGATGCAATAGAAGGCTAGCCAAGATTTCTGTTCATATTGCAGTGACCAAAAGAAATTTACATTGGAAAAACCTTGCCTCCAGGGCTGAATGTTATGAACTTTCCTGGATTTTTTTTTTTGTTAAAAGAAGAAAAAATATGGGTGGGGGTGGTAAAAGAGGGCTGAGAGTATAAAATACGTAAAGAGACATTCCTTTATGCCCCCCAAAAAAGATTACTTTTTATCACAACAGCAAAATGGTGCAAGTAGAGATAAAGTCAGATGAACTAACCAATCTAGCATAGCTTGTTAGCATTTTTTTTTTTTTGCTAAGGATTTGAGTCATTTCTATTCCCAACACATTTGGAGGGCAGCAGGTTAAAAAAGATTGTTCTTTCTCTATCTAAATTCCTGCTATTTAAATTTGTAAAGATTATTTGTAACAGTACTACAGTTAAAGGGACGCAGTGGCTCAGTGGCTAAGATGCTGAGCTTGCTGATCAGAAAGGTTGGCAGTTTGGCAGTTCAAATCCATAGCACCGTGTAATTGAGTGAGCTCCTGTTACTTTTCCCAGCTTCTGCCAAACTAGCAGTTCGAAAGCATCTAAAAATGCAAGTAGAAAAATAGGAACCACCTTTGGTGGGAAGGTAACAGCATTCCATGTGCCTTCAACATTTATTCACGTCGGCCACATGACCATGGAGATGTCTTCAAACAGCGCTGCCTCTTTGGCTTTGAAATGGAGATGAGCACCACCCCCTAGTGTTGGGAATTACTAGCACATATGTGCGGAACGAAGCTTTACCTTTACCTTACTATAGTTAGGAAAGGAGCTAGATCTTATACGGAGAAATGTTGATAAAGGTAATAAACTGAACTGAAGCAACTGAGAGGTCCTATACATGCCATTCTTGCCTACTCAGTATCTCATCAGTAAAAGAAATATGGGAAGGTGCTTATCACTATTATTAATGAGAATCAAATCGTCACCATGCCATCATTTATGGAGACATTTATATATAAGGTGACCAGATTTTCAGATTGGTAAAGAGGGACACCTTTGACCGGGGGGGGGGTGTTATACGGAGCAACAAAAATTTTCATACAACGCAAAAATAGTATTGTAATATTTTTTTTATTTCAACATAACTACAATTTATAAATATAAATTGTAACTGTTGCCAAACATCAAAATTTTGATCACGTGACCATGAGGATGCTGCAATGGTCGCTAAGTGTGAAAATGGTCGCTAAGTGTGAAAAATGGTCATCAGTCACTTTTTTCAATACCATTGTAACTTTGGTCACTATACCACCTTTCTGGCCACAGTTCTTAAGTGAATAACTGCAGCTGATCAGTTAGTAACATAAGTGAATCTGGTTTCCCCATTTGACTTTATCAAAAGGTGATTATATGACCCCAGGACCCTGAAACAATCATAAATACGAATCTGTTGCCAAACATAAAAATTTTGATCGCGTGACCATGAGGATGCTGCAATGGTTGCTAAGTGTGAAAATGGTTGCTAAATGTGAAAAATGGTCATCAGTCACTTTTTTCAATGCCATTGTAACTTTGGTCACTAAGCCCATTATACCACCTTTCTTGCCACAGTTCTTAAGTGAATAACTGCAGCTGGTATTTTGTATTTTGGATTGAATCTTTTTTTAAATAGCCTAAGACAATTTAAAAAAAGAATCCACACAGAATAAATTGAAGTAAAACATTTCAAATTATTCTTTCTATGCACAATGTATTTCAAAGTATTGTGCATAGAATTTTTAAACATGGTTTCACTTCAATTTATTTTGGATAGAATCTTTTTTTAAATAGTCTAAGACAATTTAAAAAAAGAATCCACACAGAATTTTAAAAAATCCCATGCACAATAAATAAAATATTATTTTAAAATACATTAAAAAAATAAAAGAAAAAAACCCAGCTCACTTACCAGCAGGCTTGCACTCCAAATGTACCCAAAATGATGTAGATGTTAATACAAAGAACTGAGCAAATTGAAATGGTGAAATTAGTCAGGGAAATATTTTTCAAAGAAACTTTGCCACCATTTTTTCTACACGAGCAGACCTCCAACCTCTGTGCCCCTCCCCTCTGGAAAATCCAGGAAGTAACACTCGCGACCTCTCTAGCCATGTGTTTCCTGCAGCTCTATGGTACTTGGTCATTTTTTCTTATAAAATGAGGTAAAAGGGGCGCGGGGGGGTCCGTTTTGTTGCTTTAACGTTTTAATATCTTCAATGAAAGTACTGAAACAGAGAGAGAGAGGTTAGACAGGGTGTCTTTTGTCTTGCCCCGGTTAGGATTTCTTAAGCAAATCCACTGGGCTTTCAACATGAAGCCAGAAAATCGGGACTTTTTTGAAACGGCCCGGGACACAGGACAAATTGTTATAAAGCGTGATTGTCCCGCTGAAATCGGGACATCTGGTCACCTTATTTATATACTAACTTGTATTATAGAAAGAATATTGCTAATCTTGGCTATGTTCTTTTATAAATATAGCACTGCACATATGAAAATTGTTTCCATGATATAAAGTTCTAGGGAAATGTGCCAAAGGATTTACCTCACATGGCCTAAAGTCCATGTTCTTTAAAATGCTACAAGAAAATATTGGACACTGTGACTAAAGAATTAGCAGAATAAGATTAATTATCTTCTAAATATATAGATCCACGAATGTAGCTCATTCATTTTTCCATTGCTTGAACATCACATTTAAAAGATAAAACTGCTTTTTCATAAGAAAACAAAAAGGAAGGACAGATAGTATTGAACCATAGAATATCTAAATAGGAGGGAATTAAAACATAGGTATTTTACATGGATCAGTCAATACACTAGCTTTCTTCAGATTTATCATTTACTATTTAACTGAAATGGTATAGTTTCCTGTCTGAGGAGGTGATTTGACTAGAAGATCTCTAAGGTTGCTTCCAATCTGTTATTCTATTATTTGGTTATTTATTAGACTAAGCATAATTTATTGAATGTTTTTCCTCCCATAAAAAGTGTTACCTCAGATTCAATTTGAGGTACACTTATTGCAAAAATGATCTATATAGCTAAGATTCCTTGGCTGTTTGTACCAGAAAAAAACCATGCAGGTATTTTCACATATCTGATTACAATGGTAACAACAACAGAAATCTGGAATGTTTATCACTGAGGATGATGATATTTTCAAGTCCAAGCTTTATCTACATTTTAGATTATTTAATAAGCTTCTTCCAGTTCCATTTTAAATTAAGGCATTGCATGACCCAAGCACTATATTTCATAGGGTAGTTTACAATCAGTTTTTTGTGTGTCTCTAAATCTTAACTCTTCTATGTTGAAAACATGGGCTTGGATTGGTCCAGTTTCCTCAATAAATAAGCTGATACAGTAACTGAATGTGGTTTACTCAGATACATGGTTTAATTTCTAGGCAAATTATTCATTGTCTGTACGTAGAGACAGCAGCTGTTGTGCAGAGCTCTCCTGAAATGGAAGATGCCTCCATTCCAGATTCAAGAACCTTCCACAGCATCTCCATCTGTTCACCATCACCCTTTTTGGTTCTTTGAAAGCATAAAAATAGTAACTTAAAAGTCAACATTATAAATGATGTGTATAATACAGAAGGCTTTGGGGGGAAATTCCTAATATTGACCACAATTTGGCTGTACAGTCTGTGTTTCTCTGAAGATATTTTCACAGCCCATATATACTCATACCATACATTTCCAGCGATCACGAAAACATTAGCCAGTCCTCTAATACTTGCCATATCTGATGTTGTATCATATATTTTACATACTGCACTTAAGGCAAACATTTTGTCCTGCTTCCTAAAAAAAAATAAAGATAACTTGGACCAAGTTTGGATCTTAGTTCCTTAGCTGCCAACTATAAGAACACTGTTGCATTGTACATTTCATTATCAGCAATTTTTCCCCCCATAAAGTTTCAGAGTAATCTAAGATTGCGAAAAGATTGACTTTGTTTACTTTGTGAAAATGTCTGGTTCTTATGAATAGAGATAACGATTATATGTGACTGAGTTTTGCTCAAAAATATTATACAAAACGTAAGATTGGGCAAGAAATTAGTGGATGAATTGATGCCAGAGCTGCATTTGACTTAGGTGACTTAAGAGTACGGAAAATGCTAGTATAGTGTAATGAAAAAACTTGACAACTCTAATCCCTATTACATAATAACAATTTAAGCATTTACTTATTACATGGATCCATTGGTTGGGTCCATGCATTAAATTAAGCCATGCTTCTTTTTTGCCATGGTTGTTGAACTAGACCAAAGTCGCAGGGATGCAAAAATTCAGAAAAACACTTGATGGCAGGAAAGAACTAGAGTTCTCTATATCCCTTTGCTGCTGTCTAGTGGCAATCCTTTTTTTTTTTTGAAGCCAACATCTAATAGCTCTGACTGAACAACTATAATAACCTATTCATCTTCTGTTGGCCTCTTTTCTGATTGCGTTCAGTTTTTCCAAACTTTCTGTATTGACTCTTGCCATTGTACTTCGTGCTGAAAAAATTATGTTTTAGCTATATGATCAGTGAGCAGTCTGTTTTACTGCATCTAATACTGCATTATTTCTATTTCTTCCAATCAAATGTATTCTCATTTATTTATTCAAATTATTTCCCCCCAGCATTTCAGTTCAAAGACACATTTTTCCTTGCTCAGGCTTTCTGATAGTGCAGTTTTCATGGGTCTATGATACAATTGGGAAAATGATGGCCTTTATAGTACATGCTTTTTTTGCAGTTTGCCTATTTTGTCTAGATCTGTCATAGTCTTCTCTCAGGCTTTGCATTCTCTTTCTTAATCAGCTAGAGATTTCTTAAACCTTCCTTGCTTCCAACCACTAAATTGAAACCATCAAAGTATCCAAGATGGTTTCTATGTCTCCCATCAATTTTAATTCTAATTTCTGTTTCTTCTACTCCAGCATTTTACATGATATATTCTACACAAAGGTTAAGCAATTTTTCCAATTTTGAACCATTTATTTGCTCGATACTCTTTTCCAACTGTCCTTTCCTATTCACTATGCACATTTTTCAATTGGCAGATGATGTGCCTGCCAAGCTACCTGTGGCTTTAAGTGCTAGGCATAAATTGTGGTTGTATGCTAGAAAGCCTGCAAATGGCAATCACACGACTACAAGACACTGCAGTGATCATAAGTGTGAGCCAATTGCCAAGTGCTCAGATTGTGACTGCTACCGTGTTTTTCTGATAATAAGACGCTGTCTTATATTTTTTGCCATCAAAAAAGGCACCAGGTCTTATTTTGGAGGGGGGTGTTGTCCACTGATTCACCCCACTTGCGCACGTCACCCCTGGCTTCCTGTCTGCTGTCAGAGGCCTTCAGGAACTTCTTCTGCATCTGGCAAGGGTTTCCTGAAGGCCTCTGCAGCCAATAACAAAGCTCTAGATTGATCTGGAGCTCTGTTATCAGCTGCAGAGGCTTCAGGAAACCCTTTCCAGCCTTGCAGACTACAGAAGAAATGGGCCAACAGGGCAGGTGTAGGAATGTGCGAAGCCTGGCTGCAACTCTCTGAAGGTAAGTTGTAGGGCAACTCCACATAGCTCCATCCCAACCCTAGCTTAATTTTTACCTGTGCACCCTGGAGTGCGTGGTGTCTTAATTAGGGCTTATATAGGGTGGGGGGCCTAGGCTTATATTGGGCACACATGTAAAAATGAAGCTAGGATTTACTTTCAGGGTAGGTGGTATTTTCAGGAAAATGTGGTAGGATGATGTGATAATTATGAGTACTGGTCATAAGCCATTTTTTACAGAGCCTTTGTAACTTTGTATAATCAGAAATGGTTGCTAAACAAGGACTACCTGAATGACATTTAGTGTTCTATTATAGAGAAATGAGTTATAAATAGAAACATTAAATAAAGAAGAACTTATTCTGAGGACAATTCCATTACATTTCACTTCTAAGCAATTTCCAGCTTAAAGAGTGAAAGTTTCAAGCAGGTGAATTTTGGAAATTTAGCATTGAACATCATGATTACTTCACATATTTAATAGCGTGGTGGTATTAGACCCCATGATTTTACGCCACACACTGCAAAAATATGAACAAGCTCTCAGTGGTGTCTTTTACCTTTAATAAAGCCGCCACATTATGCAAACTTTCCTGAGCATTCTTCAAGTCTGTGTGCTCATTAACACTTACCAACTCTTTTTCAATACTCCAACAGCTAGATGTGCAAATGGCTCCAGGACATGGATTTTGTAGCTGTAAATTTTCACACTTTGCAACAACTGATTTCAGACTCTTTGAGGTGTGTACATAAGGGGTAGGATAGATAGCAAGCTTATAAATATAAGGGACAACTCTTTTTTAATGTGTCAACATCTGAGAGTAAGAGTTTAGATGTAACGTTTTTATGAGCAGACTGGGAAGAAAACTAAACTGTCCAGTGAAGTGAACATTTCTCAGGAACCTTGTCAAGAGCTTTGGTAAGAAAATGGAACAAAATGTGCCATAGTAGACGTTCAGATTGACCTTACTTTGGATGTGATTCTAGACAGGTGCTTCTGAGCACAGTCAGCCCCTGAATAGCACAAACAACTCTTTAAAGTAGCAGGCTGCTACACCACCCTAGGAAAAGAGGCAGCTGCTTTAATGAGTTGCAGACAGGCATTGTGTGTAAACTGTTATGTATACAAAAGCATTTTCCCTGAATTATTTCTGAGATACAGCCCTAAAAGACATATAATGACTTATATATGTATCATCCTGAAATCAAAACCACAAAGCAATTGGAGGATAAAATGATTAGACTCACAACTAAAATAGAAAAGGACATTGCAATCCCATAGTATAATAAATGGGAACAAAAGCAGGTTTTCTAGGATTACTCCATGATTTGTTTTGGAAAGCAGAGTTCTGATGGAAGAAAAAAACGAAGAAGAATGATCATAAAGTAAAGAAAAGAACCTGATAGAAAGAAAGGGAAGATATTTATGAATAGAAACATAGTCCAACTTTGTCAGGGCCCTATGTTGAAATTTATCTGAATGATGAAGAAGGATTAATCAAAGTAGGACTAAATACGGGCTGCAAAACCATGCATTCCTCTCCAGCAAAGATCTGTGCAATTGTATGTATGCCATCACCAGATACAGCACAATTTTCTTGAAGAATAGAGTATAATATCCTCCCTCCCCTAGAGTCTAGATTAGTGGGATGCTTGTACTTATTTTCTACAAGTTCAGGAAGATTAAGGTAAATACTGGCCTTGGGCTTATTCTTTGGCATGTCCACTGGCATGACCTTTCAGGTCTTTGATGTCTGGTCTGGAAATAATACATTAGAGTCCCAAAGCATTTATAATAATACACGTTATACATTATTTCTCAGGATTATAATAGTTTTTAGCCTAGGGCTAAAAAAAAAAACAGATTGCAAAGATTTGAACAAACACTAGTTAGCCACAAATAGACACTATCTTTTTTAAAAACTCCAGTCCTCATTTTAGCTTTCCCTTGAGGGCTATTGTTCTCAAGGAAGTTACTGTCTGCAGGAGGAGGCTCAAAATGTACCATTATCATGGATGAAATTATTTGCTTCACTGCAATATGACTTTTGAGTTTCTTTTCTTATTTCTAATTATTGCAGAGTTTTCCTATTATTAGAACTAACAAATTGTTTTGTTCTATTTTTAAAAAGATAATAGAATTATAATTGCAATTTGCAAGCATGCTTCTCTTTGAAAATCTGTTGGTAGATAGAGATTTTAGATGTTTTGATATCTATATAGTGTATAAATATAATGAGGGCAGTGCTATCAATTCCAGTTTTATTATATCAACTTTCTCCAACCTGGTACTCTCTGAATGTGTTGGATCTCAATTTTTAAAATTCTCAGCCAGCATGGCTACACCGTATTAAATGAAAGTTGCTAAGTATATAAAAATGTATGTGTCATAATGAATACCATAGCCTTGTTTAAATGCTTGAAGGTAATCCCCATATTTAAAATATTAATAGTATCCAACAGCATTCATATTACATTTACACAAATAATTAAATATGGGGGAAATCTAGATACTATGAATCTTAAATAGCTTTATCTTCTTATCTGCTTTCTCATGTGAAATAATTTTCCTGGCTATGGATCAAACATGCGATTTCAATTTATGGTGAGGTTTTTTAAAATAATGTTTTTACTTATTTAAAGTTGTTTTGTTTCTTAACATGCTGAGATCTTGCATGCATTTTCCCAACTTTAAACGATTAATCTTTTTTTTTTAAATGAAAGAAATGACTTTGCATTCATTTTATGCCAGGTTCTGCTTTTTTGGTCAGAACAATTTTCCATCGATTTTATTATATATGTAGATAACAGTAATAGCTGTAAGTTATGGTAAGCCATTGTCCATTGCATGATAGGGCAAATATAAATGTTAAGGCTTCTAAATTTATTTGTTAATTAGTTAGATTGATATTCTGCTTTTCTTCCAAGAATCCTCCAATTTTCCTCCACAACTAAAGTCTTGAGAGATTGAATAAAAAAGAATGACTAAGGCTAGACTTGAACTGGGATCTCCAAGTCCTGATGAAATAGTCTTTGGTTGTATACAGGTAGGGAAATGATTCTTCTGGCTACGGACTTGGACAATTAGTGATACTAATAATGATTCTTTTTAGCTTAGGATGGGTAACAAAAATCAGCATTTTCACTTAAGGTGAGTCTTGGGATAGAAAAAAAATCCAAGCAAGACCATTCCCTCAACCATGTCCTTGGCTATCATCATTACTGTATAGTGGTTAAGATCATAAGAAACTGTGGCTAGCTCTGATAATATTATTTCTTCTTTCATATATGACTGATTTATGACTAATAACGATTATTCCACCATTATACAGATCAGCTTTATATGAATGAACTTTGGTGGTAATAACCTGTCAATCAATCAGAACAATGATCTGATCTATCCAGTCACAAAAGCTCTTTATTTGTTCTATCTGAAAGTCCAAACTTTCCATTCATCCAAGTTATCTACATCAGTAATCACAGGTCATTGCTACTGCTATCATATTTAGCTGTAATATTTGGCAAACTGCAATCCCAGACTTTACTTTTCCTCAACATGGGAACCTGTGGGTCTTTTGGGACTGCCATTTCTACATTTTCTAGTCAGATGTGTTGTAGTCTCACCATTTGGAATGGTGTCAAGTTGGAAAGGGCTGTTTTTACTGCACTGCATTTCACAACACTGCACTTCATTGCACTGCATTCCACTGCGCTCCCTTTACTACAATCATTGGCACTCATACTACTGCTAGTTAATTTGGAATGGGATTCCAGAGATTTGATGTGGGATGAAATAACTAAACTTTTTGTCCTACCATTCACTTTTAAAATAATTCACCTTTTAAATAAGGGGGATGTTTCATAACAAATTATAAAGGGTAGCTAAGGTTTTCCTAACTATATTTGTTTGAGGGGGTTTGCTTCCTTAAATTAAGGGTCTTCTTTCTTTTGGGTATATACCATAACATGGGTGATATTGTCTTAATGCATATTAAATCTGGAATTTAGGCAGATTGGGAATTTTTGAGGAAACAAACTATTTGCCTATTTCAGCTCATAGTTTTTGACGTGGCTGTTGGAAGTTTTAGTCAGTCATACTTAAATATCACAGCTGAAAGAGAGAAGGGATGTCACAATGCCAACTTCACAGCATAAAGAGATTGTTAAAAATTTCACCCTATTTTTTCTCTCTCTCTCTCCTTACTTTGGGGATTTGGCAAGAAGGACCCCTTAAAAGTAGGCCACCATGTCCTTTCCTATGGTTCATTATGAGTGGGCTGCTAGGAACAATCTTGACTGCCAAAACCTCTATTTTGGTTTCCTTTTTTCAGCATGAGGGCAGAATTTCCTGGAGGTATCACTTGAACCAGAGATAGTCGGTAGTATATAATTTTAACTGCAAAAAATGAACCTTAATCTGTAACATCATTTTGCTATGTGTATTTCCTATCACTACATAGAATGTCACTGGCGTCAGTAGGAACCACGCAGATAAATGGCAGGCTTTCCTGTGTAATGCCTGGACTCCATTGAGCTTTCTGAGTAAAGGCTGACCAAATCATTATTTTTTCCTTGCAAAATATTGAAGCTGTAATCCATTTGGCTACTTTAGAATAATGAAAGAATGGAAAAAGCACATATCCCAACAGCAAGACAAAAAGCGGCACTGGAGGCACAAATCTACAGCAACAGCAGACTCAAACCTGAAAAGGGCCTTGAAAAGATTCCAGACTTAAGAAGCAGAATCGTGTTGTGATAAATTTATCACAATGTTGACTGATTTGATACAATCTGAGAAAAGTACTGAAAGTATAGCCACAGCTGGTATGGTAATAATACATCCAAGTAAGTCCTAGGAGATATTTTGCTAATCTTATGATGACTTGCTTCAAAGATTCCACAGATTACTAGTTTAAGAAGCCTTCACAATTATTTAATTGTCCCACTGTTGAATACCACTGTCAAAAAAACATTTTAATACAATTTGTTATGCAAGAAAGATGCTTCTGAGTTATTGCTCAGACAAACTTCGACTAACACAGCTCTCCTTCTACAATGGCCTCACTGTCGAAGCTTCAGACAATTAACACTATTTAAATCATGTCTGCAGAAGTATGGTAGGGATGTCTTTTAACAAACCCTATTTCTTTTATATTTATATAGCTGCAAGCTGTAGAGTCTTTAGATATCCAAAAGGTAGTTTGTAGCTGTTTTGTAATGTTGTTCTGCAGTTTTGAATATGAATCATAATGGCAAATTACTAGACGTGTTCTCAGGTTTCATGCACCCCTGATAATTCTGAGGATGTTCAGGACACTTGTAATACAATATACAATACAATAAGATAGCCATCAAATTTAGGGGTGGTATTCATTTACTTTCTCTACCGGTTTGCAAATGTGAACACATGCGCCCTATCCGCCCATCACTCGGTCTTCTGTGCATGTGCTTTGGCTTGAAAAGTGTCCAAATAGGATGTCATAGAGCCGGAGTGGGTGGGCAGGCCCACCCACAATTTCTACTATTGGTTTGGGTGAATCAGTCCAAACCAGCTGAATACCACTTCTGATCATATTGTAATTTTTAATGGGAGGGAAGGGTAACACAGTTAAAGGCATAGATAGTAATCATATGAAATGTAATTTTATTTAAGTAATGTAGTTTTATTAAATATTATCTTACACTAAATTCAATCTATTTTAGTCTTGTAAATAGTTTTAAGAATGTGACTTATAGATTACCACTGATTACAGTCTTATACACATTATCTGTGGCTTGAATCCTAGTTCAGACATCATTCATTCCAGAATTTTTGTTTCTTCCATATTTTAAAAGACAAATTTAATTTGATCTGACTATGAATTGTAAATACTTTGAAGATAATAATCAGCAAGCAAAGACCTTGATTTACATTTAGGACAGCTCTACAGAGTTTTCTGGGAGTTTTACATAAGCCTGAAATTAGTAAACAACATGATGGCAGAGGCCATTTCTACCCTGGTGATTTATAGCATTTTATAGTGTCATCCAGTTATTCCAATGACTGGATGACGCTATAAGTTGCTATAAATCACTGGGGTGGAAAGGCCAGAATCTTTGAAGCTATAGATTATTCATAGCCTCTATGGACAAAGAAATGTGGGTCTGATTTACATACTTCTAAGTACACACTGAACTAGGCAACAGGGTATTAAAAGATTCATATATTGATGCGGATCTGACTAATTACAATGCTGCTTATAATTAGTATTATTGTGGGATTTTTTATCAGTTACGTTGTTTGAAATCTTGTACCTGTTATATTGAGACAGTCATATGTAATAAGATGTCTAGGCTTGGTAAATAATAAATAATGCACCCAGAGGAAGCCTTTACTTCCATATGCACTAGAAAAGAACAACTAATGTATGGATTGCACCAATTCTGTCTATTGGTTTGCTAAATGAATAAAAACATGACATATTTCAGTTCAGTCCAATGTCTTCTGTCAGAGCTATTTTGAAGTTATTGATGACATTTATAATTATTCACCTACTTCTAGAAATCAAGAGAAAATCAATCAAGGACCTGGTGGCAGGGTGGTTAGAATGCAGTATTGCAGGCTAACCCTGCCCACAATATGGAGTTTGATCCTGATGGGGCTCCAGATTGACTGAATTTTCCATCCTGGTAAAAATGAGGACCCAGATTGTTGGGGACAATATGCTGATATTATAAACTGCTCAGAGAGTGCTATGGAGCACTATATAAGTCTAATTGCTATTGCTAGTTTCCTGATTGATGGACTATACGAACCAACCAAGAGTCCCATCTAATGCTGACTTTCTTCATGGTAGACTCCACTGAATAAGATCAACCCAAGTTGTTGGGATATGGGCTTCTTTCCTTCATAATTTCAGTGAAATTCTCTCATGCCTTTAAGAAAATATATATGTTCTGCTTTTGTGCCTTTCTGACTTCTCCTAGTTTCCTCCCTCTCTAACATTCTTTGCATCGTTTCCTTTTTAAATTCTGACATGCATAGAACACAAACATGACTGGGATGAGATCCAAGTTCTTTGCGTATTAAGCCAGTCTGGGGCCATCAATCTGACTATAAAGTCAGCACACAGGTTATGATTATTTTCTCCTTATGCTGGGCACAAAGGAAACTTAGTCTTCTTCCACAACCAGCAAGGATTTAGAAGATTTGCATGTCATTGAGTTTGATTGGATGGACTTTGGGAAGAGATACAAATCAATGTCCTCTGCACAACAATTTTATGTGTGCAAACAGCATGACTACCCTGTTGCTGTGTCTGAACAAATATTTTATTCACATGGAAGTTTTTGCATATTTTGAATTTATGTTAATATTGTGGAACATGCAGACTGAATCTCTTGTACAACCTAAAATGAACTTAATGGAAAAACTGGAAGAATACAACAAGGTTGTCTATGGATTCACACATTTCTAAAATCAAAGCTGAGACGGACTCTAAGCTTCAAATACTAAAATATTTTTTCACTTTACAGTTGTTTTTAAAGAATAGATTAAAAGAGTCTCTATGGACCTGCCTAGTAACTGACATTAAATATAAAACAATGATATAATTTTGGATAAAACTGATATGATAGAATGCTGGAAGGAAGAGTTTTGTGATATGTATGGAAATCATAATAATATACTAAGAAATTAAAAATCTCTAAATGTTAGTGTCCAAGTGGAAGAATGCATGTCATTATTGTTCTTTACAAAAGAAAAGTAGCAAGGCTCAATACAAAATCAACAATAGTTAAGTATGTTAAATGTTCTTTGCAAAGGTGTTTATCAGAAAGTTAATTGAAAGAACATGGCAGCTGTCAATTAGTAAAATTTGGAAAGTTACATTGTGACTTTTCAATGGCTACAGGTTGCGCAAACCAGGATTTTGCTCATTAGCAGCTATTAAGAATTTGGAAATGAAAGTTCATTATATATGTTTTGTGGTTTACAAAAAACCCACATTCTATAGTTAATTAGCTTGAATTATGGAACATTTTTCATGAATCTGGACTTGGGGGTAATTGCAATATGAATTGTCTATGGTGGAAGTATAAATGAAACACTACTTTTCTGGATTAATTGTTTTGCAAATGCAAATGTTTTGTGCATATTCTTATATAAACAGAAAATCAAGGGAGATTATAATTATGGGAGGCAAAGTTAAGATCAGGTTTGTTGATAAAAATTGGTTTTGTCGGTAGGGATAATGAGCTAGGCCAAAGGCTTAAGAGGGTATCACCTGACAAGATTGCTTATGAGGTGTAATAGGAGCTCCAGAAACCACATTGTGACCTCTTGTATTTGAGTTGAATTAAAAAATAAACTTATCTCCTATTAATATTTGTTCCTTTGGATAATTATGTAGCACTTAGTGCTGAACAAAGATTTGTGAACTCTTGAGAAGTGTAAAGATGCAAACATCAATTAAAAAATAGACATGTACAAATACCAGTGATGGAAAACAAAACAAAACACCCCATCGTTGACAAAAATGCTAATATAAGCAGATCCGGAGCTGATAATCCTATGGTGCTTCTGATAAATCTTCTGAACAAATCTAAGTAAAGCAATTGAGCTTTTTGTGTGTTATCTTCCTTTTGAGGGAAGAGCTGTGCTCTCAAGTCATAAGTATCTATTGCTAAGCAAGAGGATGGCACAAATTATTTATTTATTAAAGGTGTAAGGCTTACTGACTGACTATATCACAATTCTGGTGGTATACAGTACTGTAAGGGTTAAAATAGTACAGAAAGGCAAGAAATATCAAGAGAAAAATAACACAAAGGCTAGATAGCCATCTTCAAAGAAGAAACAAGAAAGTCCAGTTGCTTCTTGGGACAACCATGACTTTTAGCTATACAATTTGGGATGATCACCCTTTGTGGGAGCAGGAATGGATTTCCAGAGAAAAAAATTGCAGACTATAAACCTCCAAGTGCTTCAAAGACCCTCTAAAAGGATGCAAATGACCATGTATCTGAAAGAAACATGAATCCTTCCATTCCCCACTATCCTATCAGAGCTGAAGAAGCTTCTTGGATGAGAAGTGAAATGTCTTCAAAGAAAAAACAAGGAAGTCCAGTTGCCGCCTGAAAAAAACACCTTTGGGACAACCATGACCTGGATGACTGAGAATATCTACAGATTTGATTGATAACTCTGGGTTGTATTTGTTTATTCCAAACTGATTGATCCACACTACCAATTAGATCCTCAATGGTTCTGGCTAATTGTAGTTTTCTTAAGTAAACCTAGTTGTAGTTTTTTTAGGTGAACCATTACACTGCTTTGTAAAAGTGTACCACTTCCGGGGTAGCTCAGTGGCTAAGAGGCTGAGCTTGTTGATCAGAAGATTGGCAGTTTAGCAGTTCGAACCCCTAATGCTGCATAATTGAGTGAGCTCCCCTTACTTGTCCCAGCTTCTGCCAACCTAGCAGTTCAAAAGCATGTAAAAATGCAAATAGAAAAATAGGGAGCAGCTTTGGTGGGAAGGTATTGTTCCGTGTGCCTTTGGCATTTAGTCATGCCAGCCCCATGACTATGGAGACATTTTAGGACAGCGCTGGCTCTTTGGCTTTGAAACGGAGATGAGCACCAGCCCCTAGAGTCGGGAACGACTAGCACATATGTGCAAGGGGAACTGTTACCTTTTATCTTTACCACTTCCTCACAAATATAATTTTATACAGCCTCCCTAAAATTTCTCTGAACATGACAAATTATTAAATGCCTGTATGACATGTCTCTTGGACTTAAGACAATGCTTGATTAAATAGAATTTCTTAGTTGATGAGCAAAATGTAATTATACTTCTGAGTTCTTTGCCTTTTGTGTATTAATGAGTGGTTTTGATTAAGCAGCTCTCTATTCCAGGCTTTGTTGTCTTCACGCACCTATTGTTTTTCTTTCTATTAAATCTGAAAGGAAAGGAAGTATGAAATAGCAGAGGCCCCTACGATCTTTTAAGGTTTCTCAGGCAAGCCAGGAAACATCAGCCTCCCTTCTTAATATTTTCATCATTTGTTGAGTGCTTTTTTTGGGCCAAAGCCCTGCATCTGGAGTCCAATTCATGCCAGCCAAAAGGGAAACTTATTTCGTTTGCTTAAAAAAAGCAATGCCATTGTATTTAGGAAAGAAAACACTGCTCCAAAAGTGGATTTGCCAAGTTCTGATCCATTTGTTCTGGAAGGAATGTTAAATCAGGTGGCCAGATGAATTTTGACTCATGTAAGTAATTGGTTTCAAACCAGAAGAAGCAAAAGAGAATCCGAGATAGAGAAAGTGTATCTGAGCCGTTATTTTCATTTTAGTATTTTAGTAGTTTTAACTGTGTGGATGGAAATTAAATGTCAAAGTTGAGTGTTTAATAATCCAGTGAAATTTCATTTTTTTCCCTTTAATATGGTATGTAAAGCCAATACACTATTACCAAGGAAAATGCAGACTATTCATATACCACCCTGTGTGCATTTCACTTAATTTATGCTTTCTTTTTTCTTGTCCATGCTTTACTTAAAAAAAGCTATTGTTCATTGTAAGAAGAAAATAGCGTCTTAAAGCTTTCTTTTTTATTTGGAAATCGTAGTGTAGCACAATGAAAATACATTAAAAATAGCAAGGTCTCTGAGTATCATTTACCTATAGTTATTAACACTCAGAACAGCTGTTGATCTGTGCTGAAATTTCCATTAAAAATATATTGTGCTAGGGAGCCATGTCATCAGTCTTAACTTTTACCTCTTGCATTATTTGCTTTTTCTTGAAGTGTCTGTTCGACTTATAAAGGAAAACATATAGATACGTGCTTGTTTTCCATTACAGGGCAAATTGCAACTTAATGGGAACCAGTATGGTACTAGGAAATAATTAAATTTGTAATGTAATTCTCCACTAAAAATCATAGAATTGGGAGGGGTGATTTAGGCAATCAAGTTCCATACTCATTGTAGAAATCACCTTCCCACTTCACATTGCAGGGATCTGATTAACATTTCCAGAGAGATGGGTCATCCAGCAAAGAGAATTCATCATCTTCCTTGCTTTGGGTCTCCTGACTTTTATTCTGAAAGGAAGCTAAAGGCATTGTAGATATAACTCTCTGCTTTCTCCTATAATGAGATGCAAATCTTTTCAGGGGTTCTTTTTAACCTGCACAGACATTGAAGCAATGGGAAAGAAGGAAGGATGGATGGATGGATGGAAGGAAGAGAGGGAGGGAGGGAGGGAGGGAGGGAGGAAGGAAGGAAGGAAGGAAGGAAGGAAGGAAGGAAGGAAGGAAGGAAGGAAGGAGACAGGGAAATAATTGAGCCAATGATGTTCATTACAGGAAACAAATATCCCCCTTTAAATTATATGCAATTCTTAAAATCTATTTTCTGCTTCCTTTGCTTTTTTAGATTCGCATTCATTTTTGTTGCTATATTCAGAAATTAATTTTGCATAGGAAGATTTCCCTCACTCATTTCTGGTATTGCCATGCAAAGTGCACTCTGTGTGTTTGTGTGTGTTTGTGTTTGTGTGTGTGAGAGAGAGAGAGCGTGTGTGTGTTTGTGTGTGGACATGCATGCGCACACACACAGACAAACAATATTAATTTTATATGCTAGTTAGAAGAGATTTGTCAGGACAGACTGAAGAGAACAGTGAGAAAATTCTCCTCTATTCGGTGATTGGAAAGACGGCCATCCAATCCCTTGATATAGCAGTTCGTGTTCTACTTCATTTACCACCACAATCCTCCATATACCAAAGGGAGTACCACATGCTTAATGCAGTGTGAGGATTGAAGTGGGTTTAACCCAGTCAATGGGATTTACAACAACCCTTGAGAATGTGTGTAAGTGTGTGTGTATGTGTGTGTTGCGTGCTAGTATATTCTGCTCTCTTCTGCCTTGCCAGAGCTTTCTTCCCTCTCCTCTCTCTCTCTGCAAATATACACAACACCAAGAGAGGTAGAAAGTGGAGAAGCTCTTGAAGCCTTTCGTTCTTCCTCATTAAAAGTGCCAAGATGCATGTCAAATGCCTGAAGCAGTCTCTGGCTTTTATAGTTTTATTATGGGACTATTATGTCTTATCTAATTTCTTTTCTTTTTCTTCCCCCCTCCCTTTTTTTGTGGTGGAGTGGGCAAATTCATTGCTTCTTTTGCTAATGTTTATGTGAAGATAATCTCCTGGGCTTCTCCAAAGAGTCTTAAAGAAACCCAGTATTCTGTTTGCTTTTTCATCCAGTGTGTGGAAAACCAAAAATTCTAACACAATCGGGGGGAGGGGGAAAATAACATTGGTTAATCATATCCCCCTTACACATATTCATACATACCAGTGGTGGGTTGCTACCAGTTTTACTACACAACAGGTTCACAACACGTGTGCAATGCACGCCCGTGCACTGTTCAATATAAATTGTTCTTTGCACAAGTGCAGTCACTAAGAAACAACATGGCGGTGACATCAGCGGCGGCAAGGGAACTGGTTTGGGGTGTGGCAAGCCTGGATTGCTGCCGGTTCTGCGACCCAGGCAAAAATATCACTAACAGCTCGGCTGAACTGGGCCGAACCAGGAGCAACCAACCTCTGATACATACCCACATACATCATTCATACACAAACAATTTCTTTCAATTTCAATTCTTAGTTTAGCTAAGAACTAAGATAAGTCTTGCTGAAATTTGAGGAATTTGAATGCAGTTAGAACATTCAGTTTTAGGAATAAGATAAAATGAGGATTCTTTTGGATCAGGAGCCAACTAGAGTTTTTAGGATCTTCTTTATCCTGCCTTTATTATTTTTATAAAAAAGGTGGTGAATGTACCTAATACTCCTTCCTTCTCCTATTTTTCTCACAGTGACAATCCTGTGAAGTGGAGAGAGAGAGAGAGAGAGTGAGAGTGAGAGAGAGTGAGAGCGAGAGCGAGAGCGAGAGCGAGAGCGAGAGCGAGAGCGAGAGCGAGCGAGCGAGCAAGAGAGAGAGAGAGAGAGAGAGAGAGAGATTGGCCCAAAGTCATTATTTGACTTTCATGCCTAAAGTGGGACTAGAACTCATAGTCTCCTGGTTTCTATCCTGTTGCCTTAACCATTAGACCAAACTGGCTTCTATGACTAGCTAAAAATAATTGAAAAGGCATAATAGAGCCAAGGTGGCACAGTGGTTAAATGCAGCACTGCAGGCTACTGCTAGATCAGCAGGTCAGCGGTTCAAATCTCACCGGCTCAGGGTTGACTCAGCCTTCCATCCTTCCGAGGTGGGTAAAATGAGGACCCAGATTGTTGGGGGCAATATGCCGACTCTCTGTAAACCGCTTAGAGAAGCCTGAAAGGCCTATGAAGCGGTATATAAGTCTACTGCTATTGCTATAATAAATTTATCACCTATCTAAGAAAGATGCACAGGATCACTGCATGTTATGGCAACCAATCATCCCTTATTTTGGTAATCTTGAACCTTCTACTAGTCCAGACAAGTCCAATGTTCTGAATATCAATTATTAAACTTTCATCATGCTTTGTACGCCACCTCCCCGCCTATCTTTTAATACTCCAAATGGCCTCTAAGGTCAGAGCATTTATAGCCCCCCTTTTTATCACTGTATATTATGCTAATTTCATTTTTTTCTCCAGTTAAATCAGCGCCCTAGTAAATGAGACTTTACTATGGGATATTGAAATAACCCTTGGGATTTTATTTTAACTGATTAGTTTTATTGCCTAGAATAAAAAAATATATCAATTTTGGTAATTCCAAATGTTAATTTGTATAAGATTGGATAAAATCCAATAGTTTTGTTTGGCACCCAAAACTATTTAGCTCCCCCAAAGTCTTGGTCTCCCCAACTAAAGAAGCCATTCAGATTATTGCCTTTCTAGAAGGTAGCCCCAAGCACACACTTGATAAATTTCACCTATTGCTCTGTTTGAGTACTGTGTGATTCTTCTAATCCTTTCCCCTCCAGGGATAGACAAACCTGTCAGATTTCATTTCATCCTGTTTTTCATTTCTCCGAACTTAAAGTAGAAGGAGAGAGAAATAAACCAGCTCCAGAACTGGCACATATTTTGTTCCTTTGGCAACAAGAAAATTTTGGATCCAGAAAATTTGTCCTGATTGACTTCCCTTTTCTGTCTGGATCCTACACAGAGTTTCTTATTTTTACAAACAACTGAAGATGATGATGAGTCAAAAGTTTCTGCTCAGTTTTACTTTCAAAGTACATTATGACCTAGCTAAAACTTTGCAACGGTCTCTAGTTATGAATAGAAGCCCATATTGCAGTGGGGGAAACTGAACCTAAGAAATCCTTGCCTAAGAGTTACTTGGTGCATCCATGGCAGAAGGAACATTCAGACCAAATATTTCTGATTTTCAACATGTCTGCTTCTGTAGCAAAGGGATCCTGCACAGTAGTGGTCCTTTTCATAGAGGCAAACAAAGAAATGCATGGTGTAGTAGTAGTAGTAGTAGTAGTAGTAGTAGTAGTAGTAGTAGTAGTAGTAGTAATGGTTGTGGTGGTGGTAGTAGTAGTAGTAGTAGTAGTAGTAGTAGTAGTAGTAGTATTGTGTGGGTAGATTTACTAGCCACTCATTCTTAATTCCTTCTTTCCATTGGGGATTTAGTATTCTGAGGCCTATTTGGACCTAGCGTGGTGGAAAAATGCTCCTGTTGCAAACAGTTTCCTCTGTGTAATGGAGCCAAACTGGCTCAGGAGCTTGTGTTTCTTTTTGAGTAGCACTTGTTCTTTTAGCATTTGATTGCTGTTGCCAGTTGGAAAAGGATAACAAGGAAATCCAGACAGACAGTATTGGCAGCAGGGCCAGGACCTCCGTTTTGTGACTCATCCTTTTTGGGGTTGTGGATAACAATGAAAGTTTGATGGCTCCAGTGCATAGAGCATGTGAGAGAAATTCACAGCCAAGAGACAGGAATTCTTTCCACTGTGATGGGAACAGGGGAAATGGACCTCCTCACAAGCTGGACTGAAAGGGACTGCAGTATCCTTTTCCAATTACATTCCCTGAGCTGCTTTTCTTGCCCTTCCTTTCTTAACCTTTGGAATGCAAATCCTGTTGCTTCCTGTTCTTAAAGTTTGGACACTTGCTCAATTAGCCAGTCTGGACTGGATGTGAATGAGCACGACCTGGACCTCAGTAATCCAGATATATCCAGATTTTTGTCATTATTAAAAAAACAAACATCCCATCTAATCCTTATGCTGCTTCCCCCCACCTCAAAAAAAATCCCATTTTGGTTTATATGTTTGGTTCTCTCTCTCTTTTCAGTTAGGATCCTGATGATCTTCTACGCATGAAACATATTTGTTCTCTAAGCAACATTTAAAAAAAATAGATCTGTGTGGAGTACTAGTCATTATATACTGAAGATTTTATTTTAAGTTCCTGAATGTACATTGTACTATAACTATAGAACCGTGGTGGTGTAGTGATTAGAATGCAGTACTGCAGGCTACTTCTGCTGGCTGATAGCAGTTGGGCAGTTCGAGTCTCACCAGCTCAGAGTTGACTCAGCCTTCCATTCTCCCAAGGTCGGTAAAATGAGGACCCAGATTGTTGGGGGCAATATGCTGACTCCATAAACCACTTAGAGAGGGCTGTAAAGCACTGTAAAACAGTATATAAATCTAAGTGTTATTGCTATAGGATAACGTTGTTTTTTTAAATGGAAGAGCAAAACTTGTTGTCCTTTTAAATTTGGAATTTTTGGAAATTTAGGGAGGAATTTTTTAAACTCTAAGCCATATAGAACAAATCATCATTATCCATACAAGCCAGCACATTTTGAAACCAGGACTTATTTGGTTTAGGGATGGATGAACTGCTGCAATTTCATCATAGCTATAAGTTTTCATGAAAATCTTGTTTTAATTTAGAAAGACTCATAAATTATCCCTTCAAGTGACTATTTGCCTATCTTCACTGAAAATATTGGAAATTTAGAGTCACTTATCAAAACTAAAAGTTTTCTGAAAATGTGTATAAAAATTTATTTATAAGAATCCTGAGATAAAGAGACAAATTTGATTATTTCACTGGTTCTCCAGCAAATGTCCTTTTGTTTATCAACTGATATTTTTAGGGGTACTATTATAGTAGTGAAGTAAAGCAAACTAGTGACTGGAAAATGGAAAGAATCTTCTGTAAATGGTAATTCCTGTTCAGATTCATTCAACCAAAGTGTTCAACCAACCCAGCTGAATTACGTGAACTTCCTTTAAAGATATGTGTTTTCTACTGCTGTTATTAGCACCTTGACAATATATTGTATTATAGTGTGAGATCAAATCCTCTAATTCAGTTATTCAGTTAGGATAACACAAAGACAGATGTTCTGTTCAATTCAATGGGCATTATTTGAGTTCTGAAATCTTGGACTCTCTATATACAACCCAGTCATGCATGAATGCACTTTTTACTAATCTTGGCACATAAACACTTGGGGGCTCCAGATGCTTGGAGAAATAAACACACTGACTCAGTATTAATATTTCATTACAACACACTAAAGTTAAACCTTGCTGATCCAGAGTGACCTGCAACTACTCAGGAAAATGCTCCTTTTCTTTCTTTTTTTAAATAATTTAGCTCTTTATGGGAAACAAAATAAAGCAGAAAGTGTCCTTTGCATGGCAGACATAATGAAGATAAGCCATATAAAGTTTCTTGTTTATGGTGATGTTACTTTTAGACAAGCCATAGCAAAAAGCTTATAAATTTTTGGCAAGGAGGAGAGTAAGGTGTAGGGCAGCTATGGTATGTTGCAAAATCACACAATTATTGATTTAGGAAAGAGAAACCTTATCACCGCAAACTTTAAAATAACTTTATTCAATAAAGCGTTGTCTGCACGTCATTATGAGATTGAACTAAATTAAAGCTAAATTTTGTAATATTAATGCACCATATTTATTCCTCGCTATGAAGGTAGATGGTTTTTTCATTAGTTTGTTATACATGAATTCAGCTGTAAATTAGTACTTATAAAACACACATAAAATGTCGGCATCGTGTCTAATACCATAGAATATTTCCCTATCACCCCAAATATCATTGAAATAAGAAGCTTACATGTGGCGATTTAGAAAATTCTAAAGAAGAAAGAACAGATAAAAAAGCCAAAATTTTCATATGGAAAACATTCAGGAGGCTGAAATGTTCTCTATTTTTCTCATTCCCTCAAGCCCACTATCCAGCTTGTATAATAAAATTGCCAGTTTATATTTTCCTAGTTTAAGCTAAAGCCCAGGGATTTCTAATGACCTCTTCTTTAAATACTAACCAGGTTTGAACATGCTTTGCTTTTTGGAGAGGAGATGATAGATGCTGTCATTGCCTTAAGACAACATCCACAATACTTTCATGCTATTACAAAAGAATTCCAGCAATAGGGGTCACTATGAAAGAATGGTGATAAGTGGTCTCCCTCATTCTTTGCTTCAGAGGTCACTCACCAGATGTGTTCTCACTCTCCCCTTTAACTAGAAGTAACATTCTATAAAGGATCATTGAGCATTTTTTATACCAGTGGGCTGTAAAGCCTTATCTCCCTCTTTCCTCTTGTTGTCATTCCTTTGCAGAAGAAAAATGAAATTATGGGTATTTTCCCCCAACTCATTCAGAAATTCTTCTGTATAAAAATAATACAATGGGGCATGCAATGGAAAACAAATTCATTTAATACCGTATGCAGCAAAAGAAATGCCAAGAAATAAAAACAGATTCAGAGATATATTGATATCCATCACAGATTTTAAATGTTAAATTCACATAGACCAGCACTTCCCCAGCACTAAGAAGCAGTGGGAAAAAGTCAGCCTGATAGGCTTCCAGTATCACAGCAATTTTCACTGTATTTTGTTTATGGTATAGTATGCAACCAGAAGTATGGGAATTACCATTATAAAAAGCAGACATTTTCCCCATTCCCAAAATATATTTTATAGACATTAACTCACAACATCTGGAATACCCCAAATTCCTTGCCCTTGGTTTATATAAGGATTTCAAAGTTAATGAATAACTCATCTTCAAATAAGGAACAAGGTGATTCCGAATTATTTGCTCCTGAGTGACATTATCTCATACCCTTAGCTTTTTAGTCGTCTGGCATTCTTTTTTTATATTTCACTAATGTAGAGATGTCAATGTTTCAGGTCATCAGTAACAACTATCTCAGTGGGTGCTATCAGGAGGTAAGCATCATTGTAGGGAATTAGCCACCTATGGCTAAGACAAACCGATCTCATGAATACATACATACATACATACATACATACATACATACATACATACAGACAGACAGACAGACAGACAGACAGACAGACAGACAGATATAGAGAGAGATAGAGATAGAGATAGATAGATATAGATAGATATAGATAGATATAGATATAGATATAGATATAGATATAGATATAGAGATAGATATAGATATAGAGATAGAGATAGAGATAGAGATAGAGATAGAGATAGAGATAGATAGATAGATAGATAGATAGATAGATAGAGAGAGAGAGAGAGAGAGAGAGATAGATAGATAGATAGATGATAGATAGATGATAGATAGATAGATAGATAGAGATAGAGATAGAGATAGAGATAGAGATAGAGATAGAGATAGAGATAGAGATAGAGATAGAGATAGAGATAGAGATAGAGATAGAGATAGAGATAGAGATAGAGATAGAGATAGAGATATAGAGATATAGAGATATAGAGATATAGAGATATAGAGATATAGAGATATAGAGATATAGAGATATAGAGATATAGATATATAGATATATAGATATATAGATATATAGATATATAGATATAGATATATAGTTATAGATAGATATATATCTATTTCATAAGATTTGTTTTATCTTTGAATCACAAAGAATCACTCTTTGTTTGCACCTGAATTCTGGTATGATTTTCTGGGCATAATATACAAAATCTTGTTTTTCTTCTTAAATAGGTAGGTGGGTAGGTAAGAAGATAGATAGATAGATAGATAGATAGATAGATAGATAGATAGATAGATAGATAGATAGATAGATGGATGGATGGATGGATGGATGGATGGATGGATGGATGGATGGATGGATGGATGGATGGATAGACAGACAGACAGACAGACAGACAGACAGACATCTTCCACAGACAGACAGACATATTTAAGAATAGTAAAATTTTGTTTCTTATGTCTAGAAAGTAATAGCAGAAATCAGATGTAAGCAAAGAGTGATTCTTAGGCAAGATAGTATATACATGTAAATCTTTATAACTGATTATTGCTGCATCATGTAAAGTGAGTTGACATCCATTTCACCCTGGAGAATGTAATGGAATGAGCATAAAAAAACAGCATATTCAATCTACAAAAAACCATATGTAGCTAATATAATCATAGCATCCAATTTAATCCTATGCCATAGAGCAGAGGTTTCAAACTAGCGGCATCATTCTATGATATATCATGAGTTTTCCCTCCTTCACTAAAATGATGGGCGTGGCCAGCATGTGATGCATCCAGCTTCTGGGCCATGATACCCCTGCCATAGAATAAATAGCTTATGCCTAAGATCAGTTCTGGACTAACATTTTTTGGGGGGTGGGATTGTTTCTAAATCTGCATCATTTTGTATTGATTTTCTGCACTGGCTTCATCAAACAGCATCAAGTTTTAAATGTACTTTAGGAATCTCACTAAGTCATTCTTGGTGTGATAATAACAAATCTTCCATTGGCTGTGAAAATACAAAAAATGATGCTTCCACAGTGAGTACGGAGACACTTCTCTACTAATTTTTATAAATCCTTTCTGTGTCACATCAGCAATTGATAAATATAGCAATCATTTCCATGAACAAATGTTCCCTAACTACTCTGCTTAGATCTCTAATCTCCAATCCTTTATGACTTGGTAACATTTGACTTCAAAGGAAAGGTCAGTCTAATAATCCTCTTTAATATAGTCCACATTCAGGATATGAATCTGAAAACACCCCCCCTCCCCCATTTGAATAATTTCTGTCTGGAAACTTCATGACACAATCAACTGCAAGTGACATTCTTTTCCTGCTGTGTTGTTTATGTTTTAAATCAAATCTTAAAAGAATCATTTCAATTTGCCTTCTTTGTAATTTATGTCCTTTTATTTCATTTGATTTTAATGACGATTGAGCACTTCAAGATAGGCTTGTGAAAAGTATTACAGAAGTGTAAGACACCAATTGATGCCCTTAGGATAGAAGAAGAAAGAATAGCTTGTTCTGTTTTGAAACTGTATATAGTTTATCTCGACAAACCACGTGGGGCAGCAGAGCACATTCTAAACTCATGTGAAAATTAATTTTTGCAAAGTAGTGACAGATTAGTAAATTATACAGGACCACGCATTGGCATCAAAGTTCCAACAGTCTCTATTACTGAAGCAAGATACAAATTAGGTCAAAATCTTAGTGATAGAACTGCTTTTGGAATGATGTGATCAATTGGAGTTTCAGGAACAGTATTTGCATAGTATATGTTTTGCCTACAAGAGGAAGTTTTCTAGTACTGTTGTTTCTTTTAATTCAAGCTTAAATAATTTTTAAAGCCATAAGAAGTTTCATAAGTAGTTATTATTGATTTGTACAAAAATACACAAGACACTTCATGTCTCCAAGCTAATTATGCAGTATAATATTGCACTTTTCTTAGAATGCAGTGTATTGTTGTACTGTAGGCATAGTCATAGGTATGAAATGAGAATGAAGATTGAGAAATTAGTTGTTGGTATTGCAAAGGCACAATGGAGGTTTTTTTTTTTTTTTTTTTTAAATTGCCTAAGCATCCAAGTTCTGTCTCAGTTTTCTAATAGTATTCCTCCTGTCTTTACCAACAAATTACTTCAGGAACAGAAGTTGGATAAATTTGGGGAGGTGTAACTAATTATTATGCAAGCAAGTTGTATAATAATGAGTTACACCTCCCCAGATAGCTGAGTTTTGGCTCTCTGCTGACATGTCCTCCTCAGCATTTACTTTTCCTTTCTCCTCTTTTTTACGTGACCACACATTTTCTATATAGGAATAGAGCACTGGACAGCATACTAAAAAGCAGAGACATCATCCTGCCAACAAAAGTGCTTATAGTCAAGACTATGGTTTTTCAAGTTGCAATGTATGGCTATGAAAGTTGGATCATAAGAAAGGCTGAGTGCCAAAGAATTGAGGCTTTTGAACTATGGTGCTGGAGAAGACTCTTCCAAGTCCCTTGATCAAAACAGTCAGTCCTAGAGGACTGCTCTTTAGAAGGCCAGATCCTGAAGATGAAACTCAAATACTTTGCCACCTAATGAGAAGGAAGGACTCGCAGGAAAAGAGTCTAATGCTGGGAAAGATTGAGGGCAAACGAAGGAGGAGACAACAGAAAATGAAATGGCTGGAGAAGGATCCATGTCACGATGTTACAATATGTGGTGTCGATACTCTGAGACCGCCGTTGACACTTTTGCCGCTGGGGGGGTCCATTGAGACCTAAACTGTCTCGCAGAGACAGTGATCAGGAAGACAAAGCCTCGATGGTCTCAGGGATATCACAAAATTCCTGATAGACCCAAGGGAAGTGCTTCAAGCCCGCGGTAAACAGGAAGCCCCTAGGCTGATGAAATCGGGACGCTCCGGAAGGAAGGAAGTGAAAAGAGAAAGTGAGTCCATCCGGTGAGGTATTTTTTCTATTTTGCTAAAGACTGCCCAAAGAAATGCTTCTTTAAAGCCAAATTGGATCCTTAAACAAAAGAACTAAGAGGCAAAAATAATCCTAATGGGATCGCTGTGGAAAGTTTTTTCCCCTTTGTTATGGTAACTATTTTTTGTGGATTGAAATGCTCGTAATGTTCTTCAGCTCTCCTCTTAAAGTGAACAGATTGATTTTTTTTCTTCTGCTTCTTGTTGCTTTATTTTTTGGCTTCTGGATTAAAATCCTCCCTTTTATTTTAACAATTCTTCCTACTACTTGTTATTAAACCACACTAAAAGAAATCTAAAGAACTTTGTTTCTTACAGAAGGTGAAAATTAACTGCCACTCGGAGTTTTTTTGAAACAACGTATCTCTCTTTTTTTATTTGACTTCACTAACTTTGCAGCTGAAGGGTTTGCAACTTGTTTACAGAAACTGATAAAGAACCAAGGTCATGAACTGTTTTCACAGGTGCCTCTGAGAATTGTTTTGGCAGGGAAAGAAAGAAAGAAAGAAAGAAAGAAAGAAAGAAAGAAAGAAAGAAAGAAAGAAAGAAGGGACAGAACCCTTCCCCTTTGAAGAGCATAAAAGAACTTGTGTTCAAGTCAATTTAAAATAAAAGTAAACGAGGCCTGGAAGACTAGAGTGGCAGTCATTATTAGTTTTTTTTCTTTTTCTTTCTCTCTTCTGTTTTGGAAACATGGGTCAATATTTAGATGAGGAAACCTTAAAATTCCAAAATATCTTGGCTGGAATTCAAAATCTATTGGAATGATATGGGAGAATTGAGAAGAAGTTGGAAAGACTAGTCTTTCACACAGCAAAATATGATGCAGTTGGAGCCCCCAAAATTAAAGGGGAAAATGAAGATATAGAAGATAAAGTTAAGACAATAGATGAATTTATTAATGGAACAAATGTGGGTGAAAATGGAAAGAGTGGAATATGGAAAAGGGAATTCGATGAATTGGAGCTGTACCCCAGATTCCAGGACACAGAAGAGAAAAAAATACTAATGATGATAGACATAAGAAGAGAAATCTTTTTAGAAGCAAGATTGACAAAAAAGACAAGTTAACTTTAGTAGCAACTGGTGGGCAAGGAGATTATATGAGAGACCCTTCAAGCAACAAAGTGCAGAGAGAAGCCTATAAAAACCTTATAAAAGATAAAAAGAAGACTGACTCCACAATTGGCAAGAGAGATAAGACTGTTTTGTTACTGGAAAGATACAATGAGAATTGGTAATAAAAAATTAGTTTTTTTAAAATTATTGGTGATTAATAAGTAGGAATTTTGTAACTCCTAGATTGTTTTAGATTCTTATTAAATGTTTACTTGCTAACAATTAATTAACCAATAATTAATTAACCAATAATAATAATAATAATAACAACAACAACAACAACAACAACAACAACAACAATACAGCAACAAACTGATGGGAACATCAGCCTAAAAAAGTCACCGAAAATCAGATGGTCAAGATCTTGTGGGATTTCCGTATACAAACCGACAAAATACTGGCGCATAATACACCAGACATCACACTGGTTGAGAAAAATAAGGTCACAATCATAGACATCGCAATACCAGGTGATAGCAGGGTCGCCGAGAAGGAACATGAAAAAATTGCAAGATACCAGGACTTAAAAATCGAAATTCAACGACTGTGGCACAAACCAGCAGTGATAATTCCAGTGGTAATTGGCACACTGGGTGCTATTCCAAAAGCACTGGAATTACATTTAAAACAGTTAAAAATTGACAAAATCACCATCAGTCAAATGCAGAAAGCCGCACTGCTTGGATCTGCACGCATATTAAGAAAATACGTTACGACGTCCTAGGCCCCTGGGTGGGGCCCGACTAGTAACCAATGCCAAATCCGGCGAAACAACTGGCCGCTGTGATACAATTGTATAATAATGATGAAATGATAATGGATATAATTGTATTGACAATTTAGGAAAAGAAATTTGGATATAAATTTTAAATTGTGACTTGGGAAAAAGACTTATAAATTTTATTAACAAATTTTCATTTAGATCTTGTTATAAGGGTGTGAGGTTTTTGGAGGGGGTGGGGGCCCTGATGAGAGGAGATGGGGCATAAATAGTAAATGATTTTTAGCCAATTATAATAACAAGAAGGAAATGTTAATGGACATTGTTTAACAATATATACATGCTATGGCATTGGCTAAAGTAACTTAGATATAAATTTTAGTCAGTGAGTTGGAAAAAAAGGGGGGAAGGCTTAGAAACTTTATTAATTGACTTTTACTTAAAAGATGATATAAAGGTGTAATGTTATTGGAGGATTTTTTGAAATAGCTAATGAATGCCATTATGTGGTTGTGTCTTTAAGTATGAATGATTTGAGGTAAAAGCATGTTCAATTGTAGTCAAATGAGAATTGTGGTACATCAATAGTAAAATATACAAATATTTTTGACTTAAAGTGTATAATCTAATATGAACTATAAGTAATGACTGTGGAAGAAATACACAAAAGTTATCTGTAACCAATCAACACGCTTTCTACAAGATGTAATGAAGGATGATTCTTTTTTTCTGTTTTTGTTCAATTAAAATAAAAAAAAGAAAAGAAAAAAAGGAAAATGAGGTGGCTGGATGGAGTCACCAAAGCAGTAGGCATGAGCATAAATGGACTCCAGAGGATGGTAGAGGACAGGAAAGCCTGGAAGAACATTGTCCATGGGGTCGTGATAGATCTGACATGACTTCGCAACTAACAACAACAAGAGCACTGTAATGCAAATATTCTGAAAGGAAATATAATAGAGGCCAATTCTAGTAACCATTGTTATCAGAGAATAGATACATACTAGAGAATGAAGAAGTAGAACATGAAGAAAGAGAAGAAAGGACACTGTATATTAAAATATCAGGGGGAAAAAGTCCAATAGTGCTAACTGGAAACAAACACTGCAATGATTTTAGACACTGTAGATAGCCAGTGGAAATATCCATGCATGTCTTGTTCTGAAGTTGATGTATTTATTGTCCAATTCTGCAGATCTATCACATGCTTATTTTCTTGGATTCACCCTTAAGAGTTCTATTAAAAAGATCAAAGCAACAATCCTTTTATCTGTTCCTTGATTATAGCTGTGTTCCTTTGCATCTCCATCAAAATGCCATGAACCATATTAGCTTAGATTCTGGCTGGAGAAGCTGAGTATTACAGCTGGAAGCCATTGCCAGTTTATAGGAGATATTTTGCATTCCAAACCATAAGGTAGGGAGCTTTCTTTCCATAGCACTATTCCTTTCCTGTTCCACCTCCGCTCCAATTGAAGCTAAATAGTAGTCTTGTTCTTCTCCCACAGGTCCCCTCTCATTTTGTAAACATTAAATTCCTTAAAAAATATGGCAAGGGGCCTTTAAAAGCCTATGTTTATTAAAACAAGAGAGAAAGGGAGAGGCACAGTGGAAGTGCAAGCCATTCCTTGTGTTTATGTGCAGTTGGGTGTGCCAGCTTCAGAACCAATCACACTAATGAATTTCATGCATTTCTGCCATCCAGCTGGAGGAGAAGAGAAGGAGAAGAGGAAAAAGTGAACATTGCATGATTATGTAACAAACTGATTATTATCCCTAATGTGCTATGATTATACACAAACTGTAGAAGTTTTTTGCATTTTGTTTTAAAAAGAAAGGAAAAAAGATGAAGTGAAGCAGGACAAAGAAACGTGCATTGGAGAAACAAAGGAATTTTTTTCTTTCAAGTAGAAAAATTAAAAAGTAGCAAAAATATATGGAATCTTTTTAGAGATAGGTTCAACTCCTTTAGGATAGGATAGGATAAAGCTCCTTTTAGAGTTTCTAAAAGCTTCCTTTCCATTGTTGTTTGAAACTAGTGGTATGACAAAGCTATTGCTCTCAGCTCAAAATTTAAACATTGTGTGTGTGTGTTTGTGTGTGTGTGTGTGTGTTTGTATTTCTATGTATGAATGGTTAGACTTCCATTGATTAACTTCTTAGTAACAAATGTTATCCAGTCTTTGACCAGATGCATCCTTCATTCGAAGCCACACACAATTTAGTTGGATTGACTTTGGCTTTGTTATCTCTATAAAATGACTCTGAACCAATTTAAAGCCAGCTTTAGACCTACCTGAATGTACATCAGCTTATTAGGAGAGCTGAGATGACTTTTTACCCCCTACACCAGTTTGTTTAGGAATTTTAGGAGTTTTTCTTTTCTTTTTCTTTTATTCTTTCTTCTTCTGCTGTGGCTGAACAGAGCTTGTGGGTGGTTTCTGTTCTCATTGGCAGTGGCTTCTACCTCACTCTACTTCCTGGATTCCACCTTAGGCAAGTCTTCATAGTCCACCTCTTGCTCCTGAGAGGCTGCATTTCATTTCTGAAGACTGAGGTATGTATTTATTGCACACTCTTTCCCTCTACAACCATCTGCAATGATGATTAGCAGTACTGGAGAAAGAGCACATCTGGAAAAGTGTTGATATATTAGCATTACTGGTTAAGTGGCTTTTAAATATAACAAAGGAATACTATCAAAAATTAGGTGTCTTCCTTTGCCCTTCACCCTTCCTACTCTCCTCTCCTCTCTTCCCCTTCCCTCTCCTCCCCTCTCAATAAAGCAACATGAACTAAGAGGAAGTGTTTTTAAGCAAAGCAATATCCCAGAATTCAGATTTTAGGAAACAGTTAATGTCACATTCTTTCATAGATTAGCTGGACTCTACTGAATGAAGGCATTCTGAATTCTCCCAGATGCAAAGAAGGACAACCCTAAACACCAAACAATTTAGAGGAATAGCAGAATTGATATGGTCCTATGTGTAATACCCTTAATACCACTTAACTATAGTTCGTACAGACTTGACTTTGTCATCTTGCTTGGGAATTAGGGAATGATGTGAAGCCCATAAAATAGTTCTATTGTAAGTGTCTCCTGTATAGCTTTAAATTGTTTATTTTTTAACATTTATATTGTTTGCATAAGTTTTTTTTGGGGGGGGGATAATTTTTGGGTACTGTTTATATTTTAATTGTAAGCCATCCATGCCACAAATGTGAAATGGGCAGCTATATAAAATGAATAAATGAATGAACATCTATCTATCTATCTATCTATCTATCTATCTATCTATCTATCTATCTATCTATCTATCTATCTATCTATCATCTATCTATCTATCTATCTATCTATCTCTCATCTCTCATCTATCTATCTATCTATCTATCTATCTATCTATCTATCTATCTATCTATCTATCTACACACACACACACACACACACACACACACACACACACACTGCAGCATAAAACCCAGATTGTCATTATTACCATCCCACTTACCTCCCAATCATCATTGGATTTGTAGGTTTCTTTCACTAAGCTAAAATCACTTTCATCATTCCATGATCAGAAAAGCAATAGATAAACATGAGATTTATGAGAGAATGGCAAGAGAGAAGCAGTAGCTCCACTATATAAAAAAAAGAAAGCTTTCCTCAAATTTGCCAAAACATTCCTGGATGACCCTCCAGACTTCTGCATGAATATTCTATGGATGAATCACATGTGGAACTTTTTTGGGTTACATGGATGTCATTATTTCTGCTGGAAACCAAACACTGCATTCCACAATAGGAATCTCATACCAACTATCAAGGATGGGAGTGTAATTTGGGGTTGTTTTGTTGCCCGAGAATTGAATGACTTACCCTTATTAAAAATGCATGAATTCTGCTTTGTATCCAATAATTCTATGAAACATTATCTGATACACAGTCCTTCAACTGAAACTAAGGCACAAGTGAGTTATGTAACAAGACTAATCTCAAAATCGTAAGCAAATTCCAAAAACAAATTTAGTGTTTTGAAATAGCCAAATCAAAGTTTCTATGGATCATAGAACTATGATTAGGGGACAGGAGACTAAAACATATGAAGAACAGTTGCAGGAACTGGGTATGTCTAGTTTAATGAAAAGAAGGACTAGGGGGAGACATGATAGCAGTGTTCCACTATCTCAGGGGTTGCCACAAAGAAGGGGGAATCAAACTATTCTCCAAGGCACCTGAGGGTAGAACAAGAAGCAATGGGTGGAAACTAATCAAGGAGAGAAGCAACTTAGAACTGAGGAGAAATTTCCTGACAGAACAATTAATCAGTGGAACAGCTTGCCTCCAAAAGTTGTGAATGCCGATCCTCATTAGTCTAGATCCTCACTTTTTTCACCAGACGTGACTCTGGACTGCATATCAAATAAAACAATAATATTTAAAGAATCACTATAAAAACAATAATAAAAACACAAACACTTATTACTGTCCATTAACTTAGGGAGATTTTCAGCTAGTTGCAAATCTTCATGTTTCACACTAGCTTCACTATATATATATATGTTATATTTATGCTGATAAATAAATAAAGGGAGACTAGTATAGATCTATTTCAAGCTATTTAGCTCTCATCAGCTAGCCACACCCTTCCTGGGAATCGAACCTGTGCTCTATTGCCTCTAAGGCAGATGTGTTACCCATTGAGCTACAGGGCTCGACTCCTTATCAGTGAGGCCAGGGTGAAAGGTATATATTTAAAGTCACAACCCCTGGTATGCCCAAATATGGGAGGAAGGTCACACTTCCACTCTCTGTCTTCGGCTCGTCACAAGAGACCATCCAGACAGAAACCCAATATTTTTTACTGTTGCCTTTTTGTTACATTTTGTTATATTTATGCTGATAAATAAATAAAGGGAGACTAGTATAGATCTATTTCAAGCTATTTAGCTCTCATCAGCTAGCCACACCCTTACTGGGAATCGAACCTGTGCTCTATTGCCTCTAAGGCAGATGTGTTACCCATTGAGCTAACACACACACACACACACACACACACACACACACACACACACACACACACACACATATATATATATAGATATTATTTTATATATAGAAGATATATATATATGTGTGTGTGTGTGTGTGTGTATGTGTATGTGTATGTGTATGTGTATGTGTATGTGTATGTGTATGTGTATATGTATATGTATGTACGTACGTACGTGTACACACACACACACACACACACACACACACACACACGGAATCTTATATCCAATTCTGACCTGCAAGAATGTTAATGGGTAGATGTTTTTGTCTATGACTATGTCCCCACCAAACCCCTCTAATTACTGGAGCATATCAGCATGATTCAGTTTCTATTCTGTTACAAGCACTACAGAGTAGATCTGTTTCTCAGCCATTGATTTTCCTCCTTTCCTTTTCCTGCTTTTGCTTGTAGAATTCCTTTCTTATGAAATTAAAATTGTGATTTTCAATATGGAGAACGGGATAGGTATATATTTCAATAAACACATTCACATAAATAAGATTCTTTTTTCTTATTATTCTTAAATAGATGACAAGAAAGGGGAAAGGTCATAACACAAATACTGTACATGTATTTGTATTTAAATACATGAGATTTAAATATCAGACTTTACTGTTTATTATTATTGGCACTAAAATAAATTAGAGCCATTTTTATAAATTAGTGAAAGGAAAACTGCGAAGGACACCACTGATTTCCTGAAAAAAAAAAGAATTGCCACAACATATAGATTCTTGATTGCCCTATAAATAGGACTTCTGTGATTTTTGTTTAAAGACAGAGCAGATTTGAACTGCCACAGAGCATGATATCCTTGAAAAATAACAATAGCATCTTCATGTATTGTTATCTTGATTTGTTATCAAAATTCTGGCTGGTTTTGATTGTGTGCCTTCAAGAAAATGATATTGGATGAGCTTAAAATGATTTTTTTTAATGTTCTGTAATTTTAATAACATAGAATCCTTAATGCAGAGGTATTCTTTTGCCAGATTTGTGCAAAAAAAAAAAAAAACCCCCCCACCACCTTTCATTTTGCTTTAATAACAGTAGAGGGGCTGTGCTTGGGGGGAAAAATCAGTACATCTTCAGAATTATCTTCAAGGTGTAATAGCTTCCTTGACCATCTTTTATTTTTTTATTAAATGAAAACGAAAACAATCCATGTTGACCATCTTCACAAAGCACTATTTTTTGAAATATAGTTCCCAGCATGCCAACTTTAAGGTTAAGTGCAGCCCTTGATCCAAAATAAGTCAAACAGTTCTGGTGTAGTGATAGTCATGCTCCATAAGTTTTCCGCCCTGAGAATGTTGCATTTGAAAAGCTGTGTTTAAAAGTGCAAAGCAATACTTATTCCCATTTCATTTGTTTTACATGATGTATGGATTTGAGTAACTTCATATGTTTTGCAGACCAGGGTAGAAATGATGAACATCCTATCCTGGTCCACATCCATATATATATAGCTCTGATTTTCTTTATACAGCCATAACAACAGTGATCTAGATGGGGTGTTAGATGCAAAACAAAATCAGAAAACTAGCTGTCTATAAACATGTTTGTAATACATACCTAAATTAGTTGTCAGGCCACAAGGCTATACACAGAAAGAACATACATGGCTGCAACCTGCTGGCCTATTGTTTCAGGAAACCCCTGAATAGAAATTGTGCAGATTTTAAGAACAAATATTAGGGTGTCCGCCCCCCCCAAATAGTAACTCCTAGAAATCATTGTAGCTTATAGGACCGATAGATACTGTTCATCTGTTTCTGTGAAACTGAAGATGTCTGTTTGTGTTGTGCATCTGTGATATGTTGCCCTTTTAGATTTTAAGCTATAGCTACTATATTCAGTAGAGAATAAAAATCTATGAACTGGCCATAAATATGCATGTATTCCTTAATGCATTTTGAAACATGAAGATGTATACCTGAACAGAATTGTATGACTTCAGGAGTGTTTGATTGCTAACACCAGCAGTTACAGACTGGCTGAGTCTTATTAGCATCTGGTTTATGTTCCAATTTTTGTTTCCTATTGACCAAGGAGAGTATATAGAGTATATATCTGACAGACACAAGGGGAGAGGGAGGAGGAAGAAGAAGAAGGGAGGAAGAGAGAGAGAGAGAACATTCATTGCTTCAAGTTCATTCTAATGCATGATCTCTCTCTCTCTCCCCCTCCCTCCTTCCCTCCCTCCCTCCCCCCTCTCTTTCCATATCTCCCTCTCCCCCTCTCTCTCCTCCTTCTCCAGGGGTGAGTTGCTGCCAGCGTTACTGCCAGTTCACAATCTATGTGCCATACGTACACTGTGTGTGCATGCGCTGTTCAATGTAAATTATTCTTTGTGCATGCGCAGAACAATTTACAGTGAGCTGCTCATGCACAGTCACTAAAATCCAAAATGGCAGCAGCCAAGCGGCAACAAGGGAACTGGTTTGGGGGCATGGCAGGTCTGGGCCACTGCCAGTTCTGTGACCCAAGCCTGAACTCCACTACCAGTTCAGCCGAACCAAGCAGCAACCCACCTCTGTCCCTTTCCCTCCTAAAGGTAGCAATAGCAGTAGCAGTATGCAAAATGCTGTTTGCTACAATAGGAAAATTGAGTACCTAATGCATGCAATCTCCTCATTTAAGAAATTAACAGCCATCAGTTCATTTCACCAGGAACACTCTCTTCAACTGCAAGCAGTTTGAGAATTAGAGCCAAGTTTCAAATATCTTGGAGTGCTTTGTGTTTGGTCTTGTAAGAGCTGTTCTCCTCCTGTTCAGCCAATTTCCAAGTGTATTAGGTGCTGAACAGTTATTAACATAAAATGGGGGTTATATGGAGTTGAGATGCGTGTGGAGAGAATATTTGTATCTGTGATGGAGGAATTGTATCAATGCATTTGATAAAGAGTCTAAATTACACCATAGAAGAAGAGCTATAATATTTAAAAATGGCAAGCAAAATAATATATAATTTACAGAAAATGATAGGGTAATGTTAGGGCTATTTTTAAATCAAAAGTAAATTAGAATTCACGAAATCCTTCCAATAGGTTTAGCAGATGGTCTGGATACTAGAATCCAAAACCCACACACTTCATTTCCTAGTACATTAAGAACAAAATAATAGTAGGCAGTCCCTGTAACTTGGGCTGAGATTTTAAGAATACTTGGCTCTATTAAACTACATAAAAGTTAACTTTTTGAGCTAAGCTGGATGTGCCTTAAAACCAGTTTCCAGTGTAATCCTGTTGTAAGGAAAATAAATGTGGTTCTCTGAAAAGGCAGCTTATGTTATTCATTGGGTGAAGCACAAGTATCAGAGTGCTAAAATTTCACTCTTTGTAATTGCTACACAGGCATTTTTCAAACCAATCATCAAGGAATTACCACCAACAATATTTAGAAGTCATTTTTACTTTTTGGCACATAAAAGTGCTTGCTTACACTTAGCCACATTTTTGGGGGGAAACGGGAGGTGGTAATATGGTGGGGTCTAGTGATTTAAAGACAATATTATACATGCATTTATCAGTAGGGATCAAGAAATGAATATAAAGTAAAGAGCATTCAGGATATGCTTTCCCATTTATCACATTTTGAAGCTGGAAAGCTGTCTGATGCAGCCTTAGAAGCAACTCTTTCTAGCCAGTTTATTCCGCTGTTAACAAGACATTGTTAACACTGAAGCCAAAGGTGTTTGCTAATCCTCCTTTTGGTATCTTCCTCAATAAGTCGTCCAGACATCAGATATTTAAGAAAAAACAAGTGGACATAGATTAAAAGGGTACCTTTCTTGGCAGCACCTATGAACCTTTTCACCTCATAAAAATGCAATCATGGAATATAGTTACAATTAAGCATGCAAAATAGCCATAACATAATAAGCAATTTTGATCTCCATATACCAGTGGTGGGTTTCAAAAATTTTTCGAACCTAATCTGTGGGTGTGGCCTCTTTTGTGGGAGTGGCTTGCTGGCCATGTGACCTGGTGGGAGTGGCATGCCGGCCATGTATTCTCTCTCTCTCTCTCTCTCTCTCTCTCTCTCTCTCTCTCTCTCTCTCTCTCTCACTCACTCACTCACTCTCACTCTCACTCTCACTCTCACTCTCACTCTCACTCTCACTCTCACTCTCACTCTCACTCTCTCCTTCCTTTTGTCTCTCTGTCCCTTTTTCTGATAAGATGATAAGATGATAAGTTTTCCCCTCTGGGTGATTTTTGGTAATTTATTCTCAGTCCTAGGAAGGAGGCCATGGCAAACTACTTCTGAAAAACCTTGTCTAGAAAATTGCAGGCTCTTGTCCAGGCAATTTCCATGAGTCAAAAACTGAGTTGAAGGTATATGAACACATGCACTCCCCCTTCTCAGCCAGTTCTTTCCCCATGTATTTTATGATTCAGTCCTCATTTATTTATTCTTTCTATACAACCAAACCATCTCAGTTGTTTTAAACTGATGATTCATTTTTTTCTTCATTCCACATTCCTTCAACACCCATGTATTTTTACCTCTATTTTTTTAATTGCACTTACTTTTTAAGTTACCCATTCCAACTTCATTTTACATTTATATTTCCTGATATAACCAACTTTCACAAAAAAGTGGACAGAAGCAAACTCTTATACATATATTTTTGCCTCTTGTGACAAACATTTCTCATGGCATATTATTTTCTATCATTTTCTTTCTTCAGCGTACCTTAACATTTCTCTACCCATTTTTCATTTGTTAATAAATATCCCACTGAGGTATACCAATTAATCTACTTGTTCTGTTTTTTTACTATTCACATATAGCAATAGCAGTTAGACTTATATACCACTTCATAATGCTTTACAGCCCTCACTGAGTGGTTTACTTAGTCAGCATATTGCACCCAACAATCTGGGTCCTCATTTTACGCACCTTGGAAGGATGGAAGGCTGAGTCAACTTTGAGCCTGGTGAGATTTGAACTGCCAAATTGCAGGCAGACAATAGTCAGCAGAAGTGGCCTGCAATACAGCACTGTAACCACTGCACCACCAAGGTTCATATAATTCACAATCATTCACTCCCAGTCAGACACAACTTGAGTGTCACAACATGTACTCACATGTCTCCAACACCACACTTTCAAAATCAGAAGCATTCCTTATATATTTATCAACAAATACATTAAGCAACCAAGGAGACTCCCTTACCTTACTGCCTGATCAATGCTGAAGGATTCTGTAAGTAGTATGCATATGCAGTAACCAAACTTCAATTCTATATTCATGAAAATATTTCAAGTTTATTCACTTTATTATAGGCGTTATCAAAATCAACACATTTTTACAAGTTCATGCTGACAAGACTGCACATGTCTTAGTGTTTGTTTCCAGTATTCCTATAATGCTAATTCTGTGTGCTCTTCTGGTATTTGCAATTTATAGTTATATATAAATATAAAAGAGATAGAATCAAGATCACATGAAATATTGGTACCACTTTACAAAGTCTTAATGAGAATGTAATACTTCACCCAGGTTTAGTCATCACAATATAAAATGATGCTGAAATACAAAGAGTGCAGAGAAGAGCAACAAGGATGATTAGGGGCTAGAGGCTAAAACCTATGGAGAACAGTTGCAGGAATTGAGTATTTCTAGTCTAGTGGAAAGAAGGATTAGGGAAGACATAACAGCAACATTCCAATATTTGAGGGGTTGCCACAAAGAAAAGTGGGGGAGGGGGGTCAACCTATTTTCCAAAGTACCAGAAGGTAAGACAAGAAATAATGGATGGAAACTAATCAAGGAGAGAAGCAAACTGGAATTAAGGAGAAACTTCCTAACAGTGAGAACAATTAACCATTAATTAATAATTAACTCCTTGCTTTCAGTTGTGGGTGCCCCATTACTGGAGACTTTTAAAAAGGGACTGGACAGCCACTTTCCTGAAATGGTATAGGGCCTCTGCTTGAGAGAGGATTGGAGTAGAAGACTTCCAAGGTGCCTTCCAACTCTGATATTCTATGTTCAAAATATAAAATCATAAAAATATAATCAAAGTATCTCCTAAGTTGCTTCCTCCTTTCCTTAACTTGTAAGGCTCTGTAGAAAACTCCATCTTAACTGCTGTCTGGAAATCTCTTAGTGTCTCCCCATCCAAAATTATTCCTGAGACAGACAATGTGATTTCAGGATAAACAGCACCACTGTCTGACAATGATTTCATCTCTTATTTATTTAGAAAATGTATATGGTTACTAACTTTAAACACATAATTCTGGGCAGCTATAAAGTGACCAGATTTTAAAATTGGTAAAGCGGGACACCATTGGTGGGTGGGGTGGGGTGGGGGGTGTTCTTGATTAAATTTTTTGCTGCCTGGCGCTGAGGTGAAGCCGCCAAAGCTCCCGCCCATGGCAGCAGCGGTGCTTCCTCCCCCTCTGCTCGGAGCACCTGAGCTGGGCACCGCGTTACCCCTGCCCTGCCCCCTCCTCCGCCGCCGTGCTTTTGAGGAGCCATCGGGCTTTTTTTCCTGCTCCCGCCCCTCCGCTGCCTTCCTACTGGCTCCCGTGGCCTCAATGCTCCTCAAAAGCACGGCAGGAGCTTTGGTGGCTTCACTTCAGCCGCAGCGCCGGGCAGCAAATCCGGTGGTGCTGTTAGAGGAGGAGGCAGCAGAAGTTAGTCTGGTGGTGGCGGGGGCTTATCATCAGTCCAGTCGCCCCGTGCTCATCACAACAAATCACTGCAGCTGTGCGGGAGTTAAAAAGTGCTGCGTGGTGTTTTCTTGCCTCGGGAACAGTGGTCCCACAGAGGAGTCTCCGGCCGCTGCGCTCGCCTCGCCCACCAGCCCCCGAAGTGTGCGAGGAATGCTTTGGGGAAAGGCTCTGCTTCCAGACCCCGCCGAGGGCCACAGACGCAGGTGGCTCTTTTCGGAAAGGCGGAGGCTTTCCCATGGCTTGTCTGGGTGGAAGTGAGGTTGGAAAGGCGAGCTGCTCCCCCGCACATCCGCCCGCTCACTCGCTACACCCCGCCCATGTGAGCGGCAGCGGATGGGTGGGGGAACGAATGAGCAGCTCACTCGCTCCCCACCCATACGCTCGCTCACTCGCTACAGTACCCCGCCCATGTGAGCGTCAGCGGATGGGCGAGGGAGCGAGCGAGAAGGTGCCAAAATTAAAGCGGGATATTTTGAGAACGCCCCGGAATGCAGGAAAAATTATGAAAAGGCATGGCTGTCCCGCCAAATGCAGGACGTCTGGTCACCCTAGGTAGCTAGCAATACAAAATCAATATAAAACAAAAGTACAAATTCAATTAATAGCAAACATAATAAATGCAAGAGATGAGGCAGCAAACAGATAATTCATATCGGACTGAAACACATACATATTGGGCTTCACTAACAACCTGGTCCTAATGCCTGAGAAAAAAACCAACATGGTTAGGGCCATCCATATCTTAGAGGGAACACAGTTCTATAGGCCAAGTAACATGACAGAGAAAACAGGCCTCTTGGATCCTACACTAAGGCCCTGTTTCACTGAGGGGACATAGAGCATTCTTCCCCACAGAGCAGATTTCCCCTACTGATCCGAATAGCTTCCAGACAGAATTCCACTGATATTAGCTTGAGACTAATGAGAGCATGCTTGGAGTAACAGTTGGCTTTAGTTGCACTTGTGGCATACAGGCCAATATGGATCAAAACCTGCTGTTCTGTCCTTACCATTGGCAGGGAATATAAGCATAAGCATGAGTATAAGAAAGGCTGGTAAATGAGTCTACATCTTTTCTAACTTACAGCGATCACTTAGAGAAATAGGAGTTCTGTGAGTCTTTTTCTATGCAGCTGTAATTAGTAGTAATTTTATTTAGTGTATGCTTATAATTAAGTTTATTCACCTAATCAACATTTATTTCAGACTGGAGATTAGTGGATGCTGAGGAAAGCAGTGTGAGTGCAGGAGTCTGTGACATGGGTGGGTTTACATATCTGATGGGTGTTAGGTGACTTAATTGGGCAGGGGATATAGGAATCAAGCATTTTTTGAACAGAGGATATATGAAGTGTTATAAAATCCAAGAACCTTGCCCCTGTTCCTATTTTCAAGGAAGCCTTCTTTCTCAACCTTATTTATGAATATGACTTATTTAATTTATATGAAGTATATATACCAGATGTCCAATATGCAACACGCACACAAAAATGGCAGGCTGTTTTACTGAAAAGACAGGCAGGACCTGGCATTTCAACATATTTTGGTTTCTCCATAATTTAGGAGGGCTGTAATAAACCTTGCCTGGAGGATGTCGATTCTCTTTTGGATTTCTGCTTGATTTTGGTTGGCTAGTCAGGATTGTTTTTATTCTTTGCCAGGTGCAGAGTTGACTGGCAGGCCACACTCAATAGCTCTTCTTTTACCAATCCACCCACAGTACAATACAGATTTCTGTATTTATCACACTTGATGACATGTAAGTCAAGGATTTTTTCCCCCCTCTCCATCTGAGTGTTTTGTTTTTCAATGTGAAGTCAAATTGAAGCGGGGTGACTTTGAAAGCAAAGCAGAAGATGGAAAACTCAGGAATAGTTATTCAGATTTATTGTGGAAAGGTGACAGACATAGAACATTTGTTCCAAAATCTTTTGTAAAGTTTAATATTTAATATGTATATAGTCAGTAAAGAGACTATCTGCAAATGTATGCCTTTTGTTCAAAAATTAAGACTTTCAAAAATGGCATTTTATTTTATCTGCAAAGCACGAAAGAAATGATAATAAAACCAATGAACATACTTTCTTTTCCCTATGTCAGAGAGTATGTAAGAAAGTTCTCTCACATTCAAATGCCCTTCTGATATTACTAAGCGAAAAATGCCCCTCTCTCAAACATTTCATAACCATGGCGCATCATTATCATGATCTTCTTTTAACGAACCCATAATCCCTTGCAGGGTGGAGTCTGGGCAACTGAATGCAACTAGAAGAGTGGCTGGATGCCTCTCCGGTCACCAATGTGGAGTTTTGTTCAGCAATTATATTCTGCTGAATTCCCAGAGAGAAATATCCACCTCTACCTATCGAATGCACAGCCTCCTGATTGTGAGATGAGAGTCCACCTCTAGGCCACCGAACCACCAAAGTTATATAATTCCAATGACATGCCTAGATTACTTAAAGTTTTAATTAGGAATAAGTATGTGGGTCCAGGTTTGTACTATCTGCATTATAGTAGCCATATGAGATCCTTCTGGTTAAACGATCCAAGAATAGTAGGTACAATAATAGAAAGGCAGGATGAAAAGGCTTGATTCAAGGTCAACTAATGGTGATTACATGAACATATCCATGTCATTTTCTTGGCAACAGCATAGAAGTGATTGCCTTCTTTCAGAAGAAAAGCAGGATAATAATGGATAAATGTCTTTAGCTATGCAGATGCAGTTCTGGCAATCAGCTGCCCAGTGGTATTCAATCCAGTTCAACCTTAGTCAAAGAAAAAATAATTCTAATAAAAATAGAGTAAGTTTTCCATGGCATGTCTTTCAGCTAACCTCAGCATAGATAAACTTGCAATTTGTTTGTCTTTATCGTTAATATCAGATTCTGAAGTTAAATAAATTCCTTAGTTTTAGTTGAAAATGGACAATAGAGTTGAATGTCATCATCATCATCATCATCATCATCATCATCATCATCATCATCATCATCATCATCATCATATTTTTGACATCTCACTTCAAAACTTTGCAAACCCTTTCCAAAAATTGTGTATATGATAAATAGTTAAGAAATGAATACTGATGTTTTGAGGGGCATCATTTGCCAAGTGTCAAAGTAAGGATTATTTTTCCATTGCAGAGTTCAGCTACATCTTTGACAGACTCACATGGCCAGGTGAGAGAGAAATTCCATGAAGCATCAGGAAGCCATTCAGATCTCTCAGTCACTTGGTGTGGACCATTGTGATTGATAATCCAGCCTGGCAGAGCTGTTAGCTTAAAAAAAGAAAACAGATTTATCTTTGTGTTATTGTCTATGGGAAGGATCAGGGCTTTCATTGCATAAAAAGCTGCTTACATCTGTCCTAACAGTCTTTTTTTTTTTTTACAAGCATCAAAAAATAATCCAGTGGGATTTTTAAAGTGCCTCTCTTCACCATTTATGCTTACGATACTCTGGTTTTGATTATGTATTGCATCACAGGTGAAATTTGGGTTAAATATAATTGTAAATATGGTATTGATATTAAATGATGTTTTCCCAACATTGCAATAATGCTTGTTTTGTTTGCTGGAGAGTTTATTACTTTTTGATCAATAGTGTGTGAGATTTGTGAGAGAAATTAGCATAGTGAATATCAATTAGGAGGAAAATCAATGGCATTCAAACAAATAAGTGACTTGAAAAAGTCCCACAGGCACACATGTACTCTCACAGATTCTTTAAAGCATAATGTATTTCATTTAGAATTCCGGACTGGGGTGGAGGAAAAAAAGAAAATAATATTGGATGCGAAAGGAGAGACAGTTGATGGAGCTACAAATGTACAATATAGAAAATATATTATTACTCAGTTTCTAATTACTTCAGTGCAGCCTTCCTTCCTTCCTTCCTTCCTTCCTTCCTTCCTTCCTTCCTTCCTTCCTTCCTTCCTTCCTTCCTTCCTTCCTTCCTTCCTGCCTTTCCTCCCTCCCTTCCCCCCTCGTTCCTTCCTTACTTCCATTTTTACGTAGCGATAAATTCCTTTGTTGTGGCTTCTGATATAATGTCTAACCCACAATTTCCTGCTAATAACAGATGGAAGTACATGAAAACAATAAGGGAAGCCCTAACCATATATATTTATAATTGCTTCTAAAACAGTTTAGTTATCTTTGCAAATTCTGTAAAATGGTGTGGGGAACAGATCATGTTCATTCCTATGTTCTTTCCCATGTACTCAGTTCAAAGATAGAACTTTAAATAGAAATAAAAATATTTTGGTTTTTCAGTATGATGATGATCCCAGATCAAATTGTGTAAACCTGGATCCATGCACTTTAGAAAACAAGTGAGTCAGTTCTCAAGTCATATTTTATTTGGGAGACATGTTATTTAAGCATACAATGAATGGAAGATGCAACTGCAAAAGTTTGTGAAATGCTATTAAAGTTTGTTGTCCTATGAAATAATATTTTTAACCTGAAACATAAAGGAAAAGGTTTTATTTCTTAATTCCTTCCATGTTAAAATAACAAAATATTATTATTTGTTTATTTGTCTTTGTTTGATGGAAACAGAATTGAAAAAGGGTTGCTGAATAGCTTTGATGAAAGTAAAGCAGGTGTGAAAATAGAATCTTTGGCAGAAAATCTAAAATTCAAAATGAACCGAGGGAGGCTCACAAGAGATACAAAACTAAACAAAACAAAAAGTAGCTAGAAAGGATCTTTCGAGTATGTTGGGGTGGGGGGAAGAAAGGTAAAGCTCTACTGAGAAATGACAAGTGATTATGCAGTAATCAGGGACGTGCAGTCACTAGAGGCAAGGGAGGCGGAGCCTCACCACTCTCCTCAGGAAAAGAAAAGAAATTTAAATATATTTTTTTAAAATAATTAAAGCCAAGATAGTTGCTATCAGATTCCAGGTCACAGTGGCTTGGTGTCTGCTTAGTGTTAACCAAAGCAGGAGGTGAGAGAACTCGGGGCCTCCTTTCCATAAGGAATTTTTCGCCTTCTAAAAGTTAAGAAAGAGTTAAAAGGCAAAAAAATTCAGATGGAAAAGAGGCACTAATTCTCCCGCCTCCTGATCTGGAAGCAGAGAATCATGTCTTCTTGAGCACGCTTACGTTGGGCGGGTTATTTCGGAGGGCGTGCTTCAGAAGAGAGAGGAGTGGGGGAGAAGGAGGAGGCTCGCTCTTCACCCCTCCCCAATCTTCCCAGGGTCCAGAATGCCTTCGCTGCAAGCCTTGCTGTCTCTTGCATCCCAAAGGTGGGTGGGTGTGGGAGCTTTGGTGGCCCCAATTCTTCTCTGTGGGGCGGGGGGTGTCTCCTGGGGCTGCTGGCTAGATAGACTCCCGAGGAGCGACTCCTTCCCTCCTAGTCCCCCTGTGGGTGGCTGGAAATGTCCGCGCATTTCAGCGGGCCACAAAACGCTTAGCCGGGGGTTTCCTTACAAGAGCCAGGCGGGAGAAGCCCTCGCTTCTTTCTTGTGGAGACGGGCACTTTGCATCGCGGGAGCTGCAAAGCGCCTTTACTGCAGACCTTGGCGCTTGGCGGCTCCCACGATGCAAAGTGCCCCACTGCCCACTTGCTGACCCGGCCTGAGGCCGCTGCTTCTCCAAGCTCCACTGCTGGAAGTCTCGGATTGCCTCTGGGGGAAGGCTGAGTGAGAAGCGGAGCGAAGCTTCTCCGCGGCCTCCCGGCGCTGCGCAGAGGCTCTTGCAGGAGTGCGTGCGGGGCCGCTCTGGGTCGCTGGCACGCGCTCCTGCAAGAGCCTCTGCGCAGCGCCGGGAGGCCACGGAGAAGGTTCGCTCCACTTCTCACTCAGCTTTCCCCCAGAGGCGATCCGAGACTTCCAGTGGCGGAGTTTGGAGAAGCAGCGGCCGCAGGCCAGGTCAGCGGGTGGGCGGTGGCATCGGGGGCGGCAGGGCACTTTGCATCGTGGGAGCCGCCAAGCGCCTTTGCTGCAGACCCGGGCGCTTGGGGCTCCCGCGATGCAAATTCCACCCCCCACCGCCGAGGCCGAACGCTGCCCTGCTTCGCAAAGGATGCCCAGCTGAGCCTCACCAGGCATAAACCTCACCGCACGTCACTGGCAGTAATGGATGATTGTCAGAAAGCAGAACTCCTGATTTCATTTGTCCTATTTCAGAAACTTATGGTTGACCCTAGTTATCTTGCTGGGGGAAAGAAGGAACATACAACCTTCAAGCAGAAGGTAATAGAATAGACATAGAATCAGAGCATAGGAAATAATGTTCCACCATTCTGATCAGACTCCATTAAGAATAATGTGTCTAACCCTTATGGTTTAGAAGGTGCATCAGCAAAATAGAATATGTTCAGAAGATGCTACTAGGTCTGAAAACTGTGGGAAACTGCTAATGGATCTGAATATGTTTAGCCCTTAGAAGAGAGGACTAGGGCAGATTTGAATAGTCTTCAAATAACTGATTGAAAAGATCTACACAGATATAGAAACTACGTCAAGGCAATTACAGGGAAGGGCCTATTCTTATGTAGTCATTTTCAATGTGCCAGATTCTTGAAATGGTGTTATTTTGTTGATATTTCAGTACCGGTAGGGACATTCAGAATAAGACATTTTTTCAAAAATTGTTTCCTTAAGCTATATATAATATCAAAGGTTAAAATCAGCAGCACTTTCTCCTGGACATGAACTGGGTGATATGTAGTTGATAATATCCTGGATGCATGTTTATAATAGCCAGTTCTGTCAGCATTCCTGTCCCCATAGTTTGTATTCCCTCCCTTCAAAGGTAGCCACTGTTACAATACATTGCAATAATCTTGCATAACTTTAAAAGATAATTTGATTGAAAAATGTTAGTAGAACCATTGTTTCTGTTTGGAAAAAGGGCATGAAAATCAGTGCAATACAATACGTGCCTAATTACAATTAAGCCCGAGATTGTGCAACTCATTCCCAAGAAAACATCAATCTGCACAATTATTTGGCAAACTACAGGTGGGGGAGAGCATATAATGCATACAATTTATGACAATATTATCATTTTGCAGGGGAGTCAACCTTTTCACTGACTAGGTTGTTTTGTTTGTTTATCTTCCTCATATTAAAAACTGTAGTGGGTACAGCAGTGTCATGTATGAAATAGGTGTGCAAACTTTGGGGACGGTATCTTTGATTATTTTAAAGTTTTAATCCAGGGATATCAAACTCAATTTCATTGAGGGCCGCATCAGGGCTGTGGTAGACTTCAGGAGGCCAGGCAGCATGGCCAACTGGGTGGGCGTGGCTGGGTAGACTGGGCCACAGTGATGCGAGCTGGCCCCTTACATTTTCCAGGATGGCCCCATGGGCCGGATCTGACCAAATCATGGGCTGCACCCAGCCCATGGGCCTTGTGTTTGATATCCCTGTTTCAATCCTACCCTAATATTTAACGTACTAAATAATGTGGAAAAAAATGGCAAAAGGCTACAGATTCTCTGCATTTGTTCCCTGGATTTTGCCAAGAGGGCTAAGAAAGGTTCCAAAAATATGGTTTGGGCACCACAGGTGTCTCATGCCCATTCTATAACCTTAGGCATATTTTGCTATCAATGATCAGGAAATGAGCATTGAGAGAGACTTAATCTTAAAGAAATAAATGAAACTCAAGAACAGCCAACACTCATTTTTCAAAAGATACAGAACTTTATTTCACTGTTCAAAGGACTCTCTGTACGGATAACAGATGTACAAGTTTGCATCAGGCCAGCAGAAATAAAGTTTGGAGGTTTTTAATTGTAGAATGCAGCTACATATTCCTTTTTCCTAAGGACTAATGACTATCAATAGGCTCTTTTGCTTGACAGTGATCAAATATGTTGTTATCTATCTATCTATTTGATGATTTTAAGAACACAGATGTATTGGCAAAGTTGCAGTCAGATAACCATCACTCTTCAAGCATGAATGCCAAAACTATATGTAAATGCTTTACTTGAAATTATTATTGAAATCGTATAACAAAGAAAACAATATTCATGTGTTTATTTCAAAGTTTTTACAATGATAGCAGGGTTATTATTTGCTTGTGGCTGGCACAAGAAGTTTGTGTGTTCTACTTCTTCATGGCATTTGAAAGCTCTCCTGCAGCCCTATTTTGGAATCAATGTTTAGAATAATGGCCATGCTTGCCTTTGAATTGAGCTGGTTAATAACTATTGCTGGAGAAATCAATCAGTTCTATGATATCGTATTACTTACGCTAATTTAATCACAGAAAATGGATCACTGCTTCAATTCGGAGGACAAAATGTGTGTTTGTGTGTGTGTATGTGTGTGTGTAGGTGGAAGGATGCAGAGAAAGAGGGGAGTGAAAACTCCATCAGTTGGAGGGCAATATTGACAAATGAAAGACAAAATGAGTTGGACGTCAATGGGGGAGAAGAGGGAATGAAAGAGGGATGTTTTCTAACACTGCTTGTTTCAGTTTTTGTTCTGGTGGATGAGATGGGGAAACAGTGGAAGATGATAATTGCTTACTTCTGCCTGAGGCTGCTGTTTTTTCAGCTGTCTATGGTAGCTAGGCTATTCACAATCTACAGCCCTCAGACCAATTGGTTGGCAGTTGTATTTAACTGTGAAAAGACTTATCTAGTTTATTTCTGCAAACTGATATATGTAGTCCTTGACCAGTGGTGGGTTCTGGATCCTGGTGCAACCAGTATGGTGCAATGGGGCTGGGAGTCAACCACATGCATGCACGCAGCATGTGCACAGCACACACATGCATACTTACCACCCGCAATGCTCCCTGACACTCCAGCTGCTCAGTGGAGCATAGTGCAGGCATAAGTGGAAGCCCCGATCAGCTGAAATACAGGTAAGGACGGTGGGTGGGCCCTCTAGAACACCATACTGGAATGGTACCTGGTGCTCCCAGCAGGCATCGGTAGGCCCGTACCGGGGTGTACCGGTTGTATCCCACCACTGTCCTCAACTTACAACTGTTCAAAGGCTTTTCAAAGTTATAACTGCATTCTCACATTACAATCAATCCCCATATCATCCCCTGTGGTCATGTGATCAAAATTCACAGGGTGTTTGGCAAGTGGCATATTCACAAAGGTTGCAGCATCCTTGCAGTCACTTGATCCCCATTTGTGAGTTTCACAGCTGACAGTTTTAACAACCAAAGTCAATGGAGGGAGCTGGATTTGCATCTTCATCAAATCTCAAAAAAGACCCTACAGGAGCTTCTTCATAGCAGGCAACAAAGAGAACAATAAACAAAGTAATGTTGTCATTCCATGCGTTGCAGGCATATCGGAAAAGCTCAGGAAGATCTTCAGCCAACACAATATATATGCACACTTCAAGAATACACTAAGGCAGAAGCTTGTCCATCCCAAGGATAAAACACCCTGACACAAACTAAGCAACGTGGTATATGCAGTACAATGCAGTGAGCCATGTGCAGAACTGTACATTGGGGAAATAAAACAACCACTTTATAAATGCATGGCACAACATAGGACAACAAACCCATCAGGACTAGATTCAGCAGTCCATCTGCATTTAAAAGACAAAGGCTGCTCTTTTGAAGACAGTAATGTTCACATTTTGGACAGAGAGGACCACTCATTTGAAAGAGGGGTCAAAGAGGCTATCTATGTCAAAAATGAACTTCCCTCTCTCAACAGAATGGGAGGGATATGGCATCATCTATCTCCAGTCTACAACACAGTCCTTTCAATATTCCAAGAAGGCTCCACACCCATTTGCACCACTCAGGTTACCCTGATGACACAGATAAACTTCTAAGTGGCCTTAATGACTCATGAAAACAATGCAAATGACCAGCTGTCTACAAGGATTATCCTTCTATTCCCCACCACTCAATCGGAGCTGAAGAAGCTTATTGGGTAAGAAGAAAAACATCTTCACACATACACACACACAAAAAAAAACAGAAAGTGCAGTTGCCTCTTGAAAAAGCATCTTTGGGTCTGGTCTCAGTTGTGATCATAAGTCAACCTGTATTGCCAAAGGCAAGCTAGCCAGTTGACAATTTTATCCTATTCTTGGTTTACCTCTATACATATGACAAAACAGAGAAGCTATTCTAACTTCAAGCACTATCTCCATAAGAGGTAGTGTGTATCTATTTAAAGGTACTGTCTTCAATTCAACTAAATAATTATATACTTCTATTGAAAAGTGTCCTTCAAAATCAGGTGAATCTCATGTGAAGTCTGGCCTTTTTATACTTATTGTTCTCTTTCAAGCTACTGAAAACAATATGGTTGATAATTAACATTGAGAGTCTCAAAGGTTTGTTCTAGGGCTAAGAATCCATTGCCTTAACCACTGTATTTTTAAATAAGCTTGTTTCTAATATGTATATTTTTGCAAAATTACTTTCCCCTAATATAACATTTTAGGATGTTATTTGCAGATGTTTCATTACCCACTGCACTGGTGATGTTACCTACTTTGGGTAATGAAATTTCTGTAAGAAAACAACCAAGCTCAGAGAGCACCAAGGTCCTCTCTTTTCAACGCTGAGCTAGATTTATTTTCCTTTATTGCTCTTTTCCCCTTTCAGGCCTTTTCCTTACACAACACAGATCTACCCTGTGAACAGCTTGGATTGCATTTCAGGATGCAGGAAGTTTAGAAAGTTTGACAGGTAAATTCTTACTAAAAGGCAAATTACATGAGAATTTTTCCCCCCAAACCTAACTGTGATATATTGGAGCCTTTACAAAGTTGTTAAAGCTGTAAATGTATTGCATGCATATTAGAGCCTCCACCCTCCCTTTAGATTACTATATTTATTAAGCAGAGGGCAAGATTCTGCTTAAATGGGGGAGGGGGTGGTGTTGCATCCTACAATCCCAAAGAGACCATTATTCTTAAATCCTTGTAGTTCTGGAATGTTAGTCCAGCCTCTTTCTTTTGCCTCTCAAAACAGAGCAGCCAAAGAAGGGAAGGAGTGATCATGTTCAGCCAAACAGCTGCAAAGAGAATTTCTCCAAAGGCAAAAAGCAAAGAAATTTGGCTTCGAATGTGAAGGTTTCCCAGTGGTTCCGTAGCATTCAGAGTCCTCCTAAGGAAGTGGCTTTGAATGTCTCTCATCTGAATTCGGCTGTTGTTGTTTTTTGTACAACCATCAAAGAGAACTTTTTTTTTTGCCAGAGTGAGTCTGTGCTGCTGAGCAAAGCATGTCCTTATGCTCCTGAGCGTTACCTGAACAGTTGGCTTGGTATCTTTGATCCCCCTTCATTTGGTTGCTATTTCTTTATTACTCCACTGACACCTTGAAACCTTTGTTTTCTCTGATGCTTCTTTGCTTTGTAGTGGTTTTGCCCTCATAAAGAAGAGTATGAACTTTGATGCTCTTAACCCTTGACTAGCTCGCTATTGTCTTAATCCCACCAAAAGAGCAAAACCTCAGCATCATGTCAGGCAGAGCCATTCTCACTAGGTCAGGTGGAAATCCAGAGGTTTTGATAGCTTGAAATAGATTATCTCTTCTCAGATTTTCAGGTTCTTTTTATTTCTATTCCTCACAAGATTGCACTTTGGATTAAACACTCATAAGAAATTTGTGTACGTTTAATGCATATTTCCCTGATACTGACATTTTCCCCATATGTGCACATATTTTCTAATTTTATAATTTTTAGAAGTGATTTTTCATTCATATAATGCTTTCTTGTACATTCTTTCTAAAGTGTACTATATTTCTCTAACACATATATATTATTTCAGTGGTGAAATTCAATTTTTTTTTACTACAGGTTCTGTGGGCATGACAAGGTGGGCGTGGCAAGGTGGGCGTGGCAAAATCTCCATTCTTACCCTATTCCAGGGGAAGGATATTGCAAAATCTGCATTCCCACCCCACTCTGAGGCCAGCCAGGGGTGGTATTTTCTGGTTCTCCGAACTACTCAAAATTTCTGCTACCGGTTCTCCAGAACCTGTCAGAACCTGCTGAATTTCACCCCTGCATTATTTAATTAAAAAGATGGCAACAAAGCAACACTTGAAAGGTGAGAGACAACATAAGAAAATGGAGAATGCAGGAAAAGAAATCAGAAAAAAATTGAGAGATTAAAAAATAAACCTGATATTGACTAAATACAGATATTGTTTAATACAGACATTTCATACAAAAGATCCTACATTTATTCTTCAATAGTAATGAACAGGTAATCAATAAGTAAGATACCCTTTTCCCCCTAACAACTGAGAACTTTATAGGCTTGGTTCTAGCATATGAAGCTACTCAAGAAAATATATTTGGGCACAGTAAAAAAAACACATCATTTGATGCCTACATACTTTGAAGAATGCCTTGATTGCTGTTTTTCAATGAATATATGATGCTTCCTACAAGAATTTATTGGGTGTTAGCATAATGCAAGATGAAAAATGACATACTGAATATTACTGTAAAATATTGACTTACTTTATTATAAAGGAATACTAAATGCATCTCTTGTTCACCAAACTTCTGACAGATTCTGCTTTTTCTCTAGATGGCAGCTCTTCAAATAGGAAAAGGCTTACTCATTCTACCCTTCCCTAGGCACTGCAATAGCCCTAGCCCTACTGTGCTTGCATTATAGCTAGCTACTACCCAGAAGTCATTCTCATCCATCATTCCAGCTAACAATGACAGTCTCCTGCTGGACTGCTTCTTACTGCTCCAGCTACATTGATGTCACTGACAATAGATAGACACATTTGTCATAATTATGTGGAAAAAAAATTCCCCTCCATTAATTGGAAAGCATGTTACTTGGCCTGAAGTCTGTGCAGCTATCGATGTCAGATCACCATGCAGAAACCCCTCAGGGAGTCCATGTCCAAGAGGAAATGGAACAGCTTCCAAGCAAGCAAGCAAGCAGCTGCACCCTGTCAGCTTGATAAAAAGCAATCTTCTTCAACAATAGACTCCAAGCATTTGTCCTACTGTAGAGACATTACAAGCAGGGCGTCCTTCAGCTTGTGTTTGTGTATCTCATGTCTGCCAGTTCTGGGTTCTTTCCCATCAATCAGCAGCATTATTTTAACTGGATTGTGTGAAAGGGAAACCTGGGCTGAGAAGTTCCAAAAGGCTTTGAGCAAAAGGGGAACCATAGTCTGGCAACACACATTGGGAAGATCTGAAAGAGAGGTGGTGGCAGGCAGAAATGTTTTTTAATTTAATTTAATTAATTAATTTAATTTAATTTATTAGATTTATAGGCCGCCCAATCCCGGAGGATTATCATCATCAGCAATGGCACTCATAGTATGGCAGCTCTCTGAGAAATGTGACAATACCAACTGTTATATGGTTACTCATTTTTCAGTTGTGTTGTAATCTCATCAAATTAGAGAATAGAGTGGAAGTTTGGATCAGATAAATGGCATAGTTGTTGAAATATTTCAGATATTGTCAAAGCATAAATCCGATAATGCCTGGAGCTCAGTTGGAAAAGATCCTTGGTTTGGTTTTTGTTTGTAGATGAACTTTTATGATATAAACTAACAGAATAACAGAGTTGGAAGAGACTTTGGAGGTCTTCTAGTCCAACTCCCTGCTCAAACAGGAAACCCTACACCAGTGATGGCTAACTCTTTTGTCGTTGCATGCAGAAAGTGTGTGCATGCTTGCATCCACACACAACTCCCATGTCCTGCCTCCCCTGTGCATGTGTGCTTGACCCCCCCTCTCTGCAGCCTCCTGGGACCAAACACGGGCTGCAGGGAGTGGTACCCCGTGCACCCCTACGCCTGCACATGCATGCACAATGGCCCTGCACATGCCCTTGCGACTCTCCAGAGACCCAAAAGTCAGCTAGCCAGCAGGAGGCAGTGTGCAAGCGCAGTGTAGCTGAGCTGGGAGGATTGCTCTGTGTGCCACCTGTGGCACGCATACCATAGGTTCGCCATCATGGCCCTATACCATTTCAGGTACATGGTTGTCCATCTCCAGTGTTGGAGCACCCATAACTTCTGGAGGCAAGTCATCCCACTGATTAATTGTTCTGTAATGAACTTAGTTCATATCCTTAGTTTTAGGTGGGTTGTCTCCTTCATTAGTTTCTCCCTGATCTAGTAATTGCTGCCCCACAGCTGAGTCATAGTTTTGAACCTGGATTCTAACTCCTTTGTTTAATGGTGCTACTCTCTCCCTTCAGGGAGACTACAGTCTCCGGTAGTTTTAACTGCAATGAAAAAGCTTATTGGAAATATAAAATGAATACCTAATAACAGAGCTATCTGGGAAAGCAATTCAGGACTGTTGAAAGCTGATTTATATCAAGACCATTGATTACTTGTTGGAGACTTACAGAACCCTACATTTTTAATAATGCATTAAAAATACTGATATTATTTCTGTTTTAGTTTTGAGCAATTTTGGTATCAATATTATCTCTTTCTCTAATCAAGTATACAAGGACACATCATTTTTCATCATCATGATTTGGTTTATTGGATATTTATCAAAAGTAATACAAAAACAGTAACCTGAGAGGGTTTCTTTAAAAGGAACATTAAATGTGTTCCCTCGTATCTGTTTCAGATATTCTTCAAAAAAAAAGCTGCGGAGCCCATTTTACATTTTACATATCATGCAAACAATATTTAAAGCACTTAATATTAAACAGATTGTGGGAGCACATAAGTAGTCTATGGAATTTTCTGATAACAGATGAGATATTGGCTGTCACTTGAAGAAACTAAAGCTCTTAATGCCCTCATATACCCAGCTGTTTATAGGATCAGTAAGGTGGACTTCTCAATCCTATCTTCAATCCTCAAAAATGTGTTTTCCTTCATCTAGTTGTCTATTAGCTTTTCATTCTATAGGATACTATCTATCTAGTAAGATGAGATGATGATAATGATGATGAGCTGGATGTAGAAAGGTTTTCTTTACTTCAATTGTTCTATGAGGTAATTATCTGGCAGGATTTAGATTTATTGGGATGTGGAGCTTCCATTGTATAGGTTGCCTAAGCGATTCTATCTATTCCAATAGTTTCTTAAAAGTTCTTAAGAATTTTCTTGTCATTGGAAGATTATTCTTTGAATTTGTGGTTAAAATAGTTTATTTGACTACTCCTGAGCTACCTTTTCTCACTAGCTAATGTCAAATGAGATACCGGATTTTCAGTGGGGCTGGTAACAATGTAATGAGTGGAATAAATGCTAGAACAGAATGTTAAATCAGTTCTACCAAACACAAACTAGACCTCACTTAAAGCATCTATTCATTTAGTGTATATCAATGGTGTTGGCAGTAATCTTAACATTACAAAACTCTAAACATACAAGTAACGGTGGGAGGATTTTGGAGTTCTAGTAGACAATCATTTAAATATGACCAACAATGTGTGTTAGCAGCCCAAAATGCCAATGTAATCCTAGGCTGCATTAATAGAGGGATAGAATTAAGATCACATGAAGCATTAGTACCACTTAGTTAGACACACTTGAATGAATGCATTCAAATTGGGTCATCACAATATAAAAAAAATGACACTAACAGCAACAAGGATGATTAGGGGACTGGAGGCTAAAACATATGAACAGTTGGAGAAATTGGGTATGTCTAGTTTAGTGAAAACTGGAGGCTTTTAAGAAGAGACTGGACAGCCACTTATTTGAAATGAATAGGGTCTCCTGCTTGACCCAAGGGTTGGACTAGAAGACTTTCAAGCTCCCTTCAACTCTGTTATTCTAGGTTCTATGTTCATTTCTGTCTAAGACTAGAACAATGAACATTTTAGGCTGTAAAGATTTTTCATAACTTTTGTTCATGTTTTCTTATTAATGATTCTCTTTTTTCATTTTTTCATGAAGATGAGGAATGTCTTGTATGATTTGTTTGTTTTGACACCAGGTTCTTGGAAGAAAGGTATTTCAAAAATATTTCATATTATAGGAAAGATTTGGATAGCTTGGAGAAGGGAAACCCTGTCTTCAGTATGAACCAAATATTTTGATAACTATAAATAAGAGAATACAATTAACTAATTTCCTGATTTTGCTAGACTGAAGCTGAAAGTTCTATAAATCATGGAAAAATACTTCTGGCAAGATTATTAAGTTACTTTTGTTGAACTCTGAATTTGGTTTGTTTGCTTTAAGATTGAGCTAAATATCTGGACATATAAGCTTTTCCAAACACAGTTTGAATTTTCAACCTCAGAAGAAGAAACTATTGCTACTATAAGAGGCCTGGAAGTCTATTCTAGCCTTGTTTCACCCTCTATGGAAAACACAATATGAATAGTTTTTCTTTGAGATTAACATGATACGCTTAAACTAGGCAAGCCAAACAAAACACAAGCAGTTGCAAATTTCTTCAGTATTATTCTGCCAATAAACTTTTGCAAGGCTAGTGGGTTACTTTTTAAAAGAGTTCATTCTTTGTACACTGAAGATGCCTAAAGGTTAGGATGCAAACTCGTAATAATGTAAGATAAGCAGAGTTTCAATATCCTCAGAATTGAATTTTTCTTCTAGAATATCTTTACCATAATGCAAAATGTTATTCTAGCAAATCGCCGGTTATAATGCACAACTCCTTCTCCACAGCAAGTCTGCAAATGTTAAAATCTTGTACTGGGAAATGTAAAATCAAATGTGTTTTCTGCAATGTTTCTGTCTGCATATTTAAAACACATTGGAAATGACTGGAGAATAATATTTTGCTTAGTTGCATTGTTTCAGCTAAAATGCCATGCTTTGCTTTCTCATGTATTGTATATGTGTGTATGTAGAATTAATTTTTATTTATTATGTGCCATTAAATCATTTTTGACTCCTAGTGCTCACATAAATAAATTTTCTACATGTCCCTAACTGTTCTTTCAGGTCCTTGAACAGATCTATGTTTTTTGTCCAGAATGCAAACTAATTTTGGGAAAAAAGGACTTTTATATTGTTCCAAATATTTTTCCTACTATTTTCTCAAATTAAGCAGGTGATCCCCAAAAAAGATATTCAGGTAGTAATATAATATAGCTTAGGAAGGGTTGAAATGTTGGCTGTTTTAGTAGCTGTAGGTTTATTCATGTCATATTAAGATATTGTGTAATACCATTGTTCATGTTACATTGCAGATGAAACTTTGATCGATAAAACCATCTAATTTATATCAATTGATTTATATTATTCCAGATATCATCCCTGCTATAGTAACACATACGGCTGCATCCTTTGATGTCTTTTCCAGAATAGAGAGATCACACATTTCCAACAACTTTCCTTGACATCTAAAAATAATATCATTTTTTCAATTTCTTAATACATCTTTTAGTCCCCAATGTTCAATGCAACCATAATTCCTGATAAATCATCAAATTCCAAAGCTTTTATATATAATATTTTATTAAAATTTCCCCATAAAGCTGCATATAATGTCGGTATACTGTATATTATATACAAATCAGTTTATACATTATTTAAAAAAATATCATATGACCATATTGTATGGATCAATGAGCTCTCAATTTTTTACACTTCCAGTATTAAAATGATATTTTTTTTAAAAATCATTCTTTCAAAAACACTGTTTATGCCAATAATAGCATTTGCAAAACTTACCAGAATTACTAACTGGCTTGATGTAGAAAAAGTTGCTTGTTAGGTTTACCAAGCTAAAATAAATTGTTAAGCATTATTACAATATAAGAAGTTATAACATGATCAGTTTGAGAATTCCCAAATTTAGAGATGTGAATATTTATGAAGAATGTATAAGAGATTATAGTTACTGTACAGGGAAGAAATGACATCCAGATCATAATCTTTTGAGACTGAAAGTTGCATTTTTAAAATAAACATGCACGTTTTCTTGTTTCTAAAAAAACCCTCCACAGTAATCAAACACACAAATAGAAACTGAAAACCCATGGTTGTCTCTTCTCGTTTCTTTAAGCCTAATGGCTGAAATTCAATTTCTATATAGAGAATAGCTCTTTGGACATTACAGATTTATTTAATTCTCCTTTTTTATCTGAAGATATGGCTTTATGATTTAATAAGTGTCATTTTTTTCAGTTTTATAACTAGGTAACTTAATTGATTTTGGGTGAATCAAGAGTTTCCTATTGATTTTATGTTGATATACTAGGGTAAGATAAAATTCTTACTTTGCTTTCTGACTAATCTTATGTAATGCTGGAATCTTCCTGGATACACCTTTCTGGCAAAATTATACCATAATTTGACTTACCAGTAGAGCCTACTGAATTGCAGTTTAAGTTTTCACCTTAGCAGAAAGTATCAATTTAAGTGATGGTCAGATTATTTTGTCCATGTAAACAATCAGAATGCCTTGTGAGTAAGATTCTTCAGAAGTAAGACTCACTTGAGAAATAAAGCTTTGAGATGTGGCAGATAGAATATCAGGAAAATTTTGGTACATGGTATTTATGAGACACTATAGTGTAGTGGCAGTGGTAGTCAACCTTTTTATACCTACCGCCCACTTTTGTATCTCTGTTAGTAGTAAAATTTTCTAACCGCCCACTGGTTCCATATTAATGGTAATTTATAAAGTAGGGAAGTAACTTTACTTTATAAAATTTATAAAGCAGAGTTTTAGCAAACCCCTACCGCCCACCATGAAAGCTGGAACGCCCACTAGTGGGCGGTAGGGACCAGGTTGACTACCACTGGGGTAAGGCATCAGGTTAGAAACTGGGAAATTTAGTCCTGCTAGATGATCTTGGGCTGGTCACTTTTTCCTGGCCCAGGGAACAAGGCAATGGCACTTCCAAAACCTAGCCAAAGAAACTGCAGGTAATCACCAGGAATCAAGAATAACTTTGACAGCCCCCCCCCCAACTCCAATATTTAACAAAGGAAATTTTGCATCTTGGAGCGAAGGGAAAGGACGCGACAAGCGGGTATGCAACAGCAACCTTTATTGAGGTCAGAGTAACTACGATTCAACGTGGCGTGGTTCGCGCCAAACATTTATACCCCCGGGTTTGAACGAGGAGCCAATGGGGCGTCGAGTAGCTCGACCTATCAGGGCGAGGATTGAACCGGCTCCGCCCGGGAACCAATCAGAAAGGGAGTCCTTATTCCCGCGCTTGTATTTCCCGCGCTAGTATTCAACACCCCTCCCCCCCTAGTCAAAAGAGTTCCTTAGGAAGGGCAAACATAGTCTTTCCCCCCCTAGTCAAAAGAGTTCCTTAGGAAGGGCAAACATAGTCTTTCAAGTAGGTGGGACGGTGACGTTCTCGTCCCGACCTTCGTGGCTCCCCGGCGGTTGTCGTCGGGGGGGAAACCGCCGGCGGTGGTGTGTCCGTGGTGGGGCGGTGAATCTGCGACGCGGTCCCAAGAGATGGCGCTGGCCCCGGGCCCGGTGTCCGATGTCCGTTTGCCCGGGGTGGCGTCTCTGTGGCAACAGGAGCGTCCGACAGTGGCCCCGTGCGGTCTGGTTGGGGAGTAGGTTCAGAGTCTCGATAAGGGCTTCGAGGAAAGGAGTAGCCGGGTGAGGCGCGTCTGTCCGAAAAGTTCGTATCGGCTTGTCCCCTGTTCCCCGGGTGGAGGCGGTCCGTTGGGGGAAAGGTCCTCGAGGGTGGCTCATGCTGAGAGCGGGTGCCTGAGAGGGTCGGGCCGTCTGTATCCGCGGGGAGGCGTCGCCTTAACTGGTCCACGTGGCGCCTCCATTGTGTTCCGTCGGCCAGTTCGACCCTGAAGGAACAGGGGCCAGTCAGGGCTGTGATGGTTGCGGGAACCCACCGTGGATCCCCAGAAAAGGAGCGGGCCCATACAGGATCCCCTAGCTTAAATGTGTGGGAAGGAAGGGCCCCCAGGTTGCTCGGCAGATCCCCTGCGTAAAGTGGATGGAGCCTGTCTAGGGGGGTTCGCAATCTCCTACCCATCAAGAGCTCCGCGGGACTTTTATTAGTCGTTGGGCAGGGTATGGAGTGCTGGCTCAAGAGGTAAGCCGCCACTCTTTCTTGCCAGTCGCCCTGGTCCATGCGGCCCAAGGCTTCTTTGGCTGAGCGAACTGCGCGCTCCGCCCGGCCGTTGCTAGCTGGGTGATAAGGGGCTGTGGCTGCGTGTCTGATTCCTTGTTCGGCCAGGAATTCTTGGAACGTGGTGGAGGTAAACTGGGGCCCGTTGTCGGAGACTATCACATCCGGTAACCCATGTGTGGCGAACATCTTGCGAAGGGCCCTCACTGTACTCTCTGCTGTGGTGGAGGTCATGATTACCAGCTCCACCCACTTGGAGTAAGCATCGACTACTATCATGAAGTTTCGGCCGTGGAAAGGGCCGGCAAAGTCAATGTGTAAACGGGACCATGGGCCTCTAGGGATTTCCCACTCACGAGGGGCGGCTGTGGGGGGATTCGGCCTAGAGTTTTGGCAGATCCTGCATCGGCCTACGTAGTCTGCAATTTCCGAATCTAGCAAGGGCCACCACACATAGCTACGGGCTAAGGCTTTCATTCACGCTATGCCTGGATGGTTTTTGTGGAGTGCGGGCAGGATTCGTGCCCGCAGGGCTGTGGGGATTACTACCCTATCCCCCCAGACAAGACAACCCCCGTGAAGGGCGAGTTCGGCTTGTCGTACTTTAAATGGTCGGAATTCTTCCGCTACCTTTTCCGCGGGCCAACCCCTCAAAACCCATGAAGCTACTTGGGATAGGACGGGGTCAGCCTTTGTGCAGGCTGCGACGTCCGCGGCAGAGACGGGGAGGTCGGATTCGGCGATGGACAGAATAGAGAGCGCGGGCACGTGGGCTGTGTCCGTCTCTGGCAGAGGGCAACGGCTCAGGGCGTCTGCGTGCCCTAGCTGTTTGCCCGGACGGTATAACAGTGTATACGAATACGCCGTTAGGAACTCCGTCCAGCGTGTCATGCGGGGAGACAAAATGGGTGGGGTTGGCTTGTCGCCTGCCAGTAGCCCCAGGAGGGGCTTGTGATCCGTGACAAGGGTGAAATTCCTACCATAGAGGTAGTCATGGAACCGCTTAATGCCGGACACTGCAGCCAGGGCTTCTTTATCGATTTGGCTGTAGTTCCGCTCCGTGGAGGAGAGTGTCCGGGAATAGAAAGCTATGGGGGCCTCTGAGCCGTTCGGGAGGACATGGCTCAGGACCGCCCCTATGCCATAGGGAGAAGCGTCGCAAGTCAGAACTAGGGGCATCCTATCGCTATATTGAATTAGGACTGCCGACGAGGTTAAAATGTCTTTTATAGCCGCGAACGCGTGCGCTTCACGGCTACCCCATTGCCAGGCCGCTGACCGGTCAAGTAGTCGGTGTAGCGGCTCAGCTAGCGACGCCTTGTGGGGGATAAAAGGGGCGTAGAAGTTTAAAAGCCCCAGGAACGCCTGCAATTCCGCCCTAGAGGTGGGTGCGGGTGCGTTTTTGATGGCGGCGACTTTGGAAGGAGTGGGGTGGATGCCTTGGGCATCAATGAGGAACCCCAAGAATTCTACTTTGGGAACAGCAATCTCGCATTTGCTGCGCTTTAGTTTCAGTCCTGCCTCCCTAAAACGTGTGAGAACCTCCCGCAGTGTTTTCAGGAGTTCCGAGTGGCTGGGGGCTGCGACCAGGACGTCGTCGAAGTAGGGAACGACGCCTGGGAGCCCGTGGAGCAACCGCTCCATGAGGCTCTGAAAAATCCCCGGGGCAACCGCAACGCCGAATTGGAGGCGGCGGCAACGGAAGGCCCCGCGGTGGGTGACGATGGTCTGGGCTGTAGCCGCATCGTCGTCTACGGGAAGCTGCTGGTAGGCCTGTGCCATATCTAGCTTGGCGAAAATGTGGCCCTGCCCTAAGGAGTGGAGTAGGTGTTGCACTACGGGAACCGGATATGGATTTGCCTGCAGGGCCAAATTGATGGTCGACTTATAGTCGGCACATATTCTCACCGATCCGTCGGGTTTGACCGGGAGGACTATGGGGGTTTCCCAACGGGCGTGATCTACGGGCTCGATTACCCCCTGCTCTATAAGCTTATCAAGTTCAGCGTCTACCTTTGCTCTCAATGCGAAGGGGACCCTGCGTGCCTTCAGCCTAATGGGAGCGACCTGGGGATCAAGGCAGAGGGAAATGGGGGTGCCCTTATAACAGCCCAATTTCCCATCGAACACATCTGCGAACTCATCTAGAACGCTATCTACGGTGAGGGGAACTACCCTGTGCACCCCTTCTATGGTGAGGCCCAAGGCGGGAAACCAATCCAACCCAAGGAGAGCGGGCAGATCGTTCCTGACGATTAGAACTGGGAGTTTCCCCTTAAAATCCCCGTATTCCACCTGGATGTGGAATATTCCAGCCGTGGGAATCCCATTTCCCTGGTAGTCTAGGAGGGAGACCCCGACGGGGCGCAATTTGCTCTGGGGAACCCCGGGACAAAGGCGGGAAAACAAGGCCCAAGATAGGAGGGAACGGGAAGACCCGGAGTCCACCTCCATTCGACAAAGCTGACCTTCGAGTCGGACGGCGGTGCTTATTTTGCGATTGCCGGCGGGAACGTGGGACGCCTGGTAGACCACGCAGTCGGCGCGGGAGGGCTGGTAGGTTGAGTGGCAGTCCTCAGCTCGCCTCGCAGGACGTGGCTGTTGGCGGCGTTGCGATGCCTGGCGCTGGTCGCTGGGCTGCATAAACGATGGGGCTGGCACGAGAGCCCGGCAGACCCTGGCGAGGTGTCCTTCTCCTCGGCAGCGGCGGCAGACGGCAGAACGGAACGGGCAGGATGCGCGGCTGTGGCGGCCGCCGCATCCACGGCAAGGTGCGTTTGAGGCTGGCTGAGCGGGCGTCGGTGGTTGCTGGGGTGGCCTCCGCTTCGGCTGCGTCCTCATTTGTCCGACGGTTTCCTCCTCCTCCTCCTCGTCTTCAGCAGGAGAGAGGTCGTCGACGAGGTTCGTCTGGGTGGAAGGCCCCGCGGCGGTTTGCGCGGGGGTTTTCAGCTGGAGGCGTTCGATGTCGGCCGTGGATTGTTCGGAGAGCTCCGCTGCTCGCGCGGTCTCCACGGCTTGCATCAAGGTAATTTTGTGATTCCGGAGCATGCGGCTGCGCAAATGCACGTCGCGGACCCCGCATACAAACTGCTCCACGAGGTTCTCCTCCAGGTCTGCAAAATCGCACTGGGCGGCCACTGTGCGCAAAGCCTCTAGAAACTGGCTGATGGATTCGTTGGGCTTTTGCACTCGGCGGCGGAAGGTGAAGCGGCGCGCTATCAGAGAGGGTGAGGGAGCGTAGTGGTTCCTCAGCCTGGACATCAGCTCGTCCCACCCAAGTTTGTATGCTGGCCTCGGGGCGGCCAGGGCTCTCGCAGAGGCGAACATGGAAGGCTCACAGCAGGACAAGAAGAAGCTGCATTTCTCTTCGTCGGTCTGTGCCTGGTTCTTCGAGGCGATTAAGTAGCACTCGAAACGCTCCATGAAGCCATCCCATGATTCTCCGGCGGCTCCGAATGGCGCGAAAGGAGGAAGTGATGATGCCATCGTGGTGTGGAGCCAGAGAGAGAGAGGAAGAGGGCGGAGAAAATTTTGCGTTCGCTGCCGGAGTTCTCAGCCTGAGGATAGCGTTCGTGCTGGTTCAGACGCGGTGGCAGCTGGCTTGTTCTTCTCCGTGGTCGCGGGAATCGGAATCCCACCTTCGTCGCCAGTTTTGCATCTTGGAGCGAAGGGAAAGGACGCGACAAGCGGGTATGCAACAGCAACCTTTATTGAGGTCAGAGTAACTACGATTCAACGTGGCGTGGTTCGCGCCAAACATTTATACCCCCGGGTTTGAACGAGGAGCCAATGGGGCGTCGAGTAGCTCGACCTATCAGGGCAAGGATTGAACCGGCTCCGCCCGGGAACCAATCAGAAAGGGAGTCCTTATTCCCGCGCTTGTATTTCCCGCGCTAGTATTCAACACCAAAAGATTTGGGAGATGATGTATTCTCTGAATATGTTTATGAGTATGTTTAAACTTAAAAAGGGTGGATGACCATCTGTCAAGAACATTGTAATAGTGGATTCAGCAGTAGGCAAGTTATTGGTCTATATATAATCTCCAGGGTTCCTTATAATTCCTATATTTTATAGGAGTTGGCCCTGGACATTATCCTGTATTTTTTTCAGCTAACTCAGTAAAGCTTAACCTCCACAGAACACTATGATTTTTCAAATTCAGTTCAATCACTTTCCTGATATGAACATAGAGTTATAAGAATTTTCTGTTACTCTCGGTCTACCCTGGCGACATGTGAAACACTTGTCTAGGATTGTAGAGACATAGTGGGTCTAATACCTGTCACACCTTGACTTGTTGAGTGTTAACACAACTCAGGGATCCAAAAGCTGTCATTACAAGGCATTAGCATGAGAAAAGGAGCACTCCTTCTGTTTTGGCATGTCATACCCCGATGACAGGGAGCACAAATATAGTCAGGCACACAAAACGGTGCAATTCCACATTGCCTTTGACAATGTTGGGCACCAAGATTGTCACTCTTATGACACAGCCCACCCTCCCCCCTGCCCACGCTGGCATTTGGAAAAACAGCAACTCGCCCACCACTTTTATTTCCACACAATGTATCAATAATTACTTGTCAGGGCTTTTGCTTATAGACCTGGAATGGTAAATAAGTGCTCATTATGCCTGGGGAAAAATGTTGCAAGCTTTACTATAAATCTTGGGTTACAAATGTTCACAATAGGAGCTATTGACACAGAGTCAAGCACTCACATTAACATGTAAAGTCATGTTGCCTTAAAGAGGGTTTGACAAACTAACTTGCAGCTGAGGAGTTTCTTGACCTTTACTTTGACTGCCTTGGCAACCAAATGAGGCCTCGTCCACTTTAAAATCCAAAAGGAGAGATCTGTGTGAATTAAACAGTCTCTCTGAGAAATATGCTTATCTCTGCCTTAGCAAGAACTTTTAGAAGAGCCCCTCGCAAAATTATTATGGCAAAAACATACTTAAGGTGGAGCGGCAGCAACATGTCAGGGCTGGTTTTTCCATTTTTTTACCGAGTGAAAACATAACTATAGCCCTCAAAAGAAGAAAAAGTGATTCCAAAATGCTTTTGCAATCCTTTAATATCTAGTTCTCTGATAATAAATTATAAGGTCACAAGCCAGGTTGGAGTCGAGTGGGTTCAAGTCTGTTTATTTTCTGCCCACAAAGCTGATGGCGAGAATTCCCCTCTCTAGGATTTCTTCAGTCATTCCAATCATGGCTACGAAAGTTCCCTAACATAACAATAATTTATTGCGCTGAAGGTTGCAATTGGAAAGCTTTGGCTAAGAGAAATCTTGGCACAATGTAATTTTTTTCTCTCAGAAACTATGAGAGCAAAAAGAAAGGAAAACACAGAATTGGCCTGTTATTCATAAAACTAGGTGTGATTGGATTACTATGATTGTTGTTCATATATTGTTTATATATAAGGTACTTCAGCTACGTCTGTTTCTAATAGTGTCATAATGCACAACATGTCTAGTTTCATTTTTATGGGGTCTAACTGAGTTTGGTAAAAGAGATTTTGCTTTCCATTTTTCTTGAAAATGAGAAGGCGATTTCAGTGGATTGTGGTGTTTGTGGACATGCTTACAATAATTACAAGATGGCCAACATGTACAACTGTGTGTTGAATTCTATATTGTATAGTCCTCTCACTAGCATTCTGCACATTCTCTGACTTTGTTGTCAATAATCAACAGTTACATAAAGTACCAATAAAGAAGAATATTTGTAGTTTAGGGTTGAAATGAGGTAACAATATCAGTGCTGATTTGGGTAACAAAATGTTTACAAGAGAACAACCAAGCTCAGAGAGCACCAAGATCCCCTCAGGAAATCTTCTCATGATGCTTTTTCAAAGCAGGAAGTGTGGGCAGGGAGACTTGGAAATATGTAGATCTGAGGACAACAACATCATAACCAAAACGAGCAATTTTTTCACCTGCAACCAGAAAGTTAGTTCTCACTCGCCATCTTCAGATTGCTGTTTTGGGCATGTAACGACCTGGGTGCACACATCGCAGAACACAAGAATGCAGTCAGAAAAAAAGAAAAAACTTCCTCCCTTTTCCAGCACCTTAAAGCAACAGGACATGAAATTGATTTTGAAGGAACCAAATTAATCTCCAAAACTGAACACTTCAACAAGAGAATAATTATGGAAGCTATTGAAATAGAGAAACACCCCACAACATGAATAAACGTGATGATACCTCCCACCTACCAGCTATCTGGAAACCAGTCCTAGTCAACAAATGAGCCCCATCCACCACCCAGGGCATTACAACACGAAACAACAATGGACACACAGCCAGCACCAATCAGCATTAATCTACCAATCATGATACAACCACACAACCAATCATTCCACTTACTGAAACAAAGCCAGCACTCCACCCCACACCAAGATTTATAGAAAAAACAACAGCCCTTTTTTGCAGAAAAAGAAAACTTGCTAGACATATTTTTAAAGTTCAAAATGGATACAAAACCAAAGGGAACAGAATGTAACTTTTTCTGTGCCTTACCTTCTTGTGAATTAACACTTTATTTTTCATACAGTGTAGGACTATAACAGCCATTGTGTAGGACAAATAGGCAGAAGACTGGCAGAGCCCATCCACATCAACAAGCAGTCAGAAGAAACAATGAAACCCCCTTAATTTTACAACCAATGGAGAGACTTAACCATAATTTCATCCAGAAAACTATAAGATCCTAGACCAAAATGCAAAATGCAAAAAATTCTAGGAAATTCTTGGAAGCTTAACAAAGTTAAACTACATTTAGCCATCATTCAAAAGAGACAATAAAAAAAGGTTAAAAAGAAAACCAAAACACATCCTCTCCAGCAGTCAACACCTGCATAAAGGTAAAGGTTTCCCTCGGACCTATGTGCTAGTTGTTCCTGAATCTAGGGGGCAGTGCTCATGTCCGTTTCAAAGCTGAAGAGACAGCGCTATCTGAAGATGTCTCCGTGGTCTTGTGGCTGGCATGGCTAAACATTAAAGGCACACGGAACACTGTTATCTTCCCATCAAAAGGTAGTTCCTATTTTTATACTTGCATTTTTACATGCTTTCAAACTTCTAGGTTGGCAGAAGCTGGGATAAGTAATGGGAGCTCACTCCATTATGTGGTGCTAGGGATTCAAACTGACAAACTGCCAATCTTTCTGATCGACAAGCTCAGCATTTTAGCCACCATGTCCCTACACTCCTACAATACCTGCATTAACCTGGATTAATACCAGGAAAACAATGAAGGAGAAAACAATATCCTAATCAAGGAACTACTGAGGAGAAAAACCACATCCACACCACTGGCAGGGTAAGCTAATGTGTATAAAAAGGAAACAAACCCCAATGGATGTTGTTACCTAGTTAAGCAATGAAATGTCTGCAAGCAAACAGCCAAACTCAAAGCACCAAGGACTCCACAGTTCAACCCTACATATAGTTTCCACTAACAGAATTTAGTTTTTCTTCCAGACTGAATGGTATATCACATGTGAAATTAGGCATCGAAGTGAAAGCTAAGCTCATATAATTTGTGCACCTTTAGCAAAATATTTCATTTATAAATCCATTTAATGTATCAGTACAAAAGTACGTAATCAAACACCTGGCTTTCTCCATTGCATCTAGTCTAGCTTCAGATTCGGCAGTCATCATAAATAAACCCAAATAAAAAACTGTCATTCCAAATAAACAGCTGCCACTATGTATTTCAATTAGATATATGATTAGCATAGAAACAAACATTTTAATGCTATTAACAGCTTGATGGATTGATTTTGTTGCACCTTCTGGTATACAAAAGATATATAATATGATAATAGGGAATGAAAATAAATAAATAAAAACCCAAGATGGAATAGAACATGGTAAAAACTATGACAGAAAAGTGATTCATTGACAGGAGATTACCTACTAGACAGCAAATTACAGAAATGCTAAATTCAGAGATTCTTGACAATGATATAAAAACTATCTTTGGCTAACAATGTATAAAGATCTTTAGAAAGCAGGTAAAATCACTTTAATTCCTCAAGTAAGGGGAACTTATCCCAAATAACCAAAATGGAGGGTGAGGGGAACTTCAGAAAAGATCTCAAATTTTCTGCCAGCGTTTCTATTGATAACTTAATATGACTGAATGAAACATTTATTACTGTATAGTCAAAGAGCCCAAGAATAAACATAATAGATTCCTAATAGTAGAATCCTGTTACTTAGAAATAAACCTTGCTAGTTTTCAATGGGTTTCTTGAAATGAGAAATTTCTTCTGCAGAGGCTATGCAAATCCTGCAGTATTTCTTAAACTGGACTACTACAGTAGTATAATACAGTCTAACATTTTATTAGGGTAGTTATAATTTGGCTTCTGCTAAATCTCACCAATAGTTATATTTGATTATATAATATAGCAGCTATTATGTTATATTACAGTTATTTAATCAATGACTACATATGAAATAAATTGAATCTTTGAAGCTTCAGGATTCAGTTCTGTATTGGCTTTTTTCAGCTGCCTTCTCACTTTTGTAGCTTTTGTCTGTTTTATTCATGATTATTTGATTTTTGATTGCTATTTTGTAGGTATTCCCCAATGTTTATTTAAAACCCCATCCTATTTCTGCTTCTCCCCCAGTCATATTAATAACTTCTCCCCTTCCCCTCAATTTTCATTCAGCCTACCCAGTATAAATTTAACAAATGTCATATTTCATGTTTGTCCAGTGTATTACATTTGCCAGTGGTAATGTAATCTTTTAATATCATGCACAAATCAGTGTGTGTGTGTGTGTATGCACACTTTTTGGTGCATATTCTCAGTGTCCTTATATTTTGGAAATAGTTTGTTTTAACAAAAGCTAAACATTGACTCTAATGTCATTGGATAATATTTCCTTAGCCAATCCTAACAGTGTTTGGCAAATAAACCTCCCACTGTGCTGGCATAATAATGATTTATTCACAATGTGTCATAGTTTAAGCTATGATTGTGAAAACCACAAGTTTAAATCACCCACATTTACAAAATATTTGTTTCTGTAGATGTACATTTAAACTAAGCAAGACACTATACCAATATATTCACAAATGACCATCGCTTGACTGAGACTTTGTAGCTGAAATATTACTAAATATGTCTAATAGACTTAGAAGCAAGCCACAGACATGTCTTTCAAGTTTCCTCTTCAGTTTGCATTTGTTTGTAGAGTAGCAAAAGAGTGACACATTGCCATCTCATTGTAGATCATTTACTAGGCAAGGCTGCCTTTCTGCTATAGTCTTTCTGTGGGTTGGTAGAGTAGATCATAAAGAGAATTTTGACTTTTTTATTAGATGTAGCTCATGACTTACAATCACAATTGGGACTGGGATTTCCATTGTAAGACATTGTGGTTACCATTGTAACCAGAACCATTGTAAACCACAACCATTGCAAACCATTGTGATTCCAGCTTCCCAAATGTTTTTTTTTCCTGGACACTGGCAAAAAAGATTGCAAATTGCAATCATGTGACCTACCAGATGTTACAACTGCTCATAAACACGAGCCAGTTGCCAAGCACCTAAATTTGCAATCATGTGACTGTGGGGATAGTAAAACAGTTGTAAATGCAAGTAGAGATTGTCAATTTTTCTGAGGCAATTGTAGATTTCAACCATTGTTAAATGAATGATCATAAATTAAGGACTACTTGGAGTGGTTGCATATGTGGAAATTCATGCACATGTGGGAAAAGAAATTACGTGGATGATTCTCTGATTTCCCCCCCAAGGACTGGAGAAACTATTCAGTAGTTTCTCAAGGACAGAGCTTCCCTTTAAAGGTGACAGTAATACTGCTACTTGAAATATTCAATGATGTCTTCCCTTGGGATTGATCATGACATGTGTGAAGTCAGTGAGCTTCAGACTTTATTTATCCCTACCCTTTATCCACTTCATCATTAAATTAACTAATGATCATGACACTCTACTCATGAGAAGTCCTTCTTGGAAGAACTGTTTGAAGCAGTGGTGGGTTCCAGATCCTGTTGCAACTGGTACGCTGCGACGGGGCTGGATATCCACCTTGGTCATGTGCACTGTGCATGCATGTAAACGCCACCACCCTGTGACGCCCCAGCTCAGCGAGGTCACGCAGGCACCATACACTGTGCGCATGTACAATTAGCCCATTTCCCTTAAAAAGAGGTAAGGAACACGGGTGGGCGGGTGGGCCCACCAAAACATCATTCTGGTAAGGTGGCCGCTGCTCCCAGGACGTACCGCCCGGAACTAACCACTGGTTTGAAGACAGTATTGTTTTTATCAAATTGAGTGAAAACTGCTAGGGAAAAAAAATACAGGGGAATTTCAGGTCACAAATTGAGTCAACCTGCTTTTTCTTTTTCTTTTTTTATTTTCATGGTGGATAGTTTATAGAGTACAGAAAAAACTATTATGTAAATTATAGAAAGAAGATATTTATTATATTTTGTTACTACAAGCACCTACAGACCTACAAGGTAGTCAAAACCAAGAAATAGATGCCATGTAGACCTAAAACTAGTCTCATTAGAATGGTTATATTAACAGAATCTGGCAAGTTCCATGTACTTCCCCTCTTTTGTCTTCTTAATAATTAAAGGTACCTGTCTAAATTAGTTTCATGAATATTTCTCTTTATATGGGTTTGAGCCACATTCATCTGTTTGTTGCCTTAGTAACAGATCTTCTCTCTCTTTATCATACTCATTGCACTCACTTACTTATTATGGATTGTTTCCTGTTCAGTTCCAAATAGCAATGAAGCAACAAATGCATTAAAATAGAATAATAATCAAAACAGTATTCCCTAATGGAGCCTAATGGGGATAGGTCAATCGTTACTGTCCTCAAGTACTTTTCTGAAGAGCCCAATCTTCACAGTTCTTCAGAAAAACAGCAAGGGCTTCAAAAATCCACGGTATATTTAGCTTACATCTGTCTTTCAAACAGTAAACTATGCTCTCTAAAACAAAACATATGGCCACTCTAAAGGTGGGTTCCTACTGGTTCAGCCGAACTGGTAGTGGTTTGCCAGCCTGGGTTGCTGGAACCAGCAGCGACCCAGGCCAGCCATGCCTCTGAACCGGTTCCCTGGTCGGCACTGATTTTTTTTTCATTTTTTACTTTTCTGCACATGCGCAGACCTATTTATGGGGAACTGTGCATGTGCGTGGAGCTCGCGTCTGGTGCACGCATGAGCAAAGCGAGCACGTGCAAAATTGCACGTGCACTGAACCGGCAGTAATGCTGGGAGCAACCAACCCCCGTTCTAAATGATTTGCAGTAATCAACAAGGTAACAAAGTATTAATTAAAACATATTCAGTGGAAAATAGAGCTAGGAATGAGAAAGTAGTAGAAAGTCTCACAAGGTGGAGCTGGAAGTGTGCACAAAATTTTGTTTGTATTAAAGAAAATACATATTCATGGGTATAAGTGTGCATCATAATGCTGGAAAAAATGTCCTTCAGGTTTCAGTTCCGAGTGAGGAAAAAGACACTGGAAACATGGAGGCTACTTGGAAAGATGGTTTAATGATAAACAGGATCGCATGACCTAAGCTCCTGAACAGAAAAGGAGGATCACATGCTTCAAGATGTTGGGTGAAGAACAAAAAGGCAGAGATGCTGAAAATCCCTGCTTTTATGTCCTCTCTGGGCTTTGAACCTGAGCTTGTATTCTGATTGGTTGTCAGACTCCCATGGGGCCATGCAGGGACAACTCTGTAGGCTGTGTTTTGAGTCCAAGTTTGGTTGAACATTGCTTCTTCCCAGGTGCCCTGTGGTGAGATGGGTAAAGGGCTAATATTATCATGCCTTAATCCCATCACCCTGGAGCTGAAGGGGAGATCTTTGTTATGTAGAATACACTGGCTCAGGCCTTTCAATTGCCCATTGACAAAGGTGGGGATTATTAAGAGTGAGTCTGTTTCCTGCCTAAAAACATGTTTCTCCATTTCTTATCCAGGGAAATATAATATTCTGCCTTTGCAATATTTCTCAGGATATTTCATTTTTTTCCAGGAGAGTGGGGGTGGGTTTCCACTTCCTACAATAAGGACTGAGATCTTCTAATGACCTATGAGGTGAAGAGCAGAGAGTGCAGTTGTTTTCCCATGAAAGAAATTGTGGAAATCTTGTTTGAAGTGTGTGGACAAAGAGTCCACCCTAACTGTGAAAGTTTGAAATGCAATGGGAAATGTTAGTCATACCATGTTTTATTTATTAATCCAATTTATATGGCCACCTACAGTATCTATCCAAGAAATTCTGGGTGGTAAGACATGCTGTACAATAATCACAAGTACTTCATGGTGTTTATTGAGCCTGCCAACAGTGTTAACATTGCTTGTTCACTTCTGCAATAAACTACCAATTGTAAATATTATGAGGAACAGGAGAGAACACTACTGCAGTAATACAGTCTTTAAACTGTTGCAGGCTGGTTCTAGGTTTGCATTCTCATGTGTTCTGAAGCACTTTTTCTGAAAGATTTCTGAAGTATCACACAGACTTATTCGGTAAGCTATAAAAACACATATTAAGAAACAGTAATGAATATATGTTTGTCTGGAAGCTGAAGTGAAGTGAAGTGAACCCATGGAAGTAGCATAGAACTGGACCTCTGGTTTTCCTGAATGTATGACCTAGAGCTTAGTTCCTAGAACTTGGGAGTCATCAATCTAGCTTTCTCCTTGTGATTAAGGAATAAAAAACAGGAAAAATAAAAGAACAAGATTAGACGTGAGGGAGGGAAATATTAATCCCATCTTAATTTTCACCAACATCAGCATCCTGTGAGTCAGTGGCATATGACCGAGTCCTTGGAGATTACATTAGCTAGACTAGGACAATAAACAGATTATGTTGTTGTCCTGAGAAGTGCATGTTTTCAGCATCTTTTATATCCTTATCTCTTCTTATTTATGGCTCCACAAGGAGGAGTATGACCCTTTACCCCCTTTTCCATGGTGGATAAATGTTATTTTCAAAACACTATCTTCAGACTTCACTCCACCACAACCAGTCATGATCTAGTTTATAGAATCTTAACTTGTCAAAACTACAGCTGAACATGCAGTGCAAACTTGCTGTTGTTTTTAAATTTTGAAAGCCTTGATGAATACCATAACCCTGAAGCAGTCACTTAACTTTTCTGTTGCTGGCTTTTATTTTCTAAATATATATGTTCTGTTGTTCTCTGAAAGCATCTATTCTATCCAAATTAGTTTGAACTGCTATGGAAATAAAATCATTTTAAAATATAGTTTTAAAGACATGCCATCAATGCCATTGATTTAAGAAGCTTTATATTTAGAAGATAATATTTTTTTTTGTTTCAATTACAAGAAAAACATATTGATAGGAATTTGGCAAGTTGAAGTCCAACACAACTTGAAGATTCCTCCCTAGGCTTCTTGCTTTACTACATGTAGCCCATCCCTATCATACAGGATTTGTTGAAGCAACAATACAAGCACATAAATGAAACCAACATTAAAATTTAATGGGAAAATAAAGTGTGAAATATTTCTTTCTATTCCTTTTACCATGCTTTCCCATTCACAATTAAGCATACCCAAACCACTCAGTCAGAGTCTTTCACCAGGGAGAAATATGAATTGCTAAGCCACTTCTCAAGCTATTTTGAGAAGGTTCACGGAAGCCTGTTCAGTTGCAATGAATGGATCATGAAGTACAGCATTTAGGCATGGTTTTTACCATAAATCAACAAGTAGCCCACATCTCACTATAATAGAATTGTAATGATGACCTTAATATGTGTGCTTCCTTACTCTTGGCAACATCTAGCTGGAAACAAAACAGTAAGTATTGGAAGGTTTTATTTTAAAAAAAATCAGTTTTTCTGCAGCAAATATTTTGAGACTGAAAATCAGGAGCAAGAGAATCTGTATCTGAAAAACAGTTTGCATTTAATAACTACTTGTGTTCAATGAGATGTTTGAAGAGGGATTATGAATAAATGGTTTTTGGTGTTTGGCAACTCTCCCTCCCTCCATCTTTGATTATTTTTCACCCCTTGAAGTAGAAGAGGGTGAAAAAAAGGGAAAATTTGTGTGAAAAGGATATGTAACTAGATTTTTTTAAACATTAAATAGAGTGTAAAAGAGAAACAATATTAGAATAATAGAAAGTATCCAAGCAATCTTTGCATTGCTGGGGTTTAAGATAAGGTGGTCACTCCTTGTGTGGAAGGTATATCACTGGTTGTTTGCCTCCTACTTTAGAGGGACGTGGTGGTTCAGTGGCTAAAATGCTGAGCTTGTTGATCAGAAAGGTTGGCAATTTGGCGGTTCGAATCCCTAGCGTCATGTAACAAAGTGAGCTCCTGTTACTTGGCCCAGCTTCTGCCAACCTAGCAGTTTGAAAGCATGTAAAAATGCAAGTAGAAAAATAGGAACCACCTTTGGTGGGAAGGTAACTGCGTTCCGTGCTCCTTCAGCATTTAGTCATGCTGGCCACATGACCATGGAGACGTCTTCAGACAGCACTGTCTCTTTGACTTTGAAATGGATATGAGCACCGCCCCCTAGAGTCAGGAACAACTAGCACATATGTGTGAGGGGAACATTTACTTTTATGCAGGTGTTGATTGCTGGAGACAATTTGTTTTACTTTTCTTTTTAACCTAGAGTCGGGAACGATTACCACATATATGTGAGGGGAATCTTTACCTTTACTTTGCCTCCTACTTACAGGGTGAGATTTTATGGAGAATCCACAATCATTGTCATGTCTGAATACATATACTTTCAGTGATTAGGAACTGGAAGTCCCTAATCTATCTTGAAATGAGGACTATGATGTTGCGTTCTACACTACATGCAGATGTTTATATTCAAGCAAGACAATCCTGTGTTAATGATAGAAAAAAGTAATTGTGTTGAGCACCAGTTGACTTTCAGTTCTAGCACATCTGGAGGGAATTGGACCTAAGCCAATTGACTATGGTTCAAGTTAGTCAATCAGAAAATGCTAGGGACTAAACCTAATTTTGGTCTAAAATAACCTCTGAAGATCTCTCTTGTTTAAAAAGGTGAATACATATAAGTTTGTTGCTGTTCCTTAAAAAAAAAGATCTGCAAGTGTCTTTGTTTTGCCCATGCTGTCTCTTATTCAAATATTCTTAGCAAAGAAAGGCAAAGGTGTGTTCCCTGCCTTTGGGAATAATGGAAAACAAATTGAAGCAAACCAAAAAGATGACTGGAAGACACAGTTCTTTTCATCTATGCTGTTCCATATGTCCCAACCCCAAGGATCCAAGGACCAGATAGCCATTTTCCCTGATCAGATACAGCACATATGTACTGTATATAAAAGCATGAGGCTCAGCTTTTATTCCACACAAAGAAGGCAAGATAGAAATGTTTCATTTAATTAAAATTGATTTCAAAATTCCTGTGATCAATATCAAATTCACCCCTCCCTGCAGCAACAGGAATGGCAATCTCCAACATGCTTACCCAGGTGGTTTTCCTGATCCCTGGGACTGAATCTTGACTGAGGAAATGGATCCCTTGCCTTTCTTGGTTCAAGGAGTCATCCTGGTTTTTGCAAAGTTGTTATTAGAATTTGACCTTGTTTAAAATTCAACACCACTCCGTCGAAGACATTTGAGCTTATTTTAAGCCAGCTGAGTATGTTTCAGGAAGCGGAGGACATTTCTCAAGGGAAAGGCAGCTTGTCCTTTACATGTAGACATTGTTTGGCAGTGTGGACCTTTGAGTGAGAGTTAGGAACTGCTGAAGTCTTTCTGGTAATATGGTAGTTGGAAATGATGGAGATTAGCAATGTTTGGAAGGCTGCATTTAATATATGATTATAAAATCTCTGCTCCTTGGGCTACATACAGTCCCCACTGAGGGTTTGGAACCACTCTCCAAGACTTTCCATCTCATTTACTATTAAAATACAGTGGTGTAGTTTGCTACCTAATTGGCAGCAACCTATAACACTTAGCCCTGAATACATATCACACCCACGAATTTCAGTGGTAGGCCACTTGGAAGCAGGGTTTAGTTATCTGAAAGATGAGGATTGGGTTGGAAAAAAGAAATGCAATGATAATAAAAAATATCCAGGGTGGTGTGTAGTTAAGGCTTCTGAATAAACATGTTATAAAAGTTATGTTTCAGAAATATTGTGGCATTGGCTTGTTTTAAATTGAACAATTTACTTCTCAAATGTTTGACTTGCTTGGCTGTCTTTTTTTTTTTTTGCTTTAAAATAAATATCAGTTTAATGTCTGTTTTAAGGAACAAAAATAACAAAATTACACGAATCGGTGCTGTGCAGTTTTTCAAGCCTTTCATGCCTATTTTGTACCCCTTTGGAAGTTTTTTGTTGGCTAACTTTTCTTGGTCAAACCTACTCTTGCTAGTAAATAATTCTTGAATAAGTTTTCTCTCCTTCCCGCTCTCCTATTACTGAATTCTGCTTAAATAGCAAATGAATACATTTTGATAAGAGTTAATCTTTTTTTGGGGTTATTGCATTAACTTCATAACCACATCCTGATCAGAGAGGCCGCCTGGTGTTTGTACAGATTATAAAACTTTGTTTGGTAATATGGGTTCCCATTACTCAGAGTTTGGCTTCCATCAGAAGATAAATTTAATCCTTTCAACACAAATATATCTGACCTCCAGGTATTCATGAAGTCATTGAATTGTCCTATTCCCTCCCTCCCTTCCTCCCCGGGTGGCCTTCAAAAATTGCAGCAATGGGTTGGCTGGCCCATTGCTGGGTGGGCCTTGCTATGGTGGATATGGCCTAGTTGGGTTCCTGCAACACGGGGGGGGGGTTCCACCCTGCCCAGGCTCTAAAGGCTTTCCTTGAGCCTCCTGGAGGGCAAAAACTGCTTCCTTCGGGCTCTGGAGGCCCTCCAGAGGCGGAAACAGGCCTGTTTCCAGACTTCCAGAACTTCCAGTAGGCCCATTTTTTTGCCCTCCTCAAACCTTCGCATGGGCCCTGCACTTAACTGGCATGATGAATGGGCCATATGGAGACTCCTGGGAGGGGAGGGAGGGGAGGTGCAGGGTGGGAAGGGTGTGGCCAGCCAGGGGTGGCATTTGGGATTTCACCAAACTGGGCAGAATGCTAGCTAGAGGATCACCCAAACACATGCAAACCCCCAGCATACCCTCCCTCCCTCCCTCCCTCCCTCCCTCTCTCCTCCCTCCCTCCCTCCCTCCCTCCCTCCCTCCCTCCCTCCCTCCCTCCCTTCCTTCCTTCCTTCCTTCCTTCCTTCCTTCCTTCTCAAATAACATAAAAAGTATGAGGTTGTTAGATCAAGTTTCCCCGGCTATTTCTATTCTGCTATGTGGAAGTCCAGCAGCGAATGATTCAATGGAGAGTCATTTCTTCCAGACCCACAAGTGATGCTTACTATTCAGAAAACTTGGTTGCCTAGGCAAGATGCTGTTTCAGTTAATACAAAAATTAAGTCATGTGGAAATAAAGTGACTGGTTCTGATCTATCTTTTAGCTTCTTATATGAACCTGAATCATTTAAACTCGAGGCAGAGATTTTGCAAAATGAATATTTACTGACCAGAATCTCCCTCTCTCCCTCTTTCTGCTTCCCTTTCACCCCCATGGATATCCTAGAGCAGGATTGGAAAGCATTGCATGGTGCCATCTTTTTATGCCAGACAGGGGCCATTGGTTTAGTCAAAAATAGGAACTGTGCCAGTTGAGTCATCAATGCACCACTTCCCTCAGTCATGGATTTTGTCCTAGTTACAACATGGAAATTAACCTCAAATTGCAATTCATTGGCAAGGTCAAATAGTGATTTATTGAATCTGAGGTTTGATGTAAGACATTCTTCTTTTGCACAAGGCAAAACTCTGCATTCCTCCTCTCCTGCATGGAAAGTATATCTTTCTGAGGTTAGGTGTCTGGATAGGATAAAAAAAGACAACAAATTACCTATAAGTATTAATCACCATCATCTTTATGATGAGTTCAGAATGGAGATTGGACTATAATCATCTTTAATGATTGCATGTGTCTGTTACATTATATGCAGCAAAATAGTTCTAACAAAATGTATATTTCTAGGGATGAAAGAATCTGTATAGGACTAATCCCCTGGGTTTACTCTAAAATAGAATAATACTGCATTTTACTGCATCTTAAAATTAAAAACCTGTGAAAAGAATGCCAGATTAGATCCCAGGCACATGGTGTGTATGGTTCTGCATTTTTTGAAGTTGTTTAATATAAGTGGCTGTAGGATCCCTTCCATCTTTCTTTCTTTTACTTTTAGAAAGTCAGAACATGGCTATTCCAAACAGTGCTGAGAAATATTCTTTAAAGACCCCAGTACTGCTGTAAAGCTGATGGGCTTTTTCAAATGAAATAAAAATGAAAACAACCTGTTGGCCATCTCAGAAATTTTAGAAAGTAAAATCTTTGACTTTGAAAGTAAAATCAGAAAAGCTTAAAAATTATCATTTTGACCCCCCCCCAAAAAAAATTTTGGTTCCCCCAGGGTTCATGATAGATTTCCTTTTCTTCTCTAATCATTTAACTTGAAAGTGAGATCCAGGTAGCATAATAATCTCTTTGATTAGTTTCCAACAATGGATGGAAACTAATCAAGGACAGAAGCAACCTGGAATTAAGGAGAAATTTCCAACAGTACGGACAATTAACCAGTGGAATAGCTTGTTTAAAGAAGTTGTGGGTGCTCCATCACTGGAGGTTTTAAAGAAAAGACTGGGCAGCCATGTCTGAAATTGTATAGAGCTTTCTGCTTGAGCAGGGGATCAGACTAGATGACCTCCAAAGTACCTTCTAGGTCTATTCTGATTCATAATAATTAAAATAGGAATATTTTGGAGAGAGAGAAGTTCCCTGATGATGGGTTCCAGCATGAACCCAAAATTTGGAAGAATAAACCTTTGGTCCTTATTTGGTTTGGGTCCTGCAAGAAAGGGATATATCCCTACTTGTAAAATGGTACTGAGGGGAAAAAATCATTACCAGAGAGATCCTAAACCTTATGGAAAATTAGAGAGATAAAAAATGCCAGGATGTGACTTAATTTGATTATATCAAAATACCTGAATAATAGAGTTACGTAATAGTGTCAAAATAGACTGTATTCACAATGTCAGTATGAGGGGAATGTTTCCTAGATTACCCGTATACACACCGGAGTATAAGACAAGACACACCAAGGTTTTGAATAGGCAAATAAAAAAAAAAAAAAGGTTTTGCACTCTGCAAACCTCCCAAAAATGGGCCCATTTCCCCCCCTAAAAATGGCATGAATAGCCTTTAGGGGGCTTGCAGAGTATTCCTGGGGGGGAGTGAGCCCCCCCCGAAACGAGCAAAAAATGGCTCATTTTTTGCAAAAACGGCCCTGTTTTTTGTCAAACAAATTGCATGCATAGCCTTTAGGAGTACTGCTGGGGGCTGGGGGGCAAAATTGAGCAAAAAAGCCCATTTTCACTCATTTATGCCTTCCCCAGCCCCCAGGAGCTCTCTGAAAGCCTTCTACAGGCTCTGCATGGCCATTTTGGTGAAGGGGCGAGGTTTCAGGAGGCAAAAAAAATGTTCTATTCAGTGTAAAAGACGCACCCAGATTTTCAGCCTCTTTTTTGATGGAAAAAGGTGCGTCTTATACTCTGAAAAATACGGTAATCATTTCAATGAACACGTCTTCAAAATTGTATAATAAACACAGTGAAGCCAGAAACTTAGAAGTCAATCATATCTGAGTATTTAATGTTATTACTGTAGTCAAAACTATTCAGAGTGAAGACAATACCTCCTTTATAGGTAGGTGCCTCTGAAGTGATTGCTAAGGAAAAAGTATGACAGAATAGTCATGACTCTGCTCCCCTCAAAATACTTTCTGGAATGATACCCTGGAGATGAAGGAAAGATTTCTTTGCTTTTTTTTTATAATGGTGGAGAGCAGGAATCCTAAATCTTAGTAGAGATTTGTAAAATTAATGTATAAAATGAAAAGGGGGAAGTCAGAATTAGAAGAAGAATAATCTTAATAAGACAATACGTCAACTAGACATTTGCTACACATTTTTTGCCTTAATGGTTTCTCCAATTCCTATTCATTTCATAAGCCTGTTGTGCTGGCACAGAATTAAATTCTCCCCACAGAACTTAAGGCGCTCCAACTGGTTCCGTGATGTTGATTAGGCCCGGAACTGTTCCACGGATTTGTTTTTCAGCAATATGTTAATGTTGAACTCCATCATATAAGTGTAATATCATTTCTATGTAATATCATTGTCATCATCAGTTGTGGAGTTTTGCATGGTTCCTGGGTCTCCAAAGGTTGGAAGAAGTTGGAAGTTCTTTTCTGGTTTATATTGGCTCTTGTGATCCCTGTGGGCATCCGTGGGCAGGAGAGAGATTGAAAGCGTTTCTCCCTTTGATTCAAAATCAATACCTTTTAAAAAAGAAATGAGAATGACTGCAAGAAGCCACTAACCATCTTTTCCACCAAGCTGGGCAGCTTCGGAAAAACCTTCCACGGCTGTTTTCTTTGAAGTTCCACTTCCTTAGTTCTGAGGGATCCAGAATGCAAAAAGCCCACCCACATTTCTTCTGCTATGTGTTCCTTAGGCCTGAACGGAGTGGCTCAGGAGAATGCCTGGGCTGCTGTGAGGATGTGGGTGGGCCACAGCAACATCTTTCAGATCCTGGAAATATGAATTCATAAGCCAGCCAAGGTGGTTCACAACACAGCCTGTTCTCAGTGGAAAGTGGGCTTGTTTCCTGTTTGAATTTTGGCTGTAGAAAAGAAATAGAATGTCTCTGTTTTGTGTGTGTGTGTGTGTGTGTGTGTGTGTGTGTGTGTGTGTGTGTGTATGTGTATGTATTTGGAAGGGGGGGTGTAAAATATATTTTGTTAAATTGAACAGAGTGTAGTTCTTCAACTAGACATTCTCCAAATCAATGAGAAACAGATTGGCAGTGCTATCATTTATTCTTTTTTGAGCAAATTATGAATGGATTCAAAGAGAAACTAAGCCAATGAAAGAGATTTTTGACTTTTACATTTCGTCTACAGTGGGCTTCAAGTATTTCTTTCACTTTATCCAGCTGTATTCTCTCTCACTTTTTTATCACCTTCCCCCTTTCCTTCTTTAGTGCCCTCCCTATGAGCTCACTACCAGAATTCTCAGTCAGCATAGCCAAATATACAGTACATCTTGGTTAGGAATTTTGAGACTTGAAGCCCAATGCAGATGGGGAAGAGGCACCAAAACTAGAAAGCAAAGGTACATAGTAACATTTCTAACTTCTGTTTTGTTCTTATAATTTTAGTGTTATTAATTCATTTCCCCTTTTCCTTTTTCTGGAATATCTGCTATATTTTGAGTTCTACAGCAACACATTAAACAGAACAGATCTCAATGAATTGTTGTTGTTATTGTTGTTGTTGTTGTTGTTGTTGTTGTTAGTCACGAAGTCATGTCTGACCCATTGCGACCCATGGACTATGTTTCTCCAGGCCTTCCTGTCCTCTACCATCCTCTGGAGTCCATTTAAGCTCACACCTACTGCTTCGGGGACTCCATCCAGTTCTCAATCTTTCCCAGCATTAGGCTGTTTTCCAGTGAGTCTTTCTTTCTCATTAGGTGGCCAAAGTATTTGAGTTTCATCTTCAGGATCTGGCTTTCTAAAGAGCAGTCAGGGTTGATCTCTAGGACTGACTGGTTTTATCATATTGCAGTCCACGGGACTCTAGCACCATAGTTCAAAGGCCCCAATTCTTTGGTGCTCAGCTTTTCTTATGGTCCAACTTTCAGAGCCATACATTGCAACTGGAAAAACCATAGCCTTGACTATATGCACTTTTGTTGGCAGGATGATGTCTCTGCTTTTAAGTAGGCTGTCTAGATTTGCCATAGCTTTCCTTCCCAGGAGCAAGCGTCTTTTAATTTCTTGGTTGCAGTCCCCATCTGCAGTGACTTTGGAGGCCAGGAAAATAAAATCTGTCATTACCTCCATTTCTTCCCCATCTATTTACCATGAATTGAGAGAGCCAGATGCCATGATTAGGTTTTTTTAATGTTGAGTTGCAAGTAACTTTTGCACTCTCCTCCTTCACCCCCATCAAGAGGCTCTTCAGTTCCTCTTCACTTTCTGCCATTAGAGTGGTATCATCTGAATATCTGAGGTTGTTGATATTTCTCCCAGCAATCTTAATTCCAATCTGTGATTCATGTAGCCCCACCTTTCTCATTATGTGCTGGGCATATAAATTAAATTAAATAGGTGATAGTATACAGCCGTGCCAGACTCTTTTCCCAATTGGTTCCGTGTCCAGTTCTCACTGTTTCATAATGAATAGCTTAATACAAATGCCAAACAAATTCAGAACCTTGTTTGCAAATGTCTTTCTGGAAATCAGAACTTCTCTAAATAAGCAGAATTGAAAGAGCAAGATCTGATTTGCTGTATGTAATGTAATAACTTTCTTTAAAAGCTTGAATCTTTAGAGCCTGGCCAAAAGAAAAATCCACTTGAATCTGCTGTATTTCAGCATAAAGGAAGAAGCAGTGGGACATCTATATCTTCAAATTGGTGTACTACTCACACTCCTTTCATTGTGCTCAAAGTAAAATAAACACAGATATATTACTTAAACATTTTAACCCCATTAAGATATTTCAGGCTTCGCTGTTCACTTCATCCTCACTTATAACCCCATGAGGTAGATTACGATGAGCATTCCTGGATTCAAATCTCTCAATGAAGATTTAAATCAGAATTTTATGAGTCTTGTCTAATCATTTCTGCATGCTGAAAGCCTAACATGATCCTCAGCATCCCCATGCAGAAGAAAACATGGCCCTATCTTAATGGATAGGATCTTCTCCCAGAATATACAACACTGATTTAGGTGGACCAATACCTTGGTTGGTAAATAACACTTTTCCATAGTTTAGTTCTCACTATCCCTGATTATTCAAATACTTTGGTCACCTAATGAAAAGGAAGAACTCACTGGAGAAGAGCCTAATGCTGGGAAAGATTGAGGGCAAAGAAGAAAGGGACGACAGAGCATGAGGTTGCTGGATGGAGTCACTGAAGTAGTCAGCATGAGTGTAAATGAACTCCAGAGGATGGTAGAGGACAGGAAGGCCTGGAGTAACATTGTCCATGGAGTCGCAACTAATAACAATCCTTGATTATTGCCTAGCCCAGTGAAGACACAAGCTACAACAGTGTTTTCTTTGACTGAGAATCTTTCTGTGACCCTGTTGTAGCTTTTGCCTTGGTACATGTAGCCTTCTGGCATAAGAGAGGCAGCAAGGGGAGGAGAGGGAGAGGGAGAGTAAACCTTTAGACATATGTTCTGGTTCTTCCACCAGCATCTAGAGGGTATAGTGTGTCAATTGAGTAACCACTCCTTTAGCTTTTTAGTCATCTAGTGCCAATGTTAATAACGGGGACTTCCTGCTGTGGGGTTGGCATTGGCAGCTTCCTAACTAAAATCTAAAACTAGTGAAGGCTGAAGTGGCCATTGCAATTCTCTCCCCCTCCCCTCCCAGTTCATCTCCATTTTTGGCATAGCATTTAATTGGTATTTTTGTTTGGATCTGGGAGAGAAGAAGATATGAGAGATTTTGTCTTTCAGCCTCTTTTTAAACTGAGCAAGTGGGATTAAATGATCCAAGCACTTAATAGGTTGAACTGTTATAAAGGCCAGCTCACCTTGGGGGTGCAGAGATATGACTGGTTGAATTTCACAGATCATATGTTTCCCTGAATGAGCTTGACAGTAAGATCTCCTACACCCAAGCAGAGCAGCTCCTGCTTGCCAAATGAATGTTCCTTAAACTGGGAGTAAAAGAATGAACAGGGTGTGCCATTTCTGGGGAGTAAATCCTCTTGATCTCTGTGGGACTTACTTTTGATTATACAAACATCAAATTAAGCTAGTTGCTTAACCAAACCCATCAAGATTACAGTTTAGAAACAAGGCCTATGTTAATGTTTGTATCCTAGAGCAAATGGAAAGTTAGCATCACAATGTCTCTTGGTAGGCTTGCAACTATGGAGAGTGACATGAGAGGTCTTAGTGAGCACACTTAGTGAGTGGTTCCTGGTTACCCTTTTTCTATAGTTGACTCAAGGAATAGCAGTACTGAAGCAGAAACCAATGACACTTTCTGTGCTCCCATGGTAAAATATTGTGCTTGGAAAAGTCATATTCAAATCCCTGCTCAAAACATGTATATTGCTTTAAGGGTGTCCTTAGACTAGCTCTTTCATTTTTCTCTTTAATCTATTTTACCACAACAATTACTGTTATCCTTAGTGTTGCTGCAGAATGGAAATGGAATCTGTTACCTCATTAAATGACATCATTGTCTATGAGAAGGGTGTGATAGCACTGACAGTGCACAATGTTCTTTGCGGCAAAGTACACCATCACAAATTGTGTTGACTCCTTCCTTCTCTGCCCATCATTCTTCCTATCTTATTACAACTTAACACAGAAGTGGGTACTGTGTACTCCCCAAATTCTAAACCTTCAACATTTGGTGACAAAATGGCCATTTTTCAGCAATTCAATGTTCTCTCTGTTTCTCTCTTCCCAAATTCAGGTTCTGAATGGAAGTGGGAGATCTCTGGGAGGAAAAACCAACTTCCTTTCTACCCTTAAACCTTGAAAACACCAAAAACAAATTCTTGCTGTATTTTCTCATTTTAGAATAGAATAGAGTTGGAAGACCGTCGGTGTCTTCTAGTCCAATCCCCTGCCTTCTGACTTTCATTGTGACTACATGCAGTTGCCAAGTGCCCAATTTTTGGTCGTATGAAATGCTGTGACAGTTGTAAATGGGAGGACCAGTCATAAGTCACTTTTTTTCTGGCTCTGACTTAATTTTGAACAGTCATTAAATACATGACTGTAAGTTAAGGACTACCTTTATTTTTATTCTTTTTGTTTCTCAATCACATAAAATCTATTTATTCATTTTGCCTCATTTTGCAATCCTTAGCAAGGTCAGTGATACCTTTCGGCTTAAGGTAAGTGAATTTAACCAGCAACCTTTTAACAACTTATTTTGCGAAAATCATACTTGTATCTGTGCCAAATGTGCATTTGAAGAGGCTGCTGGCATAAAACATATCTTGTTGTTCATTGTCATCTCTTTTACTACTTGATGGTGGGTTGGTTGGAGAAGCTTTTTTGCTCAAATACACATGAAAGAATGTATGATAGGAGGAACTTCATCTTCTATTGAAATGCTCTCAAATATCATAAGCCCAGCAATGTTTGTTATTCAAAGAAAAAGCTTCTTCCCAACCCACATCTCTTAACAATTGTTTCTTTCCACCTTACACAAGTGCAGACCTGTGTGTTGTCCTTTTGACTAATGATTCTTTCACTGTCTTTTGTGCCCAGCTACAAGGGAAAGGAAATGAGACATGAGAAAACCCTCAGAATCTCTTGGTTGCTTTATTTTATGGTGGTTAAACTGAATTGACTCATGTTGCACCAAGAAGTTATTCTACATTTTTGTTAGATAATTCCTAAATTTGATGAATAATAATTTCTTCTCCAAAGGCAAGGGAAGGTAGAAAATTGGGTAGCCACTAATCTTTTCTACAAATTAGCTAAGAATTAAATACATGTATATCCCAGAATGTTTACAGTGTAACTAAATTTTGGGAAAACGCAGGTTGCAGTATCTTATCTGAATTAATATTTTTATACTGCTGCATGCTTTAACATATAAACACTTAATCTTCTTTTCCTGTCTCTTTCTCAGTAACTAGCATTTATATCTTTACTTATATTACATCCTCTATCTTAAAAAAAAAAGAAATGTGAGAAAATATATCAAAATGTTCCCTAATCTACACTTGTGAATATAATTGCAAGTTGTTAAATGAATCTATGGACACCACCAATACAGTTAATGGTCCACCAGCCATACAATGGTCAAGATGCTGTAGAAGTGCTAACCAATTTCCTATTTCATGGAATGTATCCAAGAGTTCTATCTCAACTGGCAGATGCCTACTACTCTTCATTACCCTTCTGCCCAGCCTCTAACTCAAAAAATGGAAATAGCTAGCTGTTGGTAATCTTCTTCACCTTCTTCCTTAAATAGCAGTCCTTGGCATCGTCATGGCTTCTGACTGGTAATGCACTGTGATTGATATTACAGACGGTCCAAAGTGCAGAATAATATGCATCTTCTAGCAGGCATGCTCTTTACACAGAAGCATATGCAATTCAATTGACTAGCTGTCAGGATGAGGGGAAATGATACCTCTTGATACTTCCCATAAGTCAGGAAATACATTGTAGTCATTAAGCTCTTTTAGCATGTAGATGTTTGACTCTCATAAAGTCAGGTAACACTGAAATTACTTCCCTAGTAATCTACTAATGAAAATCATTATGTGTGTTTTGTATGCATGTACCTAGATGTATTCATAACTATGGAAAATCTCTCTCTCTCTCTCTCTCTCTCTCTCTCTCTCTCTCTCTCTCTCTCTCTCTCTCTCTCTCCCTCCCTCCCTCCCTCCCTCCCTCCCTCCCTCCCTCCCTCCCTCCCTCTTCCTCTCCCTCTCCTTCTCCCTCTCCCTCCCCCTCTCAAATTATAATGCCTGACAGGCAGCTCAAAATACAAATAAGTTACTTGCCTCTAACATTGAGGTAATATTTCCAGTTTGACTTCTTTTGATCATTGTGCATTATGAAAACAAAGTGGTTCATGTACATATTTAGTAAGATGGCATTCTTAAATTATTTGATTCAGGAGTGTGGAAGTATACAGTTCATGAAAACAGTATTAAAACTGCCAGCAAATTTTGTTTTATGGCATGGTTGTTTTACTTGGAGTTATCATATCACTATGAAATCATCCACAACTTGATCTGAGGAAACTTGCCCTCCAAAATTTATTTATCTGAGACTTTTTAAAAATCTGCTTTCAATAACAGATTATTTTTCAAGGCTGAAATCATTATTGGTAACAGAAATATACATTAAACATCCAAACGTAGACACACTTTGAATTATTTTCAAATTGAAGTTTTAATCACATTTTTAACTGCTGATGAAAGTCCACAATTCTACTGCTGGTAAAAATAGTGCTCTTCAGATTTTGTTTGCAGCAACAACAGCAGTATTAATGACAGCAACAATTAATAATTGGGTGAGATCTGCATTAGGAAGGAATGAAATATCCTTAGTATGCTGATGATTCTCAATTAGATATATCCACCTGTGATGATATGTGTCAAAGAAAGATTTAAGGCAAACTAGGTCCAGGCAGAAGAAGACCATCATGGCTTCAAAATCTAAAGGACTGGTTTGGACAAAACTCAACTTTTTCATGTGGCTGTTGATAAAAATAGGATCTCCAACATCATTACAAACATCTGATGATGGATATGGCACAACAACAACAACAACAGGAAGAAGAAGGTGATATGTCTTGAAATGGATTATTTCAAAAGGAACCTTTAATCAAGCAGGATGGAAACCATTAGAGGCAAAGCAGCATCTGAAACCCTTTAGGCAATGCAAGTGGGATTAAATGGATAATGACCCCTCCCCTTTGTCTGAACGCAGATTCTGACCAATACACAAGTGTGAAGATGTTTCCTTAACTCTTCTGCCCTGAGAGTCGAATAAAACACACGTTCCCATGGCTATCTCTAGTTAGACATTAAAGTAAGATATTCCACATGACCATCATAAACATCCCTCCAAAGGTGCTGGGACCTTCAGTTTTCCGGTGACAGGAAACCAGTTGTAAAAGTTGTAAAACTCAGTTGTTATAGATACAGCTAGTGATTTAACTCCGAGGACCCCCTCTTCCCAATTGAATGGCAGTATCACTTTTAGGGATCTGACAGGTCCCCAGAGAATGATCAGACAAGAGAAGGAAGAGCCTTCAGTAGCTTAATAGTAAAAGAAAGAAAGTTAATAACAATTTCCCTCAATAGCAATAGCAATAGCAGTGGACTTATATACCGCTTCATAGGCCTTTCAGGCCTCTCTAAGCGGTTTACAGAGAGTCAGCATATTGCCCCCAACAATCTGGGTCCTCATTTTACCCACCTCGGAAGGATGGAAGGCTGAGTCAACCCTGAGCCGGTGAGATTTGAACCGCTGACCTGCTGATCTAGCAGTAGCCTGCAGTGCTGCATCTAACCACTGCGCCACCTTGGCTCTGTGGATGGACCAGACTGTTAAAAGTGACAGTGGGAAATTTGTACTTTGATACTGATACTGAGTTCCTGTTAAGGTAGCCTTATAATAAAGTATAATTAGAACATCTTATCTGTTTTTGGTCTGGTTCACCTGGGAGGGCTGACACCATCCCTGGCAAATTAAATGATATGATTGACATCTTGTCCTGGTGACTGGGAGATGAAGGGGGCTCTGGGTTTGTAGTTCTGAGATTTTACTGGCTGGGTTGGCACTGCCCCAGACAGACCAGTGTACAATCTGGATGTCCTTCTAGACTCAGAATTCCTGCTTGAGGAGCAGGTGGCTATCATGGCTAGAAAGGGATTTTTAACACCACTTCTGTGTCACTCTAGCATGAGGCTTTACTCACACTTACTCATGGTCTGGTCACCACCAGAATGAATTACAGTAACATGCTCTATCTTGGGATATCCTTGAAGAGAATCTGGAAGTTTCATCTGGTGCATAATTTTGCTGTGCAAACAGTTATATGTGCCTCTAGGAGATGTTAAATGCACGAAAAAATGGGTACATATATATTGTACTGCAAATAATGTGTAACAGAAAAGGTATGTGGAAAAATGAACATTTTTGGAACACACTTAAAAGTGAATATGAACTTTTTTGCAGCTAGTTTCTGGGCACTATAAACTGATGTGAAAACAATGTGTAATGAATAGAAACAAAAACTGAGCAAACCAACACTGACAGATTCATTCATCCCTAACCATGGAGGTCAATCACCATGAAGGCTGTTCTTTCTTTCCTCATTCTACATCAGGAACAGCAAGATATGACTCACATCCCATTGGCAATATTTTTGCAGCCCCCTCTTGAACATGCTACTGATATTCAAAGGAAAAATACTGATTTATAACAGATCACCATGGGGCTTAATGTGAAATAGGTGCATTCTGTTTTGTAAGGCTTAACATACTTTTTCTGCATTAGAAGCCTAATATTCACAAAGCTGAACAGCATGAAAAAGTTTTGCCCCTCAATTATCCACACTGCTTTCAGCAGAAAGCCAAAGAAAAGTATGGCTTTTTAGGGATATACTTTATATATTGTTGCTGTTAGTTGTGAAGTCATGTCTGACCCATCACAACCCCATGGACAGCGTTCCTCCAGGCCTTCCTGTCCTCTACCATCTTCTGGAGTCCATTTAAGCTCACACCTACTGTTTCAGTGACTCGATCCAGCCACCTCATTCTCTGTTGCTCCCTTTTTCTTTTGCCCTCAATCTTTCCCAGCATGAGGGCAAAAGAAGAAAAGGACAATAGAGAATGAGGTGACTGGATGGAATCACTGAAGCAGTAGGTGTATGTGTGTGTACTAGCCAAGAGTTAGTTTCATGTTGTGAATCAATGAAGAGTTAATTCAATTTTATGTAAATCTGTGGTTCAGAATTGATTTCAGAATCAGTTTAATTTAATTATATGCTCTGAATTGTAATAATTTGGACAGGAGATTATATCTGATTTCATAAAAGGGACTGTGTAAATATCTGGAAGTCTGGCTAAATCTTTGAATTGATTCAAAAGTACCTCACCTGACTTAATACCTTGAATGAATTGATTTGTTCATTTCAAAGAAAGAACTTGATTGAGTCATCCCTGAATCTTTGAACTGTACACTTAATATGAACCCCTGATACTAGAACCTAGAGGAGGGAAACAGCAACTGATAATCACTGAGACCCTGGGATGCTATTGAGTTTGCTTCCTTTTGCAATCCTTCCCTCCAAGATGGCCACAGACAATCTCCATCTTTATATTATCATGTGAAAAGTATGGTGAAGTTGTGGAAGGAGTTCTAACTAGTTCAGGAGCAATTGATATTTGATTTAGGTTTTTATTATATAACATATGCAAATAATGCTTTAGTCCTCTGCTATGTCATCCTATGTCTTCCTTATCATACCTATGCAGAAAACTAGCACATACTGTACCTCACATTTCTCTGTGTACAACTTCCCAACAAAGAAAATAATGCTTGCAGGTTCCATCCAATGGCATGGCTCAAGTCAAAGGGCAGGTCAGATCCTTGCTCTTTTATTGAACGCAAAAAAATGATTTAGGTATAATAACAGATTTATGGCTTTTTCAAAATATTAATGATTGTAGAAGGAAAATTAATTATTGGTTATGAATGTAGTCTCCTGAAAGTCTGCAAGAAAAATCTGTTTATTTTGGCCCCTTTCAGTTTTATTCTTATGTGTGTACAAATGCCTTATCTGCATTTTTCTTAGAAATGAAATGTAGAAGTTCAAAACATCCTAATATAGTAACTGATTTAGTGAGTCAGATGAATGATATATCCACTTCATCTTGTCTATTCCAGTTACCGCTTCTGGGAGCATCTGAGGGTTGTTGTTAGTTCTACAGGAAATATAAAACAGCACTGACTTTGAAGATATTGTCTTCTTCATCACTGGTTTATTTAGGGTCATGTTTGATAAGTAAATTTATGTCTTGGCTATTTTAGTATGTTGTTTATCATATTCCATGCTTCTGCCTTAGCCAAAATGTGTAAGTTGTTCTGGTATTTGGGAACATAAAGATTTTTTCCCCAAGAGATAATATATCATCCTTCTCCAATTTGTGTTGTCCAGATGACTTATACTACCTCACTACCATGTTGCTTGAAAATTGGAAAATTTCAATGTATCTGAATGGTGCCAAGTTGGAAAAAACTCCATTGTACCAACACAATTTAGTATATTAAGCCTAGTCATAAGTCAGATCTGTTGTGAAAAAAGTGAATGTCAGAGCAAGTAACTCTTCTATTCCATGCTACTAAACTGATTCTTGGTGGCCTGGAGTTAAAAAATAAATGACAAATCCTCCCATAGTTTTTCCAATGAAAATATCTTATAATAATGCCAATCATTATTACCCTTTATAAGATTTTTATTTATTAAATTCTTAGTTATTTTAATTTTTATTTCTATGCTGTTCAACTTCCCCAAAAGGCAACTTTAGGAGACAAGATATGTTTAACTCTTCAAAGTCTATGGAGATTCTCATTTATTCTGGTCATAGTTGTCTCAAAGGTGCTTTTTCAAAAGGCAACTGGACTGTTTTTCTTTGAGGAAGAAGGGCTGTCACAATTGATGAAGCTCCTTGGATGAGAAGTGCAACTATTACTGCTTCTTCTTCTTCTTCTTCTTCTTCTTCTTCTTCTTCTTCTTCTTCTTCTTCTTCTTCTTCTTCTTCTTCCTCTTCCTCTGCCTTCTCCTCCTTCTCTCCCTCCCCCTCTCCTCCTCCTTTTCCTCTTCTTCTTTTTCTTTCTTCCTCCTCTCCCTCCTCCTCTCCTCCTCCTTCAAAAAACAGCCCAGTTGCCTTTTGAAAAAGTACTTTGAGACAATTCTGAAACACTTTAAAGTAATCATAATAGAATAACTAAGCTGCGGTATCTGATAAGCCACTTCTAGCCCCATACAAGTTGCTACATTTTCTGCCATTTTATATCTTCCATGCCTACATTTCAGTGATCATGGCTACTTCTGAACAGTCTGTTCCTATAGTGTGTATACAAAAAATTCTGCAACAAGCCAATTCCAACAAAAAAGCAGCAGACTTGTAACATGTGTTAGATGTCCATGAACAGATGGGGTTAGTCAACAATGATGAAATGCATAAGAGTGGTTGTAATAAGAAGAGGGTAAAGATTCCTGCTAATATTAACAGCTTGTTGATGTTCCCGTAAGTTAAAGAAATTATGAGCTATGGAAAGTGGAATGTATTCGTAGATAATGTAGTGGTGTGGGATGATATATAAGTTGCAGAGTGAAGAAGAATAAGCAAAATAAATGATGCCTAGCTTTGTTCTTTACTGAATAACCGAGACTAACTGAGGACAATGTATTGTGTTGAAACTCATTTACAAATTAAAGGCAAACTTTCCGAATGGAACATGGTGGTAGAATCATCTGAATCATGCCTACTCATAAGGGAAAGGGAATAATATTTTGGCCAGAAGCCACAAATATATTGTTGACTGCACAGTTTTGGGTTGTTACCTGGGTTATACTTCAGAACATATTCTCAACAGTCCTTTTGTCATTAAGAGCCAATGGTCTCCATCTCTTGGCTAGTAATTGTACTTATTCACACTGTTAAAGCATTGTTAAAGATAATGGAACGAGATTGGAGATAAAATGCTATTCATCAAGTTATACTCATTTTGGCAAATTACAATAAAAACAAACAAACAAACAAATAAATAAAATTATGTTTTTCTTTCAACAATTTATTGGCATGAAGCAGGAGAAGATCTTCTGTTTGTCTTATGACATATGAGCAGATTTTGCTAATTATTGGGACTATCAAATCTTTTTCTAGTTGCAGTGATTGTTACCATTTGAGATATTCCATCTGTTTTTGAGATATCTGCCTTGCCTTTTGACTGGGCCACCCTCATACATAGATGAATTACAAACCCAACAGGAATTTATGCAATAAAAAATCTTGATAGTGCAAAGAAATAGGATTTTCCCCAGTTAGGCTTCACTTGAGACTTTCTCTGTCATCATGGACAGATTGGGTATATGTGCATACCTACCTACTTATACTATAGATGGAGCATACATCCCTTAACTTCCAAAAATGCCTTTAAATTTGTTCCATTAATAGATTACCACACTTAATGTCTGAAAATGTGTAACCCTCAGTTCCTAGACCAAGCAGTGATCATGTTGACTTGGTATTCTGAGATATCATCTTAAAAGATCTGAAGAAAGGGAAGAGTCAAAGTAGGGGAACACTCAAGATTTGACAAATTAGCGAGACTATCTTGCCTAAACAAACCTATTTCTTGAGATCCTATCAGTACATTTTCCATATCACACATAACAATGTTCTAAACCACAATGATTTTAAATAGACCATCTTGAAGGTGGAAAAACAATATAGCTTAGCTAAAAGAGACATTGTTAAATAGGAATGTTTTTATAAGCCTTCACAGTTCCAATATGCTGAGTGTGATGACTACATCACTCTCTTCACACTTGCAACTATTTGCTTATTCCAAGCAAGAGATCCCTGCTGTTTTGCCATCAACTCTTGCAGTGTCAGACTTTGCAGTGAAAAATGAGCTAGTAGCTTACTGTGAATTTAAATATTCCCAATTTAGGAATAAATGGATCTCATGGCTCATTTATCTTTCAGCTTTTAATTAATAGTAGTTAATTGTAGTTATGAACTGAGGTGCTTCAGTTTCTATCACCCATACATTTTGTTTAGTTCATTCTCTTGAAGGCAGAATGAACATGTCAAAAGATGTCATTGAAAACAGCAATTTTCGAAATAGTAGGCTTTCCATTGAAATGATTTTGAAATGAAAATGCAGAGGGTACCTGCTTCCTGCCAGCATAGTTAAAAATTGGATATATGGAAGGTTTTATGCTAGCTAGAAATTTCTTTTCTAGATCTGTGATTAGCATCATTGTATGGATAAAAGACATATGTGAAACAGAGAGTTCCTACTTCAATTGTCCTTCTGCCCAGGGACAACTGCAGAGGGACAAGGAAGATGAGGATCATGACAATGTCTGAAACCCTGACTACACAGATTTCTTAGTCTACAAACAGGATAGGAACAGAAATTTTATTATCATGGAATACAATTTCTTATTCCGAATTAGAATTCTCCATTGACAACCTCAGCTTGTGTTGAGGATGGATAGGCTCCTTAATCATGCCAAACTTCATCTTGTTCCCAATGAGGGAAATTTCCATTGCTTTCTTTCAGTTTTCTAAGAGTTGTGTAGAGCAAATCATCCAGTTTAGCACATCCCTCAGTTTCCTTTCTGTCATTCATGCAATTTTATTAAAGGATGCAGCAAAACACTGATAAAAATATAAGCCAGAAACAATCTTTATGTGACTGTATGTTGTTTGTAGAAATAGTCTTAATATTAAGGAGAATATGAGTAAAACAGTAAAATATTTCAATAATAATCTAGATGAAAAATGTGTATGGTCAAATATTTATTTTATTAACATGTTATTTATTTATTTATTTATTTATTTATTTATTTATTTATTTATTTATTGTCATAGGACAAATGTTTCTAAATAGATGGAAAAAAGACACATAATAGTTATCATCTGAAATAAATTAGGAAGTTCTAATTAAGGAATTAATATAAGAGGTTTTCTAAATAATCACGTATTACAGAGAAATGGAACATGGAAAGAAAGGATCAAAATAGACTTATGCCAGCATCTGTCTTCCAATTTCCTCCCACATTTCTTTCCCATAAAAGCAGCATTAGCTTGTATCATTTCTTTTAATTATTCACTACCATTTGTTTGGAATAATGGCTTGAAACTTTCCTTATCATTGTTAAATGGTTGAAGATGCAATGCCCACCCACCCACCCCCCTCATTGCTTTGCAGCCTCCTTGGCTGTTCCAACTTCCTGATCTAAAAAGGGATTTTTTAAAAAAATCCAATCTTTACCTAGGATTTAACTGAAATGCTGTCAGTTCAAGAAGATACAGACCATGCCGGGGGGGGGGGGGGAGATGGTACCGTGAATAATGCATTCATCCACTATTAGCTAAAGCAAATTAAAGAGCCTTATGTTGTATCTATCGGAGTCCACCAAATAATAATAATAATTTCTTTTGGATTCTCTTTAAATGGCTAAAGATCAAGAGTAATGAAAATGATTAAAATATGGAAGAAATTTTAGGCACAATATTAACAAAGTCTTTTTATGAGCAAGAGTTACATTTATAAATGCTTAGAGTTACTGAAATAATGGGACGTAGTTTCCACTGATTTCAATGTATCTGCTCCAAGGATGATTAAAAATGAATCCAACTTTAAGTGTTACTGCTACTTATAAAATATAAATAATGGACCAGGAAGGACAAACCATTCTGTTCCTTATCATTTTCACATGAATTTATAAATAGTTCTTTTCCATCTTGATTCCACATTAATCTGCATTTTAAAAAAACCCTGTATATGAAACTGACATATATTAGTAAGAAACATTTTTTACAAAATGGCTTTCAAGAACACATTTGTATATGTCTATAATATAAACACACTTTATTTCCAAATGTAAATTATTCAAAAAATATTTTTATAAATGTATTTTAAACCTACTTTTAAGCTGGGGATTGAACCATGACCTTTGGAGACTAGCAAAATCCAAAGGTTTGTTGAATTCCAATCTGTATGTTATTCTGGGAGAAACAGGATAACTGAGTTAACATAAGGATTGTCTAAAGTTCAAATATATCAGCTAATCATAGTAAAAACTAGGAAAAGTATAGAAAATATTTGAATATGTGGTTTCTATAATATTTTTACCATAGCCTCATATATGGATTGTGTGTGTGTGTGTGTGTGTGTGTATGTATGTATGTATGTATATGTATGTATATGTATGTATGCGTATGCGTATGCGTATGCGTATACATATACATATACATATACATATACATATACACATACACATACACATACACATACACATACACATACATACATACATACATACATATATATATGTCTGAGGCAGGAAACTTAAACACTGAAATACACATCCTGATTAAAAACAGTTTCTTAAAATATAACAACAAAAGCAATCCTGGTGGTATCTATTTATATGAAATAACCCTGGTCTTCCCCAAAACTGTTTAGAATAGGTCCTAGTTTCCAAAAGATAACATATCTCTGCAGTGTGAAGAAGAGATAAGTGCAGCCTGATTAAAAATATTTACAACAAGAAGGCAGAATGAGTAGTACTCAATACATGTGCCTTCAGCAGAAACTATGGCAGTTTTGTGAAGTGATTTTCTCTTGATTTACTACTATACAATATCTGTCCATGGATTCCTTTGGACCTCCATGAACCATCTAACCTTCTGTTACAACCTGAATCTTGCCTGATTCTAAAATGCTCTTGAAAATATACTCCCTGTAAAACACAATTGTTCATGGTAGAACCAGTTGTTTAGCAACTTGATCCCTTATTTGGGATTATTCAGTGATGCCATGGTACAGTCCCTGACATATGTTAAACAAACATAGATTCTGTAGATTAATTGATGTACGGTCAAAGATAGAAACTCATTAAAAAGCAATGGCTTGGCAACTATTTGGTTGGGGGGAAAATCATATGATCTCTGAAAAAAAATAGTCTTCTTACATGAATAATAATGTTATCTGGCTGGTTTGGTAGAAGGTATTTTTTGCATATGTTAATATTACAAATACACATTGGAACATGTATAACTTTCTGTTTTATCATTCAAATTTCTAATGTTCAGGGATATAAGGAAGTACCATAATGCTGCCTCATCTTGAAGAAGTATCACTTTTCACTTCAAATATCATTCTTAGGGAATTTTCTGTCATGAAGAAAAAAGTGACTTAAACAATAAATGACAGAGAGGTAAACATCAGGCTCTATCAGCACCCCAATCAATATTTTGTTGATCTTACTATTGTTGGGGGGGGGGTGTTCCTTTTTTATTCTGTATGAGTTTGGATTTCTTACCTTTTCCTTCTGTTTTTCCTATTGCATCTTGTTTATGCTATAAATTTAAGATGTACTCTGGAAAATGAAAATATGGAAGAATAAAACAATTCTTAAATTATTTGCATTACCAATTGCCAAAACCACGTAGTATTTTGAATGTCTTTTTGAAGCCCTGAACTGAGTAAATAGAATTCTGAGGAGCGTTTTCAGATTCTTCATTTAAAAATCAGGATGGTGCAGGATTCACCCTTGCATTGTCCCATGTGGGTGTAAGGAAACTAAAGACCCATACAGGAGTGCCCTCTAGCGGAATGTCCAATTACCTCTACCCTCAAGAAGGAGTGAGAGTTCCTCTACAGTAGCTGTTCACATGATTTGACATAAGCTCTTTTTCTCATACTTGTTTCAATTTTCTTGAGTGGTTTTTTACTCTTCCATTCGAGTGCTGTGTTCCTCACATTCTAATTTTCAGCTATTTCTCAATTTTTGACATAATAGAGTTGGGAAAATGTGACAATCCTAGATCAGGCCAAGCCCCAAAATATCAAGGAATTTCTGGAAGCCTGGCACTCTGGCAAATCAGCCATCAATAGACACATAGACAATGACAACATCTATAAACAATGCAAATCAGCCCAAAAGAGAACAAAAGACTCCAGCACCTCTCCACCAATAATCAGCATGATCAGCATACAACAACAACAACAACAACAACAACAACAAGAATAATAAGTCAGCTAAAGAACAAGCAGGTCAAAAGCAGCCTGGAAGCAAGATACGGTTTGGAGAATAAAGAGATTGCAATAGTAATTGAAGAGCTGAAGCAGAGGGTTGTTGCTGAAAAGATTAAAAGATATAAAAACCAAGTAACTCAATTCAAGGAAAACTCACAGTACAGAGCAAATCAGCACCAATTTTATAAGAGCTTAGAAAGTGGAGATGGAGTAAATACCTGGGTATACCTGTGATTCAATACTCTGCAGGAATAATTGACTGGACCCAGATGGAGTTGGACAATTTGGACAGAAAAACAAGAAAGCTTATGACAATGAATCATGCTTTGCACCCTAAAAGTGATGTTGATTGATTATATCTACCAAGAGCAGAGGGTGGTTGAGGACTCCTACAAGTAAAACAGACTGTGGAAGAAGAAAAATACAGCTTGAATGATTACATCCAGAAAAGTGAAGAACCAATTAAGGAAGTAAATAAAGGAGGCCTTTTAAAGACAACTAAGTCAAAAGCTGAATATAAGAAAGAAGTAATTGAGAAACAAGTTGAAAATTGAAAAAACAAAGCTATGCAAAGCCAATACTTGAAAAGTATTGAAGGCAAAGTTGACCAAAAGCTAACTTGGAACTGGTTAAGATCAGGAGCACTGAAAAAAGAAACAGAAGGCTTTATTTTGGCAGCTCAAGAACAAGCCTTAGCCACAAACTACATGAAGGCAAAAAATCAACATGTTATCACCAACAGCAAATGTCGCCTCTGTAATGAGAAAAATGAGACAGTCGACCACTTGATCAGTGAGTGCAGCGAAGTTTCACAAACTGACTACTTACAATGCCATGACCACATTGCTAAGATTCACTGGAAATTGTGCCAAAAGTTTGGATTTGAGTACAGCAAAAACCACTGGGAACACCAGGTTGAGAAAGTTTTAGAGAATGAGAAAGTCAAGATCTTGTGGGACTTCAGAATTCAGACTGACAGGCACTTGGCCCACAACACATCTGACAAATAGTTGAAAAGAAAAAAGTATGGTTCATTGACATTGCAAAATCTGGAGATGCACAAATTGAAGACAAACATCAAGAAAAAAATCACAAAGTACAGGGACTTGCAAATTGAAGTTGAGCGTCTGTGGAAAAAGAAATCGTGTGTTGTCCCGATTGTAATTGCCCTTCTTGGAGCAATACCCAAAGGGCTACCTCGCTATTTAGATATTTTAAATTTATCAGACTTGAACCTTCTGATTCTACAAAAAACCACCGTACTTGGAATAATATAGCAATAGCAGTAGACTTATATACCGCTTCATAGGCCTTTCAGGCCTCTCTAAGCGGTTTACAGAGAGTCAGCATATTGCCCCCAACAATCTGGGTCCTCATTTTACCCACCTCGGAAGGATGGAAGGCTGAGTCAACCCTGAGCCGGTGAGATTTGAACCGCTGACCTGCTGATCTAGCAGTAGCCTGCAGTG